>NW_028234426.1:12090055-12102529 GCF_977035675.1 Penaeus japonicus | reverse complement strand
GTCTTAAATAGGGGTGCTGCTGATTGTAAGTTCTTTCAATCAATGGTGAATGGGGAGAGGTGAATCGATTCCTTTAGAGAGGCAATAACAGCGGAAGAAAAATTCATGAAATATGCAACTGCCCCTCTCTCTGCCCACAGTTAATTAATGTCCGTCCATATTGCTGCGTACGAACCCGATATCTCCAGTGAAGAATGTCAGCAGCTATTCAGTGGATTTTTAAAGCAAAATTTAATGGGCGGCATGATTTGGATATCCCTAAGCCTGGTAGTAGGCATGACTGAAAATGTAAGTTTTTTTCATCTTGCTTACTTTGTTATTTCACACACATCCCCGCCACGTCCTCTTCAACTTTGATGTTCAGTGCTGTGTTTATAAATATACCCGTGTTCAGAGGCACTAACAAAGTTTGTAAGCCCATGTTTCCTCGTTGAAAAATACCTTTCAGTCCTTTGACCTTTAAATCTAATGCTGTAAGTCACGTTTAAAGAAGCCTGCACTGTATTGGAATTCACTTTCTGTAAGGAATAGCTAAACACTAGATATCTTGTCGTGCACAAACATATAAATAACGAGGATTAGATTTTATCTTCCTGGTCACTGGGCAACTATTTGATCAACCCGTTATAATGATTGATAAAAAATGTACAGCAGCTGTTGTCCACCACTCTCGGACACTTCGAGTCGTTACCGGACCAACACAGCATAATATTCTCGTCGACAACTGTAGATCACCGTCCATGCCAGTGAGGTGCTGGTCTGGTGGTGTGAGTGAAACAGCATCATACCACTGAATTATATTTTGTCAGTCTCGAATGTCGGCGAATTACGTAAATTAATTAATCATTATATTATTTAAGATGTATCAATCTTATTTACTAATCAGGCATTCAATGATTTGCCCAGTATCCCCGTCACACACTTTATTTCAGTGATGTTGAAATGTCTAATATGTTTCCTTCTGTTTGGGCATTGCTTTACAAACTGAGGTTGCTTCAATTCCCGTAATGAAATGTATTTATATTTGCAAGTAGTGTGTATTTTTGTGGAATTGTCTTTCCACATACATATTTTAAACCTTTTACTCTGAATCTGAAAAATGTAATTAAGATTCCTATTAAATTTATTCACAAATGTTATTGTTAAAATATGTAATTTCCTTTTTTTCATATAAGTTAGGCATGTGTTTACTTGCTTCCACATATACAGTGATTATCATTGCAAACTATTTACAATATCCTCCTAAATTAATACAATTCCATGACTGCCCTGGATCATCTGAGGTTATTAAAAAACTTCACCCATCTTGTGACCTAAAGCCCAAATAATGAATAAAAGAATATATAAATAGTAAAAGTAATTCAGTTGACATTTTCTCTACGTATTTACACCTGAAGGTTCATGAGACACATGCAATGGAATTCCTCATTCTTCCATGCCATCTCCTAGACATGCACATCTACTGACCTCTAATTCCAGGAATAGATAAACAAGCAATTACTTGGGAATGAAAAAACACAGAAACTTTAAGTTTTTTATCTATTTATTTTCAATATTCCAATTACAATTTGCTATGAGGAACAACACATCGGATGGAACTCCGACTATCAAAACAACAAAAACGTTTCTAATATAAAAATATATAAACCCATCATAAAAGAAGCTCCTATATACACATCTATGTAATCCATTCAATAACTGGAGAAAATAAAATTTGCAACTATACTAATAATAGTGACAGACATTCTTTTATCCATTCTTGAAACAAAAGGAAATTGAAGAACGGCTACAGGATTTGTGACTTCTCCAAAAACATCTCCTCTTTCCAATAAAAAAAACAAAATGCTTATAGAAATGCATCCATAAATATCAAAAAGCTGAATATCTAAATAACAGTAGTAGAAACAAACAATATTCTAATGGATGAAAAGACATAAAACTCATCCTTAAATACCTTTGAATCTGGATATATCAAACAAATAATAACTTTTATGATTTATTTTATAGTTTCCAAGTACAACATGCTGAGAAAGTGATTAACTTGATAGAAACAAGAGGCTCTACTTAATCAATTTACATATTACAGTTTGGACTTTGAGGTTTTTGTGAAGGGTGTGAAGGGTCTCATTAAAGGATAGAGTGGAAGACCCTGCTTGAATTCCGATATATCCGAGATGTGCTCAGCCTGAAATGGATTTTTTTTAATCAATTGGAGATACGATATTGATACATTACTTCCTATAATTTGTCAGAGCTATAATAATGATAATGGTAATAATAATAATAATAACCAAATATACCATTGTTTATATATGCAACATATAACCATGCAATTAATATATACAATATATAAAAATAATAAATAATAATTAGCAATCAAATAAGTGCCCCCCATCCAGATGGAAAAAGGGGAAAAAAGAACAATCATTAAAAAACTAAAATAATCATAAACAAAGAAATAACAGAGTCACCTACCTCTGGAAGTGGCGGAGGCTGTGAGAGTCCATCATCGGGCTGGGTGGATGGCTCGCCCGAGCGCTCCACATCTCCTGCTCCTCCAGGAGAGACCGACACTACCTGTACTGACAGTTTCTTCCTCTCTTCAGCAAAACTGGCAATACAAGCCTGCAGAAAGGAAGTGAAACTCATGCAAAATCAAGGATAATCTGATATGCACTTCTGGGTTGAGAACTAATTTCTGTACAAGTATATTGTTTGTTCCTTATTTTGTTCAGTTCAAAATTTATGGAGAGGACAATTAGCCCATTTATATATGAACACACCTTCCCACCTTCCAGTACAATTAAATAATCAGTATTTATACAGTTATGAGCAAAAATAAATCAATAAATACATATATTCTTCAGAAAGTCAGAGAGATATGGGACAAACAACAATGATACCTAATTAACTAATTATGTTAACTAACCTTGTAAAAATCAACAACATTCTGTTTGGTAAGCGTCTTCAGGTGTGCCACCTCAATTGTGTCTCGGTCAAAGTTGTACTGGTTGGAGGTGATCTCAGCCCACCAGATGGACGTGAGATGTGCCAGTTTCTTTGGCCTCTCTAGACGACGGCTTGCCAATGCATCTCTGTGACGCATGAATTCCTCATCGGAGATACTGTCCAAGCGTTCCTGTGGGAAGTCTCTTTTTATAACTAAACACAAAAGCTCAGTAGTTAATCCCACTTACACAGTAACAAAAAATTAAATTGCGATTTAAAGTATTTACAACCTAAATAATAAGACCTTTAAGACTATGAAAAGATTACAAGTTAACATGCAGTAATAAAATATATGTACTTAAACATCTGTAATGAACCTACACATTTGTTAATTACTGCATTTAATCAATACTGCATGTTAATGTATCAGATTTAATAAATAATATGTTTATTCTCTATAGAAAACTATAGTCTAAGTACAATAACAGTCAATAATCATGTTTTAAAACAAATCTTAACAGTGACATAAGTACACAACCAATTTCAAGAATTTTCAGAAGCCCATCTTACACCCATTTTGTGAAGGAAGGCCTCTATCCTGGAGTCTAAGTACTGAGGGTGACGGTCACCTTGGACAATGATCCTTAGACCCTGGGTTCCATTGGCCCTTCGGACACCACACCACACTATGTAGCCCAGTTGTTCCTGGAAAATCAAAAGTGCAGTGCTTAGTCTCATCCATCATGTTGTGATGAGATTGCAAGTTTTATTAATACACATTATATAGTATGAAAAACCCAAGTTCATGATAATAGCAACTTTACATAATCCACTTAAAAACGTTCTTATGGTATAGGAAAGTGGAAGTGGAAGATGCAGAAGTGAGAGAATAAGCCTAGGTAGTAGCCGAGACAGAGACAGAGATAAGGAGACAAGAGAAGGGGAGTGAAATAAAAATTATGTGTGTGTGTGTGTGGATGTGTGTGTGTGATAGAGATGGTGTAGTGTGTGTGTGTGTGTGTGTGTGTGTGTGTGTGTGTGTGTGTGTGTGTGTGTGTGTGTGTGTGTGTGTGTGTGTGTGTGTGTGTGTGTGTGTGTGTGTGTGTGTGTGTGTGTGTGTGTGTGTGTGTGTGTGTGTGTGTGTGTGTGTGTGTGTGTGAGTATGCGTGTGAGTGTGAGTGTGAGTGTGAGTGTGAGTGTGAGTGTGAGTGTGAGTGTGAGTGTGAGTGTGAGTGTGAGTGTGAGTGTGAGTGTGAGTGTGAGTGTGAGTGTGAGTGTGAGTGTGAGTGTGAGTGTGCGTGTGCGTGTGCGTGTGCGTGTGCGTGTGCGCATGCGTGTCAAAATCAAGAGCTGTTACCTTGGTTCTTAGTTCATCAAATGCAGGTTCAGCAAAGATTTGACATAACAATTCCAGCAGCATATTCTGGTGTGTTCCCTGCATGCCACATTGGAAGAAGGTCTCAATGGCTGAGTCACGATGGACAGCATTCTCAGCCTGGTAAACTAAGCTGCTTCCTGGAATAAAAAATTCAATGTCAAAATATAATGAAACAAAATAGCACAAAAATGCTGAAAATTAACAAAAGTATAGTGTCTTGCTACATCAACAATGTAAGAAAAAAAAAAGAAAAAAAAATGTAACTATCAAATACCAAATCATTTAATTCTCTTTGATTGCACATATATATAATTTCAATACATAAATACACAAAATAATGAAAGATGATAAAAAAAAAGAAAGAAAGAAAGGGCATCAGTCACAACAGCAATCAAATCAATTCCTGAAGCCCAAAAATATATACAACACACTTCACAATATCACTCTGTTTACATAATCTTGTGCATACTTGCCATCCTTCAGCTGGTACTCTCTCTGCCGAGTTAACTGAGAGTTAAGGAGTGGCTTGGTGTGTGCCTTCTCAGTCAGATGTTTTTGGATGATAGTAGACATATGCATTGCAGAATCTCTTGTTGCATTTCCATGTACTAACATTTCTATATGGAGATTTGAAAGGAACCTTGGGATAAAGGCTTCTAAGGCCTCTACTGTCAGCTCTGTTCAAAAATAGAAAATTAAGGAAGTTAGCACCACAATGTCAAATGCGGAATGGTAAATTTATTTTCCCTCTTTCTACCATAATGACTTCCATCTAATCTACTAATGCTTGATATATAATAATGAAATATACATTTCCTGGAATGTAAAATCAAGTTTTTGAAAAACCAAAGACCAAAATATGCTTTAGTGAAATTAAAATGCAGGTTTGCATCTCCTGGTATGTAAAGTATGTTGAGCTTTTGAGATACCGAAGACCAAAATTTGTTTTAGTGAAACTGGAAAGCACATTTTTTTGTGGACAAACAAGCTAGAGAACTTGTGGTTCTTAGATATCAATTACTTATTCATAATTTTCCTCCCTCTTCCTCACATAAATCCTATTACTATATCTTTGACTTTCATTGAATTATAACTAAGCTTCACATTAGGTTTTCCTAACTATTCTGCTCATTTTCATGCCTATCCTAACCCTCTCTGGACGGGTGGTACACTACGGTACCGCGCATTCTAGGCCCGTTCGCTAGGTGACGCCATACGGTGTCGTTTATTTAACTGATTTAGGCCTATACGTTCGAGAGCTCTGGCATTGTTACATGCAAGGCTGGAATGCCTCCGTCGTGAGTGGGTTAATCTTTCCTAATTCTTTAATTATTATGTTGGGAGTTTCTTCATCCATACCTTCATACTGACCCTAAATTTTGTAGGTTTTGAGGTCAGGGATGTGGGGTATAGGTGTGTGTGTGTGGTTGTGGGTGTAGGTGTGTGCATATGAACCTGTGTTTCCGAGTCTTTACCTGAAGTGGCATTTAAAAGTTCTTCCTTAGTCCAACCATGTTCTGCTAGCAATAGAGATGTATAAAATACAACATGTTGATGTGGCTGATCTGCTCTGAAGTTACGTAAGGCACGGACATACTGCAAAGGAAATTACGAAATTAATACATATGTTAGGAAACTAGCAACTTAGTAGTATAAAAATAATAACAATAAGAACATGTACAAAATTTTCTTCCTGTCTTTTTAAAATCTTTCCATACCTCAAACATTTAAACAGTATGTCAAAACTTAAATTAATGAACTTACAGCATCTTTAAGAATCTCAAAACGTTTAGGATCTACAGTGAATGAAGTCATGCGTTCCATGACTTTCTCCAGCAGTACATGTTGTTTGTCGTTGTATCCCTTGACATTCAGCTGTAATATAAAGAGGATTATTATTATGTGTAATATATATATATATATATATATATATATATATATATATATAAATATATATATATATACATAGATATATATATATATATATATATATATATATTTTTTTTTTTTTTTTTTTTTTTTTTTTTTTTTTTTTTTTTTGTAAAATAATAATATTGAAATACAAAATTACTGTCACGTCAATTTTGGCAGAACGTGTCTAACCTTTCCATATTCTTACTTTCCAACATCAACTTACATACTTCACCTATAAAATATGCCGTCATCTACGAGAAAACAGATGTTGCATATACATATGACTGACTCTATGATGATCTGGTATATACTTACTGTAAGACCGTACTTAGTATTGGACAAGGAATAAACAAGTCCAGCCAATTCAGCGGCATAAGTGTATTCAGTGAGTGCATCCCGAAACAGTTGTGCAAACATGTGCAGAAGATTGGTGTGGTGAGGGTCTAGATAAGCCAGAGGACTGAAATGAAAAGGAATAAATAAATGAAGATAAAACTTTTAGAAAATATTACAAATCCAATTATCAAACCCCTAAAGAACATGTTTCATCTGACCCTTTTGAACTTTGAGAGACAACAATAGTCAAACAATGTATTTTTGTTGTCATAATTTAAATCTGTTCAGTTCACATGACGTGTCTGAATGTGGCTATAGTTGCACCCCGAGAGAACCGCAGGCATCAATGCAATAAAAATGAAAATGGTGAATTTACAGTAATTCTTCAGATTTTTCCAAAACTGAGGTAATAAAAACATTGAAAGTTGCACATTTATGAGCATTTATGTGATAGGTATGAAAAATGTAGGATGAAGACATGATAAAAAAGTTGTGTGAAAAGGGTGGGGATGACTTTCTTCCATTGCTTTAAATAGAAACCCTCCAGCAATTTGCCCAAAATCTGATGACAGCTAAAGGGTTCAGAAAGAAAGAAAGAAAAAGGAGGGAAATATATTAATCAAGACACTACACCACAATTGTAATGAGGATGCCTGATATCACTTTTTAATATATCCCGGTGCATTATAATACATTAAATAAAACTAGCATATGAATAACATACCTAAAAAGTTCTGCATATACAACCGATTTAGGCAGCTTGAATTCATCATCTTGCTTGAACCAAACTCTAGCCAAAGGAGACTCACTAATCATTTCTGGCAAAGTATTTCCTTTCTGAAAAAGCACAGGAAACAAGTTAGGGAAATGTATAACAGTTACCTGTGTTGGCCTAATATTTTTTAGAATATAAAAATTATTACAGGTAGACTTAAAAATATATCAGCAAAACACTTCCCAAACAATAACAAAAAATAAAATAATCACATGAGCCTATACAGATGCACATAAGCATATGCTCTCTATTCATCATTACCTTCTCATCCTTAAACAGCTCAAAGTTTGTAGGAACAAATTCATTCTTAGTAGGTAACTTCAACAGCTCATTGAACCCAGCTTTTTCCCACTCTTCAAGCCGTTCAGGCTCAATGTCATCCATCTTGTACTGTGTCCCATACCATTTTTCAACATCAGTTGCCTTCTCTGCTAGTGCTTTCCCTACTACAGCAATTCTGGAAATCACAAAAAATATAAATTGTAAGCACAAGGAAATTTGAGATGACACATTCAAATCATAGAAAGCTAAGATCCAATCATCAGCTTTACACATCCTAAATATTAATTTCATATATTACCGAATATTGATAGGCAGAAGATGAGTAAGAACCATGTCAATCAGATGTGGCTGGTATTCACTCAAGAGGTATCCACCACACAGCACCTCTTCCAATGGGTAATACTGAAAAAGTATACATTATTACACACAATATCCTGTTTACATGCAAATAATTGCACAATCCTATAAACAGAAATATTTTCAAAAAGGTTCATACAAATCTATATATAATACACCAAAAGACACTACAGTACATACATGCAGCTGTTCGGCAAGAGCACAAGTATAACTCTGGGGACGCTCCTTATCCTTAAAGCGGAATGTCATGGCACTGAGGTCTTTACATTCTTCAAACACCCACTCCTGTGAACCTTCTCTTCTCAGTAGGTTTAGGTACTGGAAAAGAAAAGTAATAAAAATAATATCAAATTTATAACAAATAGATCATGTATTTAATATGTGCATATACCAGCCTATAAAATTTGGTGTGCCCAATTTTTAAGCAAAATTTTTGGCTGTACAAAGGTGATTTTACATTGCATTTCTGTGCAATTTTTTTTCAAGATTTATAATTTTATGAGCAAAGATTTTCAAACGTGTTCAAACCTGCTCCTTGTTATATTTTCTTTGTTGGCAAAGTTGAAGTTGAACAGGATTTTTAACAAAGGGCATTCACTGGACTCTTTATGTTTCTTGAAAATATTTTTTCAAGTCATGACCTACTTTTGTTTCTAATTATGCAGTTTATGTTCTCTTTTTGTTAGCATATCTGATATTTTGTAACTAAGAGATACCACACCTTATTCCATACATTATTATATGGCTTGTCTTTGTCATCTCTTGTTATATAATATGGTTTTGTGAGCATGATAGCCCCTTTGAACCAAATTAAATTAACACAAACTGTGGAGTGCCCATTTGGCTAATACTCAGTCTTAAATAAACCACATCAAACAATATAAACTTTTAAAAATTCCATCTAAAAAAAAATCAAAATAAAAAGGAAAAATAGGAGAATATTGGAGGAGAAAAATGAAATTACCTGGAAAACAGCTGTTACAATATCTTGCACATGCTCAATCCCCTCTTCAGTGAGATCAACATTGACCACAAAGAAGGCAAAGCCTTTAGCACCAGACTTCTGACCACCAACAAGAGAGTTCACCCATCCACAACCTTTTAGATAGGAGAGCAATGACCCTGGACCTTCATGCCCGATGAGATGCCCCAAATAGTGGCCAGGCTGTGGAAAATGTTTGGATTAACTTTATTACATATCATTATTTTATAAAACATTTTATGCAGATGGACAATTACAAAATATTTCATAACTAATTTACAAAAAAATTAAAGGACTTTTTAAATATATGACCCTCCAGTCATGTATACAGACTCAAATATCTGTTGATGCTTACAGCTGTTTTGTAATGAGGATGAAGATCAGGGATCGGGAAAGTAATGTACAAGTTCCGAATATCCTTTACAGGCACAACCTGCCCATATTTACGACACTGTTCGGGGCCAAAGGGGTGGCTCTTCCACTCAGGTACTGTCACATTCTTATTCTCAACCTCGGAAAATAATTCCAGCACCATTGCTTGCAGCTCTTCTAAACTTTCTGTTTAAAAATCAATTCATATATGTATATATTAAAAGAAGAAAAAGGAAGCGGTTGGAGAGAGAGTGATCAATAACATCTATATATATATCTGATCTAACTATCTGAAAGACAAAAATAATAAATAAAAAACAATAAACTTTAATTCCATTAAAGCATTTTTCAATACAATTCTCAGAGCTACGTCATTCAGGACGCTTACCTTTTCCCAAGACAGATAAGGCCATGATGTTTGAAGAGTACCATTTTTTGTGGAAATCAAGAAGAGCATCACGAACATTTATACCCTTCTCTTTAGGAATTGCATCCAATGTTTCCTTGTTTCCTGAAAATCAATTATTACCACACATTTAGTATCTCACTTTCCTTATCAACAACAGTTGTACAATCATAAAAAATCACAAAAGATAAATGTAGTTACATTACACAAACATATTCACATCTAAACATCTAAAAAGCCAAATTAAGTTAAAAAGCACTCTTTCTAAATGCTAAATGGTTATATCTAATATATATATATATATATATATATATATATATATATATATATATATATATATATATATATATATATATATATATATATATATATATATATATATATATATTATATATATATATATATATATTATATATATATATATATATATATATATATATATATATTATATATATATGCATATATATATATATATATATATATATATATATATATATATATATATATATATATATAAAGTTCAATACTATTACAGTATAAAAACATGTATTATGTGAAATAAATGGGGAAAAGAATGTGCAACCAAATATAATGAGTAAAAGGACAAAGTGTATTCAAGAATTGCAGAAGTATCTTGAAGTATTATGCAGATGAAGTTTGTCTTAACCCCTTCACTCCGAGCAGTAGAAAACGCTCCTCGCGCCGTATCCGAGCTGCCCGCGCGCGCCAAATTTTAAACGTCGCTACTGAATATGACAAGTTTTAAGCCAAAACCTCTACAAGTTTATAGCCAAAACCTCAACATAATCATCATGTGTTATATATTAAAATATGCATAGTTAACCTCTTCCCCCATATGCATGTGACAAGTTATTTACATGGGTTGGGAGGAAGATGGAAAGAGTGACCTTGGTGGGAGGCCTCACTCAGATAACCAAAGAAAACGATTGAAATAGTATGGTAAACTAATCATAATATGTTTTATATTTTTACATAATGTTCCATAAATAAATAATAAAATGATTGCTAGCAGGGCCCATCAATGCCTCCCCTGGTATAAGCAAATCCCACTCTTATGTAATCAATTATTAATAATGAAAGTCAAGTAATATATCGTATCATATCCGACCTCTATTCTGAAAGATCTCGTACAGTATCCGGAAGAAAGAAAACGCAATTCCACCAGAACTGATCCATGACGCAGTATGCGCGTCCTCGGATTTGACGCGAGCGCTGCGATGACGCAGTATACGCGTCATCGTGTCGAAGGGGTTAAACAGGACACCTGAATCTGAACTTCAGTGAAAGCACACCTGGGTGACCATACTACATTCTAGAAGTCACCCAGCTATTAGAGCTTAGCAGACATGTGCCTGTGTGTAAAAATCCCAATCACAAAAAACTGCCAACTTTAGAATTAGAGATAAATGATTTACCTTTAAATTTAGCATCTAGTCACTCATTCATAACTCGGAGTGTTTTCAATTTGCAGGTATACTTATGATAGTAAGATATCTATCTATAGGATGACTACTACTAACCTGTGTTAAACTTGCTGAAGTCATGGTTTGGATCAGCAGTTGCCTTTTCAAGCTGTGTTAATCTCCAGTAATCATTTTGTAAATTTTTTTCATGTTCAGAATTAACTGCATTCACTTCACGATCCACTGCACTTTCAGTAAACAGCGGTGTCAGGAAGAATTGGGCAAATCTAATAAAAAAAGAAGTGGAAATGAAAGAAAACATTAATATTATAATAAATAATACAATTAAATCTTTACTAGATTTTCTACAATATTATTAAATAAAAGATGTCAATGGTATGTTTTTAACAACAGATAATGCATGTTTTTAATGAAAATCCTTTAAAAATATTTTGACTGCTAAAATTAAGAAGTATGCATGTAACCATATCAATGCTATATAGTATATTCATTCACTACAACTAATACTTATCTAATCATTAATGGTTAATTTTCATTCAGGTGATTCAATAAATTCAAAACACCAACAAAAGATCTCAACAAAATATTTCCTCATAGAAGTTTTTCATATTTAGTCTTAATCCATGTGAAGTTGAAATAAATTATTAAAGTTAATTCATTATGATGAATATCAGAATAACATCCAAATTGGAACTATTTCTTGTATATCACCTGTGCTCTATCCAAATTCACTTGACAGTTGATATGATCTGTCATGAAAGGTCCAAAATATTAACCCATTGCATACGGATGTCATGACATACATGACGTAGGAGCTTTGGCCTGACGACGGGCGTCATGACGTACATGACGTTCGGGGATTTAAGATCAGTGCTATTTTATTTTGCTATGAAAAAGGAATGAGTGATGATGGCTACTGTAGTCATAATCACTATAATTACCGTAATATCGTGCTAGCTTAACGTCCAAAACCTAGATGCCACCACTTTTTCCTAGCACCAGCAGGTGAGAGAGCCTTGAGTGGCACCCATCCACGGTCTCTAGCAAGCACTGTCTCTATATAGCGATGGCACACACTAAGTTGATGAACCCTTGCTCTAAAGTACTGCCGATGAAGGATGTGCAGGCAGAACGAGAAGAGGAAGGTGACTCAATCTATACCCAGTGTCTAAAATATGCTCCTGTGGCAATATGGATGCTTTTCACTGTGGCACTCACAGTCACAAGCACAAGTTCCATTCCTCTTCCCTACCTCTTCTTGTTATCTTTATTGTAGGT
>NW_028234426.1:12070055-12072555 GCF_977035675.1 Penaeus japonicus | reverse complement strand
TTCATGAGAAGATTAATTATTGGAGAAAGGGTTTTCTGTGAGGGGAATATTGGCTGTCTGTGGAGACTTTGTTTGCGTGTTTTCTTGGTGAGAAGAGAGTTATTAGTGAAGCCTCTGATATTCTCAATGAAAACGTGCGCATACTGTAGCATGTTATTTTAACTAGACTTTCTATGTATGTACACTTATAAGTGTATTAACAGAATCCAAAAGTGAAATGGAGCTTTATACACACACACACAAACATATATATTATATATATATATATATATATATATATATATATATATATATATATATATATATATATACATATATATATATAATATATATATATATATATTATATATATATATATACATATATATGTATATAGGTATGATATATATATATATATATATAATATATAAGATATATATATATATATACAATATATAAACATATATATATACATATATATGTATGTATGTATATATGTATACATATACATACATACATATATATGTATATATATGTATATATAAACACATATATGTATAATTATATATATATTATATATATACATATACATATACATATATATGTATATGTATATGTATATATAATACATATATATATATATTATTTATATATATACATATACATATACATGTATATGTATATATACATACATTTATATATATATATATACATACATATATATATATCTATATACATATGCATATATATATATATATATATATATATATATATATATATATATATATATATATATATATATATACTGTATATGTATGTGTGTGTATGTATGTATGTATGGATGTATGCATATACACACACACACATACACACAAGCATTCACACACTCATCCAATAATCCAGACGAATTATAGAATCTATTTTCCAAAATTGCAATGTAAACCTTTTACCTGCTCGTAATGCGCAGGAAATGGAATTCTTCTCATCCCTAATTGCATAACTCAGGCAATTCATTGCGTGTATCATTTGTCAGAATAGAATAAGAGTTTAAAAACTAAGAAAGTGTCGAAACGAAATCTCTTTGATTGAAGTCGACGATCCACCGGTGACCTCGACTGAACCAAGAGAAATTCAGTCAGAATCGATGCTGAATGTTGGTTCAGTATCTCTGTTTTTGCTTTGTCTGCTAAATCAGTATTACGTGATCATCATCATCAAGATAATGTTAATAAAACTGACGTTGATTATGCTACTGATAATCGTCGTAATAGTAGTAGTGATGTGAGCATTAACAATAAAACTACTAGCAGTGATAATAATAATAGCAGTTGTAGTAATAGAAGTAGTAGGAGTAGTAGTAGTAGAAGTAGTTATAGTATTAGTTGTAGTAGTAGCAGTTGTAGTACTATTAATAGCAATAGTAGTAGTAGTAGAAATAGAAATTATAGTAATAACAGCAGTAATAGATGCTTTGATAACAGTAATGATGATAGTAATAATGATATAATATTAATAGACAATAGTATAATGAGAAGGATGAAGCTAACGAGATAAATAACAGTGATTGTAAATATGACGAAAACGTCATGATGTAATTGCAGTCATTAACAACTGAATGTGATCATATATGCTGTTAATGATGATGATATTGCAGTAGTGATTATCCTTCTCGGAGAACAAATTTTACTTTGAGTTATGAATTAATGGCGGAGGAAGTGAAGCCTTTACTTCACTTCCGCAGACAGAAACGAGTTATTCTATCGAGATAAGACACGCGCTGGGGGGGGGGGACCTTCATTAACTCTTTCGCGTCGCTTCTCTTCCAATGTGGATTTCCGTTGACATGGAGTCCGATGGAAAGGAATGCCCAAAACAGAGTTCATGTGTAGGAAGACAGTAGGGCGCCAATTAGTCTTTTTCTTACAAGGAAGTGGACAACACTGTTTCATTAAGATTTAAATGAGTATCTAATGCTCGCTACTCGTGTTCAGGAGATATTTACTACATTGCTATTCAATGATTAGAAATGATTAGAAATTGCCAGGTTTATTTAGGGAAGACATTTATGGGCCGTTCATATAAGAAACGTTGTTCCAGTGATATTAATGTTATATAAAAAATAATCCTCTTTGAAATATTGAAAATTATATAATTACACTTATAATATTATGTGCACGTATTCCGTTATATATAGTTTTTTTTATCAATAAATTAATTTGAATAATCTATTACACATAATGCCATATATCTTCACGCTAACGGTCGCCTCAAAAAGTAGGAACTATTAACATAATTTGAGCTTGTCGTAGCAAAGAAACAAAAAACAGCATACGCACAGTAACACGCGTACAGAGATCAAGTGAGCCTCAACCACGATCGCAAGGCAAACTTTAAACGGTCAGGTTTCAATTCAAACTAGACATTACATTAAACGATATAATCGAATGGGATGAACCGAAGCATCCATTTCACTTTTGCTGCCTGAAATGCTGTTCTTTGCTTCTTTGCTACGAGAAGCTCA
>NW_028234426.1:12032416-12044916 GCF_977035675.1 Penaeus japonicus | reverse complement strand
ATGTTTATGTATGAATATATATCTGTATGGGTCAATAGATAGATAGATATGTTATCGATAGCTTATACAGGTTTCTGCAAGTAAAGAACAACTTGTTTCTGTATCCGAGTGAGTGTTGGACGTGTACACTGATTATTAATTGGGTATAGATATCGGGGGCTTTTGTAGACATGATTGAATCATGTATCATTTATCATGTAAACCTTTTTATTCTCTCAGTTACTCTCTATTTTATGTTTCATGAAAACAGAAAAAGAGGTTATGTATGTATTACTATTTGATTTTTCCCAATATTCTTGAGTATACAATTATAGCTTTTTACCATGCTGGTTAAAACTTTAGTTTATAGATATGAAAATATATATATATATATATATATATATATATATATATATATATAAATATGTATATGTATATATATTTATGTATATGTATATATATATATATGTATGTATATGTATATATATATGTATGTATATGTATATATATATTGTTTGTATGTATATGTATATATATATATTGTACGTATGTATATGTATATATATATATATTGTTTGTATGTATATGTATATATATATTGTATGTATGTATATGCATGTATATATTACATATATATTAGTTATATGTGTATGTGTATGTGTATATATATGTATATATATATATATAAAAAAATATATATATATATATATATATATATATATAATATATATATATATATATATATATATATATATATATATATATCCATATCTATTTGTACATGTATATGTATATTTTTATATGTATTTGTATTTATAAATATGTATAGAGGGAGGGAGGGAGAGAGGAGAGAAGGAGGGAGGAGGGAGGGATAGAGAGAGAGGGAGGGAGAGAGAGGGGGAGAGGGAGAGGGAGAGGGAGAGGGAGAGAGGGAGAGGGAGAGGGAGAGGGAGAGAGAGGGGGGGAGAGGGAGAGTGAGAGGGAGAGGGAGAGATAATTAGATACATAGAAAGATAGATATGTGTATGTGTGTGTGTGTGTGTGTGTGTGTGTGTGTGTGTGTGTGTGTGTGTGTGTGTGTGTGTGTGTGTGTGTGTGTGTGTGTGTGTGTGTGTGTGTGTGTGTGTGTGTGTGTGTGTGTGTGTGTGTGTGTGTGTGTGTGTGTGTGTGTGAGTGTGTGTGATATGATTATTATGTCTGGATAATTGGCTCTATCTTTTTTTTTTAGGTTCTATAAATCTTTGTCAGGCATTTTATTTACAATATGTTTCAATTGGAAGAATATTGTGACCTCCCTCTGACAACCATGGGCCAGCCAAATGACACTTCATTGATGGTAATAAAAAGCAGATAGGATGTAAAGAGAAATATTTGACTCATATGTAAGCAGGCAAAGTAAAAGATGGTAAGACAATTTTTTTTGCTGAACTGAGCCAGATAGATAGTTTGATTTTTAAAGTTATTTAGCAGTCTATGACTTATTTTTTTAATAATGAATCATTATATGCATTATTTTATAAATACTGTAAAGACATTACCATAAGCCACTTGCATTATGCAAGTTCTTGATAAAATGATTTTTTTTGTACTCTGCTATGTGAAACATTTCTGCCCTGAACAGATCTGTGTTAGGTTTAGTTTATTTATATATCTGTGTGATTGAGTGAGGGAGTGATTGAATGTGAGAGTAAGAGAAAGTAAGTGAGTGGGTGAGAGTGTGAGTACAAGTACGATTTTGAGTATGAGTGTGAGTACAAGTACGATTTTGAGTGTGTGTGAGTGTGAGCACAAGAATGAGAGTGTATGTGTGAATGAGAGTTAGTAACTTGTAGATTTATGAAGAAAAGTTCTAATTTTATGCTGTGATGTGAATGACTAAGAATGTGAAGTTTTTTTTTTGCAAGAAAAACTGAGATATGTTTATCAGTATTGTTCATAGGTTTTGTATGATAGGGAGACTTTGTTTTTGAGACAGGCCACATCTTAACCCAATAATGTCAGGGTGGTATTGGCTCCAACTGGACACATTGTTGGGGAAATTTGAAATGCACAGGCCTAACGCTGAAAGCCTGCAGGGTCCTGATGTGATATCGGGTCATCTGTTGTTAACGGGTTAAGATGCTCAGCCTAGGCTGAGCATCTTAAGATGTATGTTCTTTCTGTAATTTTCCAGATGACTTATAGAAGAAATATAAGTCTATATATGATATATTACCAAAGTGACTCTAATTAGCATTTGGTATAATAAGTCATCCTAACTGAAGGAAAAAATACCTTGAAATTCCAACAAATGGAAAAATGTAGGATGAAAGTGATCTTACCCTGCAAAAGTGCCAGTAGCAAAAGAGTTAATATAATTACCCCTTGATAATCAAAATTATACTTAATAAAGATGGGTAAATATTTATCTGAAAGATGTTCACCATGCTGCAAATTACAAAAAAAAGTATTAGCACAGAATAATACAAAGTATAGAGAGTACCACAGTATTAAAAAGGCAGACACTGCAGTAAGATGATTTTTGAAAATAAGATTGTGGTAGGTGTTTTGTTTGTTGTCTGTAGTGGTGCTGTTGCTGTATTTGGGGGTTTGGGCTTCCCTTTATAGGAAGCCCACACCATGCAGGTTGACAGCCACTTTTACTGTGTCACTTTTGCTGTCATTGTTGAGGAAATATGAAGTGGTGTTGTGTGTCGCCTGTACATGCTGTGCATTTGTCAATGTATGTGATAGTTTTGGGGTCCTCTCAGTTTAGGCAGGTGTCTGTGTCTGTGTGTGTGTGTATGGTCTAATCTGTGTTAGTGTGTAGAACTAGGGGTGATGTTTACAGCATACTTATGTGAGGGGTCCTTTCTTCTATAGGCAGTGGTGTATCTGTGCTTTACATAAGGAAGTTTTTGGTTTGTGCCCAAGTGTGACAAGACTTGTGTAGTAAAGGGTTTAGGTACTTATTTTGTTATAGGAGATGTTTATAGAATGGGCCATATTGCTGATGATTTTTATGCGGTATCTCAGTGGTGTCATGTTCTAAATAGCATTGTGTTAATGGATGTGTTGACATGTAGTGACATGGGTGCACTTTATTTTTTCTTGCATTTGCAATGAATTGTGTTCCTCTAGTGCTAACCCAATGATCAAGCGCTGTGTTTCCAAGGTGGGTGGTCCACTGGCTGAGAAATATTTCTTAGGTCTATTTTCCCTTTTGGGATTATTTTCTGAGAGCACAGCTGCGTACAATACCTTGCCAGCATTATTCTTGCTCTAAACCTTATGTTTGGAATACTGTTACCCTGAATATGTAAGACATGGTTCACACATTGTGAAATGTACAATTTCTATTTCATTGGCATTAAAAAGGTTGTAGTAGACTGAAATTGTAGTATGTACTCCATATGTCTGATCATGTGGATTAGACACAATATAAAGAAAGTAACATAGGATTATGGGAGGATGAAAGTAAGTTTATGATTTTTTTTGTGTATTTGATATAAGGGCTGAAAATTATTCTTTATACTATTTCCATGCATTTCTATGATTGTGATTATACTACACCAATAACATACATGTTTAGCATGTAACAAAGACACAAGCCAAAACAGTCTGATGTTTGAATCTCATAAAATTTAGACATGCCACCCACCATTTGGGATTATTTTTTTATGGCAAGTATATATGCCATCCATTGCCATTGGATTTTGGATGGGGATAAATTTGCTTGACTGATTTTTGGGACAGACACCAGTGTCACAGATATGACACCCAAAATGGGTTTTATTTCTGAGCGAGCGAGCGTCACTTGACATATTACATCTTTTCTTGCTCTCTTTCATTCACTCGTTATAAGACTAAACCATATTTGTGTTCATATTTATTTTGTGTTACTATCTTGTGAGACTTAAATTTGCCATCTGCCATGTTTTATCAATGCTGTCCACAATCCCTTATCCGAAACTTGTTGAATCAGTTGTTTCGGATTTCAAAATTTTTTGAATTTCAGAATGAGGGTGGTACCCCCAGCAACAACATATGAATAATCACAATAAGTAGGATAAATAAAAACTGCTGTTACCCATAGGGGTATCTGGAGCTCTTTTTGACATTTTCTCAATGAAATTAGTCTGATAACAATGTGGTAGTTTTGACTCCGATTGATCTAAATGCTGGGGTATTTCAAATGCACAGGCCCAACGCCTTGGGATATTCACCTGCTCTGGCTGCAGCCGATAACCACATGAAAAGCGAACGTCACTCTGGCTGTCAATGCTTGGTCACATTGGCATGTGGTGAATAGGTGTGGAGTTGGGGCAGCTGTTTGTACATCAAACAAGCCTGTTATGTAGAGATGACAGACGTTTCCCCACTCCCTGAAAAACAATCAGATTTCAGAACTTTTCAGTTTTCAGAATTTCAGATAAAGGCATGCGGATCTGTAATTTTATGAAAAGACAGAAAGCATCTTCATTTTTTTTTTTTTTTTTGTATTTGTGTACTTTTGTAAACAAATGAAAGAAAGAATCATTCCCAATAAAAGTAAACTGAGAGATGGGGAAGAGGAAGGAAACATGGTCTTATGACTGTTAGTGCCACATCACAAAACAGCCATACTGGCACAGGGTCAAATTGCAGCTGTTGGACATGGTCTTGACCAAATTTCTTTATTTTTTCTACCTGCACATCCTGCATCACTGGTACAAAGAGCCAGAGGTCAGCATGTTGCTCTGTGTCATTGCTCTCTGAAGATAGTGCTTGGTAGAGACCACAAAAGGGCACCCTTCATGGCTTTCTTTCCTGCAGCTGCTAGGAGAGAGTGGTGCCTTCTATGTTTGGGATTTTATACTAAACCTTTTTTGATAAATACAACAGTAGTTATAGTAATTATGATTGTAATTTGCTTTTTAAGTCACTAAATAGAGTTATTGCTCATAGTGATGGAGAAACACATTTATCCACTCTCACCTAACGTCAGATAAGCTATGACATTTAATGGCACATCCAAGTTAGCACCCATCCATATGATGAAGTCTTTGGTTTCTGTGTGAAATAAGTCTATCACATTTATTTGGAGATTCTCATTTTGTATGATTTGTGTTTTTTGTAGTTGTGCTGGAATAGCATAGTCCAGCATTAATCTAACATATTTTTTATATATATTTAGTCAATTTGAGTTTATAATCTTGTGCAGCATATCCAAGAAAAAGTTGTTTTGATTTGTGAATCTGTTATGACATTGTGCACACATTTAAGTAATGTAAGAAAGTTTAATTATCTAGAGTATTGAAAGAGATAATCATCAAGTAATTTTCTTTGCTTAATGATGTATGTATCATCATCCACTTAGTGGTATTAGGATGACCTCAGTTACCCTGATGTTATTTGGAAATCTTGTGTACATATCCTTCATTATGAAAAAATTAAGTCTTCTTGTAGTGAAGACTACAGCCCCCTATAGGTGGGATGGTGTCCCCTCTAGTACCATGGCTTGACTGAGAGCCTCCATCCTTTTGTCGGGTCATCGTGGTTCAGTTAGTTTGGATGGTTAGGGGTTCGAATCCCCGCTTGGATGACTTCCGTTTCGAAGTTCATTTCCAGAAATTTAGTGGGGCTGTAGATGCCAGTTGTCGATAGATGATGCTGCGTTAAGTTACTATTCTTAGTTGTGACTCTGTTCCGTAAAAAAAAAAAATTAAGTCTTCTTATACTTTTTGAGGAAGTTTCTGTATACTTTATGATATGGTAGCTTTTCTGCTAATCCTGTAGGAAAGTTGGTAGCACTCAGATAGTATAGGCTATCTCATATACTGAAATTTTCCCATGTGTTATATTTGCTTTTAATTCCTAGAATGGAGACCGTTCAGCTAATCAGATATAAATATTAATATGCATAATCATGGTTATGAACAGAGATGGAGAGCGTTCAGATGTATAACGATGTTATTTATATTAGATTATATTGATTTGGTGCCAAAGAAGTTTGTAGGCTCTTCAAACATTATTTAATTGGATTTTATTTTAAATGGTGAAGCCTTGGGAATGACTGTTTGTTCTTTGCTATATTTTTCTTGTTCTAGTTTCAGCAACTTTAGAATGCATGAATGCATGTTAGGAGAGTATTTGTGATGGAAATGTCAAAAGAGAATGAGAACAATATGAAATCCAAAAATTGTGCAGTGAATTAAATCTGTGTAATCAAACATATTTAATGTGAAAGAATAGTGAATGGTAGTTCTGATAGTAGGTACCTTAGATAATCATACATTTTGTGAAAGAATAGTGAATAGTATTTGAAATGATAGATACCATAGATCAGTGGTTCCCAAACTATTGTATATGAGACCCCCTTTTTGCTTCCAGCTTACTCACATGCACCCACCCTGCTTTTTTGTATTTATATGAAATTGTGTATTTTTTCTTGTATTTATATCTTAGTATTGTTTAGAAAAACAAAGATTTTTTTATTGTATTAAAGCAAATGAAACAAAATGTGTGAGGAGAGCTAACCTAATCAGAAACAGGTTGATAATTGACAGAACTATACTGTACACGTATGTAAGGGCAGAGGGCGATACTTGTTCTCCTATTTTGGGAACCACTACCTTAGAGAATCATATAATTTGTGGAAGAATAGTTTATGGCATTTTAGATTGTTGGCACTATAGATTACCATGTATTTGGGTGAGAATTGTTATGGTATTTCAGATAGTAGACACAATCAGTTTGTGGAAAAATGAGGAAGAATATTTCAAATAATAGGTACCATAGATAATCATATACTTTATGGAAGAATAGTGAATGGTATTTCAGATGATAAATACTGTAGATAATGAGCACTATATTATGTGTTAATGGGAAAAATTATGGTAGCATCTAGGAGTATATTGAAACAAAGAAAAAGATTAAAGTTGGGAGGTGGGAAACTAGTATGTAGCAAATATTTAGAAAATGGTACATGACATGCAGTAAATTTCGTACTGAGTAGGAGTGACTGGTTTGAAAAAAATATTTTGGAATATTATTTCAACTGAAATGATAAGAAATAAATTGCAATTTTATTTATAGCTCAGATTCAAGTTAGCAAGTGGAGAAGATCTTAATGGCAACTGTCCAAGATATTATGAAATGTTTCAACAGTATAATTCATATAATGTCTAGACTTTGCATTCAAAACACACAAACTATATGCAGTGGAAGAGAAAGAAAGAATGAGGATACTCCACCTTTGGATCTTAAAAAGTCTGAGATATAATAGACAGTAAAAATGATATGTAATGCAAGATCAGGGTGGATGGCACTGTAATAAAAATGGGAAAATGCAGCTGAGGAAAAAAATCTGCAGAGAAAAACAAGGAATAATGCATGGGTTTTGATGCAGTTTTCTAATGTATTCCTAGTGAGTTTATTTTTATGTATAACCTGTATGTTGCTATTGTAGTGTTTTTACCTTTCTCCATCTTTTTTTATTTTACTATTTTTTTTTGGGGGGTGGGGGGCATGTATACCTTCATTGATTTGATATGTATTTTTTTTGTCTTTCTGTTTACTTATTGTTATTGTTATTATTTGTATTATTTGTATTATTATTTCTTTTTGTTTTTTGTTATTGTTATTGTTATTGATATTATTATTATTAGTATTACTATTATTGATATTATTATTACTATTATTACTATTATTGTTATTATCATTATTATTATTAATGATATTATTATTATAATTATTTTGTTATTATTGTTATTATTACCATTATCATTATCATTATCATTATCATTATGATCATCATCATTATCATCATTTTTATTATTATTGTTGTTGTTGCTATTGGTATTGTTGTTATTATTATTATTATTATTATTATTATTATTATTGGTATTATTATTATTATTATTATTATTATTATTATTATTATTATTATTATTAAAAATCTCACCTGTGCACACATGTGCCTGTGTTTATTTTTTTTCTGTCTACTGTACATGGCCATGAAATGGATTATTCAAAATGTTCTCTTGAAAGCTTAGTGCTACTTATGAATATTTTAAATTACTTCTGAGTTGAACAAGCTATTGCAATATTGGAAGCATTGTCATCATCAAAGAATTTTATGGTTAGATCTAGTTCTAAAATATGATAATAGGGGTTGAAAAGGATATTTTCTTAGTAAAAGTTAATTTTATTTTAAGTGATAAAGTTTTGTTCTTTTTATTAAAAATCATGGTTTGTATTCTTGTCAGATGACTCATTTGCCATAAGAGGTCCATGCTTATTTTTATGCAGAAAGTTTACTGTCTCCATATTAATTAGAAAAATATTCAGAACAAGTCATAAAACGTAAATGATGTTGCTTATGAATAGACTTAATATACATTGATTAAGAAATATGGTGTATTAGCTCAAGTTTTATTGATGTGCCTGTTAAGAAATGGAATGGAAATCTTGAGCAGCTAACATTTGGTTTCAAGGAATACTTGTTAAAGGGTGTTCTTTGAACTATCTTGTTTGAGTGCACTATTTGTTGGCAGGAAATCTTTTCTTATTGATTTTTTGTTTGATTTCTTTCAATTTCTTTCACATAATAACCTGTCAAGATCTGTGAAATCAAATGTTTACAATAAACAATCCTAATACAATACCCTGCTTTCATATATTGATATAATGGACATTTACAATGTGTACAATGTAGTGCAATGCATAACGTTATATTTATTTTCACTTTTGTATGTTGGTATTGTAATAGGATGAACAATTATATTAATATATCTCTGCATTGTTCATCTATTCTGTAATTTTGTGTTGTGAGCTTCTTGTCCATGATATGAACATTAGATCATTAGATGTTCTGAAAAGTAATGCCTATTCTAACTCCTAAAATCAAATAAGTAATGAAACATTAAACAGAAAATGAGTTCATTAAGGCATGTAAATATAATTATCAGAAAGTGTACAATTTTTAGATATTAGATTGGAAGCAAAAATATGCTAGGGTAATCTGCTTTTCAGATTGTAATATTTTTCTTCTTTTTTACAGAAAGAATATGTCTTTCAAATTGAACATTGTCTCATCTGCAGTATATCAATTTTGTTTACAACTTCACATATCTAAACTATATTAGAAAATGAAATGCAAAAAGTTATGGCTACCGAATGCTTCAATAGATAAGGGAATCTGTAAAACTATCTGCTTTTGCAAAATTGAAATGTGGAAGGTTGTGATGGATAGAATTTTATGTTATTGCAAAAAATATTTTTTTCAAGGAAAATGAAATAGAAGTATTGGTATTGACTTGTGCAGTCTTTGAGATTAAAGAACCAGTTAGTTGAATGAAGAGAAGTTGCATGAACATTATTCATATTATCACCAGATCCAAGTATTTCTACATAATTACCTGTTTGAGTGAGATGGCATTTGGAGTATATTGTAGCATAGAATAGTGTTTCTTCTCTAGTATTTGAATCATAACAATCACTCAACACTCACTTGTTATTTATAGCCATGACTCAGTTAAAATCACTTGGAAGTGGCTTCTTAATTGTGTAATTGATACAAGGACGGCAGAGACTCATGTTTGAAAATGTTATATATTTAACATGAAAAAAATTCATCTATTTCTACTTCACCCATACTGTATTTTATGTCTGTGACCATGCATATATTCAGACATCAAAACATGCAAATCCTTTCTGGCTAACTGCCCTTTATCAGTATAATTATTATTATCATGATATTTTGACATAACTCAGATGCTCCAACAACCTGATTCTTAAGCTGAAAAAGTAATGAATTGTGATTGTGATTTGTTGATATCATTTATCAGTGTATTTGTGACAAAAAATCACTAGCAATATTATTTTTGTAATTGAAGGGAGAAAGATAACTGTGACATTGATATTGTTTTTTTTCTGTTTCAATTCAGTTACAAAATGTTACAATTGCCCAGATCTCTGGTAATATGAGAAGGATTTTTCTGGGAATGTACATTATTGCGCGCTTGTTGTAATAACTGTCTCATCATTTACTAAATTCGCAATGGAAATCATGCACAGAGGGAAAACTTTAAAAGAATTGTAAATTTTCAGTTTTGCAGTATTTACTCAGCAGTTTGGAATGCCTGATAACTTACATCCTCTTTATTAATTCATTTTATTCTGCTTAGCAATTCGAAGGTCATTTTTTAAAAGTATCCTGACATAAGACCTTTGTACACAATTTATCAGGATGTCCCGAGTGTTTAGTTGAGATGACGCAACCAAGAATTTGAGTCTCTCATATTATTCACATTTATTTTCCTTTTCCTCCCGCAGACACTGTGCCTGGCCCTCGAAACTACATACCCTCATCTTTTAACTATAATGTTAATCGGTGCATCGCAACGCTCTCCGTCCTATGCATCCCGCCAAAGTGAGTACAGTTGTTTCATTGATTTTTTTTTAAGTGTTGCTAATCCCAGACGAGTTGGAGTAATGGAGTCGGATTTGGGATGATGTATATTACAAAAAAATGTGGATGCGAGAGAAAATATTTGAAAAAATGTTAGGCAAGCGCATTTTTGATTAGCGAATACCACGCTCTCTTTGTTTTTCCCCTTTTACTAATATTTCAGTTTTTTGTTATATTTCACCCAGTAACATCCCCATTTTCTAGTGTTATTTTTTGTAATTTTGTATTATTTTCAATAATTTTCTCTCGCATTTCTAAGAGTAAAACATTTTGACTTTTTTTTTTTTTTTGCTAGGTCCGCTGGTCTATGCGTTTTGTTAACAGATGCAAGAAAACTTTAAATATATATATTAAAACATACACATCTACTGAATTTATTCCTGTGTTCATGTGCAGTAGGCCATTAATTAAAGTGTCCCACAAACATTCTCTCTGACAAATGGCTTTGGTTGTCTCATAGAAAACGAATTGAAAGAAAGTGGGAAACTCGTGGAGCTGGAAATCGAAAGGGCAGTCTTTCTTCTCCTTTCATCGGTTGGATTGCTGTTCGCATCTTGTTCATTTGTCATTCTCTCTCTCTCTCTCTCTCTCTCTCTCTCTCTCTCTCTCTCTCTCTCTCTCTCCTTTCCTCTCTCTCTCTCTCTCTCTCTCTCTCCTCTCTTCTCTCTCTCTCTCCTCTCTCTCCTCTAATCTCTTTCTCATCTCTCTCCTCTTTCTCATCTCTCTCTCTCTCCTCTCTATCTCTCCTCTCTCTTTCTCCTCTATCCTCTCTCTTTCTCCTCTATCCTCTCTCCTCTCTCTGTCTCTTTCTCCTCTCTCCTCTCTCTTTCTCTTTCTCCTCTCTCCTCTCTCCTCTCTCTGTCTCTTTCTCCTCTCTCCTCTCTCTCTCTCTCTCTCTCCTCTCTCCTCGCTCTCTCCTCTCTCTCTCTCCTCTCTCTCTCTCTCCTCTCTCTCTCTCCTCTCCCTCTCCTCCTTCTCTCTCTCCTCTCCCTCTTCTCCTTCTCTCTCTCCTCTCCCTCTTCTCCTTCTCTCTCTCCTCTTTCCCGCTCTCTCCTCTATCTCTTAATCTCTATATGTCTATCTATTTCTTTATCTCTTTTCTCTCTCTCATTTGTGGGGGAGAAGAGTGTTCGAATATAAATTTTCCTTATCTGTACTTGTTTTTCATTCTTGAGCCTGACCACAATATCCGAGAGAAAAGAGAAACATGAGAGATTGGTGATGAAGTCTATTGCTTCGAAGAGGAGGAGGAGGAGGAGGAGAACGGGGAAGGGAGAAGGGAGAGGGTAGAAGGAGATGGGGGAGGAGAAGGAGAAGAAGGAGAAGGAGAAGGAAAAGGTGAAGGAGAAGGAAAAGGTGAAGGAGAAGGAGAAGGGGAAGTAGGAGGAGAATAATGATGATAATGATGGTAGTGGAAATGATAATGATAATGATAACGATGATGGTGATGATGATGATGAGGAGGAGGCGATGGATGGAGGAGGAAGGGAGGATGAGAACATGGAGGAGGAAGGGAAGGAGGGAGGGAGGGAGCGAGAGTGGAGGTTTGGAAGAGGGAAGAGGCTAGAAGGAAGAGGGAAGGGCACATTGGTTCTGAGAGCAGCCTTGGGACGGTGTGTCTGAATGCCATCCTGATTGGCCGGGTTCTTGAGAGGTGCATTCTGTCGATGGCTGGCTGCCCTCTTTGTGCGTTTCTATCTGTGTGTGTTTTTTTTTCTGTATGTGTATTGTGCATTTGTATGTGGATATCATCATGCAAGTGCAAGTGTGTTATGATTTATATGCATGGTTTGAGAGATCGTTCCATGTATAAGCGCGTTTGTACGTATGCGTGTACATGTGTACGTGTGTGCGCACGAGGGCTAATCCCTTTGGACACGCCCATCGAGGGTGAACCCAGATAACACAGGCGAAGCTGCATGTCAGAAACTTCCTCCCTGTTGCTTTCCAGGACCATCCTCGAGTCAGGCCGGGAAGGGGAGGGGGAGGAGAGAGGAGGGGAGGGGAGAGGAAAGGAAAGGAGGGGAGAGGAAAGGAAAGGAGGGGAGGGGAGAGGAAAGGAGGGGAGAGAGGGGAGGGGAGGAGAGAG
>NW_028234426.1:12012416-12027416 GCF_977035675.1 Penaeus japonicus | reverse complement strand
GGCTGTTTTCTTTCGGGGGGCGCTTTCTCTCTCTCTCTCCCCTCCCCCTCTCCTCTCTCTCCTCTCTCTCTCCCCCTCCTCCCCCCCCCTCTCTTTCTCTCTCTCCTCCTCTCTCCTCCCCCGTCTTTTTCTCTCCTCTTTCCCTCTCTCTCTCTTTCTCTCGTTTTTCTTTCTCTCTCTCTCTCTTTCTTCTCTCTCCTTCTCCTCTCTTTCTTCTCTCTCCTTTTTTTTCCTCCTCTTTCTCTCTCTCTTTTCTCTCTCCTCTTTTTCCCCTTCTCTCCTCTCTTTTCCCCCTCTCTCTCTCTTTCTTTCTTCCCTTTTCCTTCTTCCTCTCTTTCCCCTTCTCTCTCTTTTTCTTTTCTCTCCCACTTTTTTTCCTCTCCTGTCTCTCCCTTCTTTTCTCCCTCTCTCCTCTTCCCCCTTTCTCTTCTCTCTTTCTCCCTCTCCTCCTCCTCCTCCTTCCCTCTCTTTTCTCCCCTCCCCCTTTTCCTCCTCCTCTTCTTTCTTCATCTTTCTTCTCCCCTCTTCTCTCCTCCCCCTTTCCCCCCCTCGCCCTTTTCCCTCTCTCTCCGTCTCTCTCTCTCTCTCTCTCCCCCTCCTCTCTCCTCCCCTCCTTCTCCCTCCTCTCCTCTTTTCTCTCCCTCCCCCCCTCTCTTTTCTCTCTCTCCTTCCCCTTTTTTTTTTTTCCCCTCTCCCCTTTCCTTCTCTTTTTTCCCCTCTCTCTTTTTCCCCTTTCTCTCCCCTCCCCTCTTACAATTTTCCCTTTTTCCTTTCCTCTTTTCTCCCCTTTCTTCTCCCCCCCCCTCATAAAACTCTCTCTCCTTTTCTCCCTCCTCCCCTCTCTCTTTTCCTCCCCTCCCCTCCTTTTCCTCTTCTCTCTCTCTCCCCCTCTTTTCTCCCCGCCTCTCTCCCCTCTCCCCTCTCCCCCGCGTGTTTTAGGAGGCGTCTTAACGGGGTTTTGGCGTTGGATGGGGGAAGGGGGTGGTTAGGGGGATTTTGGGTCGTGAAGGATTTGTTTGCTTCTCTCTCATCTCTCTCCCCCCCTCTCCTTTTCCCCCCTCCTCTCTCCCCTCTTTCTCTCTCCCCCTTCTCTCTCCTAATTTCTCTCCCCCCTCTCTCTCTCTTTTCCCCTTTCAAATCTCCCCTTCCTCTCCCCTCTCTTCTCCCCTCTCCTCTCCTCTTTTCCCCTCTCTCTATCTTTTCCTTCACTCCCCCTCTTCCCCGTCTCTCTCTTAAATATATATAATAAATATAAAAAATATATATAAAAAAATTTTTAATATATATAAATTATATAAAAAACAATAAAAGGGTTTTGTTGCTTCTCGTCCCCCTCTCTCCCCTCCTCTCCCCCTCTCCCCTCTCTCCCCTTTTCTCTCCCCTCGCTTCTCCTCCCTCCCCTCTCTTTTTCCCCTCTACTCTCATCTTCTCTCCCCTCACTCTCCCCCTCTCTCTCTCTCCCCTTTTCCCCCTTTTTTTTCTTCTCCCCTCCCCATCTCCTCTCTCTCCTCCCCTCTCCCCCCTCCTTGCTCATCTTTTCCTCCCCTCTCCCCCCTCCCTCCCCCCCCTCTTCTCTCCTCTCCCCTTCCCGCCTCCTTCCTCCCCCCTCCTCCTCTCCCTCCTCTCCCCCTTTCCCTCTCCCCCCTTCGTTCCCCCCTCTCTTCCCTCTCTCCTCTCCCCTTTCCTCTCCTCCCCCCCTCTCTCCCTCTCTCTCTCTCCTCCCCCTTCTGTCCCCTCTGCCCCTCTCCCCTCCTCTCTCTCCCCCTTTTCCTACTCCCCTCTCTCCTCTCCTCCTCTCTGTCTCTCTCTCTCTCCCCCTCTCTCTTCCCCCTCTCCTCTCCTTTCCCTCTCCCTTTCTTTTCCCCCGCCAAAAGGGGGGGGCCCCTTTTCTCTCCTCTCTCTCTCTCTTATATAAAATTAGAAATAATATAAAAATTTTTATAATATAAAATTTTACACAACTTTTAAAATTGGTTTATTATATTATTGAAAATTTTAACAAAATTTAATTTTTTTAAATTGGCTTCCCAGTATCAAAGTCCCCGAATTTTCGGGGCCCCCGTAAAAAAAAAAAAAAACCAAAAAATTGCGGGAGAAATTGGTTTCGGTTTGTTTTTGTAATTTTTGGTAAATTCCAAAACTTTTTGAAAAACCCTTCTAAAAAGTGCTCCCAGTAAGAAATAAAATTATATATTTTTTTTAAATTTTACCTCCCTTGTTTAAAACAAAACACCCTATTGTTATTTCTAGGATTTTACACCGATATAACAACACCCGAAATTTTCATTTTAATAAAATACGAAAAGCCCTTGCACAAGGCAATTTCCCCACAGAATTTTTAAATTTCCAATTTTTTTAAAGTTGGGAATTTTTTTTTCCCGAAATTTAAAACGTAATTGCCAATATTGTTTTTTTTGAAATTTAAAAAATTTATCGGTAATATATTTTTAGGGGCCTGTAATTCAAACAGGGAAAATTAAATTTCAAAAATTTTCAGAAATTTGGAAAAAAATTAAACATTAATTTGAATATTTTATCAAAACATTAAAAATTTATTGATTTCCTTTTTCTTTGCCCTTTGTAGAAAAAGCATAAATCTCAGTAAATGAAAATGATTTTGGCCCAAAAACCCCAATGAAACAAATTTTGAGAATTAATAAAAATTTCCTTTTAAATTTAATTTTAAGTTTAATGATATTCATATTTTACTAGATTTTTTTTAATTTTTGTTAACTCTTTAAAGAAAATAAAAACATCGTTGTTTTTTTAAATGTTTTCTATTCGATCAAATTCTATTTATCTATGGGACCCAAACCTCGAAAACGAAGGGGGCCCCAAAGGATATCAAGACATTTTTTTTGTAGAAAGAGGATTAAATCTTTTGCCAAAAAAACGACAGCAATTTCATTGTATTTTTTTTTATAAAATTTTTAAGCTTTATATTTTTTTTGCATGTGTACTTCAAGATTGTGAAAGTTGGCCATTTGTATATGTATATGCATTGTTCGTAACAGTTGTGCTGTATTTGTGGTCTGTATTTGCCAATTTGGACAGCTTGTATTTGACCCTATCCCAAAATATATATATATAGATATATATATATATAAATATATATATATATATATATATATATATATTTAGTTATTTATATGTTTATATAGATATAAATAATGGTATCATATATATTATAAATATAATAATTATATATAAATAATATGATAGTATATATATATATATTATAAATTTATATTTATAGTATATATAATATATAACGTACTGTATGATAAATTATATATATATATATATATATATAAAATATAAATATAATTAATTATATATTATATATATATATAAATTATATACATGTTTTAAATTATATTTATATATATTTATGTATAATTTAAATATATATATATATTTATAAGATACTATACAATATATATAAATATATATAATTATATATAATACATATATATATATATATATATATATTATATACTATATAAATACATACATATATTATATATATATATATATATATATATATAATATAATATAATAAATATATATATATTTCATACATATATAATAATATAACACACATACATACATACATACATATATATATATATCAAATATATAGATATTATAATATACATATATGATATATATATAAATTATATATATATATATGATAAACACAAACACACATTCATACATTATATATATATATCTATATATTATAATATATATATATATATATATATATATATATTCATGTTAGATACATAGAGATGAAGAACAGAGAAAAGAAAAGACTGAAAAATTGGCGAACGGCATTTTTTTCGATGATATTTACTCCTTTTTCTCCCCGTTGCTGGATGAACCGACTATCCAGAGCATTTTACCTTAATAAGAATACGTGCATGAACCGATCCTAGAAACAATCTCGGCCACGAAGCACTTTAAATGAAGCTCTGTTTCTCTTAAAGCTGGGTGGTACTGTAATACCCCCTCCGTTCCCATCCCCTCTTAGCTCCCCTCCCTCGAAACGACGAGAACCATGGGAGTGAGCTGGGAGTGAAAAAAAAAGCATAGAAGATTGATTATTTATCAAAGAGTATGAAACTGTTATATTCTTCACGGGATCTTGTAAGCCTCGGTGTTATTTGTCAGGCGCGTCCGCCCCACTCCCCTGCATTCTTTTATTCCTCATCTTCCCTCTTTCCAATCTCTTCTCTTCTCATCCCTTTTCTCTCTCTCCTCATCTCGCTCTCCCTCCCTTCTCAATCCCTCGCTCCACTCTCTCCCTCCCTCACTCCCCCCTCACTCCCTCCCACCCTCCCTCCCTTCCTTCCTTCCCTCCTCACTTCATTCACTCTCTCAATCACCTACCACCTACTCTCCCGCCCGCCCCACCATGCTTCTCCCCCTGCCCTCCTTCCTTCCTTGTTCCTTTCTTCCTCCTTTCCCTTGCCACTACTCCACATCCCCTTTCTCCTCTCTCTTTCTCCTCTTTCCTTCCCTTCTCCTCCTCTCTCTCGCTCTCTTTCCTCCTCTCTCCTTCTCAACCCTCTCTCCTCCTCCTCTCTCTTCCTCACAGCAGCTCTCTCCCTCCGCTCCCTCTCCTCCTCTCTCTCTTCTCTCGCCCTCTCTCTCCTCCTCTCATACGTCCCTTCTCCTTCTCCTCCCTCCCTCTCTCCCTCCTCTGATCTCTCCCCTCCTGCCCCCTCCCCCTCTCTCCCTCCTCTCCTCCTCTCTCCATATCTTCCTTCGTCCCTCTCTCCTCTCAATCCTCCTCCCCTCCCTCTCTTCCTCCACTCTCCTCTGCCTCTCTCCCCTTCTCGACCTCTCTCTCTCTCCTTCTCTCTCCTCCCCTCTCATCTTCCTCTCATTCTAGTCTCTCCCCTCTTCTCTTCCTCCCTCTCTCTCAACTCTCTCTGTCTACATCTCTCTCCTCTCTTTCCTCCTCTCGTTCTCTCCCATCCTCTCCTCCCTCCCTATCCCTCCCCGTCTCTCCCCTCTCTCCTACCTCCCTCACCTCTCCCTCTCCTCTCTCCCCTCTCTCCTCCCCCTCTTTTTTCTTTTTTTTTTTTCTCCTTCCATCTATTTTCCCCCCCCATTCCCTTTCCTCCTCTCCTCCATTCTTATGCCCTTTCCATCCATTCCTTCCCTTCCTCCCTCTCTCCCCTCTGTCGCTCCTGCTCTCCCCTTCGCCTCCCCCTTTCTCTCCCTCTCCCTCTCCACCTCTCCCACTACCCTCTCTCTTCCTCCCTCTCTCTCACTCCCCTTTCTCCTCCTCTCCCCTCTTCACTTTCCCTCTCTCACCTCTCTCCTCGCTCTCCTCTTCCTTCCTCCCTCGCTCCCTCTCTCCCTCTTTGTGCCCTTTCTCTCCCATCCCTCCCTCTCCTATCTTCTCTGTCTCCTCTCCCTTTATCCTCCCTCTCACTTCCGCCTTCCCTCCCCTCCCTCTCTTCTAGCACTCCCTCCTCTCACTCGCTCTCACTCTCCTTCCTCCTCCTCCCCTCCCCCCCCTCCCTCACCTCCCTCCCTTACCTCCCTCCCTCCCTCCCTCCCCCCCTCCCTCAAAAAAAAAGTCACTACCTTCCTCCCTCCCTCCCTCTCCCTCCCTCCCTCCCTCCCTCCCTCTCACTCCCTTCCTCCAAAGCTTTCACTCGTTATTCCCCTCACAATCACAAGGAAAAATCTACGGTAGTTGACGCCGTAGATTGAGTTAACTTTCGGAGTTTGAAAGAAGTTTGGAATATTTTTTATTAGGCGCCTGTTTGTGTAAGGGGTGGGAGGAAGAGGGGAAGGAGTCGAGCTCGCTTTAGATGGAGATGGGGGTTTGGGGTGGGGTTGGGGGTGCCATAAGTAGTGGCGTGATTCCTGTCGAAACTTTTGGGGCGGAACCGGAAGTATGGCGATAGTATGGCAACAGTATCCAGTCCCCTTCCAATCCCTCCCTCTTCCCCTTCTCTCTCTCTCTTTCTCTCTCTCTCTCTCTCTCTCTCTCTCTCTCTCTCTCTGCACGTCATTCCTCTCGTTCTCTTTCTCATCATCACTCTCCTCTCCTCTCTTTCATCATACAGTCACTATCACTCCACTCTCTCTCTCTCTCTCTTTTCCCTTTCTTCCTTTCTCCTGACCCTCTCCCCACGTTTCTGAAATCTCATTAACCTCTCTCTCTGTCTCGTTCTTTTTTCTCTTCCCCATCCTCTTCTCGTTTCTTGATCCTTTTTTTTTCATCCTTCCCACCGAAAACCTTCCCCTTTTCTTCCCCTCTTCCCCTTCGTCGTTCCGTCCCTTCTGTCTTTTCCTGCACCCAAATACCATTCTCAAACAATCACGTCTGCCCCCCAAACCCCCTATCCTCCCATCCCCACTCCCCACTGGCTGTCCCCATCCCCACCCATATACTTCTAATCTCCATTCCCCAACCATACCCTTCGCTCCAAAGTCTCTTCCCTCATTACCTATCCTCTCTCCCCTGCCCCCCCTCCCCCCCCCTCCCCTCTCCCATCTCCCTCCCCTGCCGCTTCCCCCACTCCCGAATCGCTTTCCCCATCCCCATTCCCTTCGTTAAGCCTTGTGTGGAGCGCTGACTATTTACGAGGGACGGCGCAGCTTTAAGGTCGTTTTGTCTAATATTTTGGACGAGACTTGCGACCACCTCTTTCTCCCTTTCTCTTTCTCTTTCTCTCTCCCCCTCCCCCTCCCCCTCCCCACACCTCCATTTCCTTCCCCTTCTTCTTCCCTTCCGTCCCTTTCCCCTTTCTCTTCCCCTCCCTTTCCCTTCCCCTTTCCCATCCCCTTCCCCTTCCCCTTTCCCCCTTTCCCCCTTCCCCTTCCCCTTCCCCCTTTTACATCTGTCTCTCCCTCTCTCCCTCTCTCCCCCTCTACCCCTCTCTCCCTATCCTCCCTCGCCCTCTCCTTCCTATCCCTCTCTCCTTTTCATCCTCTGTCTATCTCTTAAGTGCGTTCTTTAGGATGCCGTTGTAACTGGTACGTCTCCCCATCGTGAGGACTTGTTGCTTTCGCGCGCGTTCTCTCTCTCTCTCTCTCTCTCTCTCTCTCTCTCTCTCTCTCTCTCTCTCTCTCTCTCTCTCTCTCTCTCTCTCTCTCTCTACTCCTCGCTCTCTCTCGACTCTCTCCATCATCTCTCTCATCTCTCCTCTTCTCTCTCTCCTCCTCCGTCCTCTCACTCTCTCTCGTCTTTTTTCTCTTCCTCTTTCTCTCTCTCTTTTCCCCTCTCGCTTCTCCTCTTTCTCTCTCATCTCTCACTTAACTTATTCTCTCTCTCTTCTCTCTCTCTATCTCTCCTCTCTCTCCACACTCTCTTATTTTTCCTCTCTCTTTCTCTCTCTCTATCTTCTCTCTTCTCCTTCTATGTCTCTCTTTCTCTCTCTCTCTTCCTCTCTTTCCCCTCTCTCCTCTCTCTTCTCTTTTTGTCTATCTTTCTCCTTCTCTCTCGTCTCTCTTCCTCCCTTTCTCATCGTCACTCTCTTTTTTCTCTTCTTCATCTTCTTTCCTCTCTCTCTGCTCTGCTTCCTCTCCGCTTCTCTTCACACTCTTTCTCTCTCTCTTCTCTCTCTCTTCTCTCTCGTCTCGTTATCTCTTCTTCTCCTCATCTCATCCTCTCTCTCTCTTCATTCCTACTTCTCTCTTCTCGTTCACTCTCATCCTCTCTCTTCTTCTCTCTCTCTCGCTTCTCTCTCTCTCTCCTCTTTCTCTCTTTCTCCATCTCTCTCTAATCTCTCTCTCTCTCCCCTTTTCTCTCTTCGCTCTCTCTCTCCTCTCTTCTCTCTCTCTCACCTCTCTCTCTTCTCTCTCCTCTTCTTTCTCATCTTCTCTGTCTCTCCTCTTCTCTCCTCCTTATCTCTTTCCCCTCCTCGTCCTTTCTCTCTCTCTCCGTCTCTCTCTCTCTCTCTCTCCCCCTCCTGCTCTCACTCTCTCCTTCTCGCTCCTCTCCTCTCTTCTCGTCCTCTCTCATCTCTCTCTCTCTCTCTCTCTTCTCCTTTTCTTTTCTCTCTCTCTCTCTCTCTCTTCTTTTTCTCTCTCTCTTCTCTTCTCTCTCTCCTCTCCTCTTACACTTTCTCTTCCTTTCCTCTCTTTCTCTCCTCTTCTCTCTCTCACTACACTCTCTCTCACTCTCTCCCTGCTCATCCTCTCTCTCTCCTCTCTCTCTCTCTCTCTCTCTCTCTCTCTCTCTCCTCTCTCTCTCGACTCTCTCTCTCTCTCTCTCTGCCTCCACGCGTGCTTTAGGAGGCTTGTACTTAACTGGTGTGCGTTGGATGGGGAAGGTAGGTTAGAGGACTTTGTCGTGAAGAGACTTGTTTGCTTCTCTCTCACTCTCTCTCTCCTCATCTCTCTCTCTCCATCTCCTCTCTCTCCTCTCTCATCTCTCACTCGTCTCTCTCCTCATTTCTCTCTCTCTCTCTCTCTCTCTTCTTTCTAATGCTCGCTTCCTCTCTCTCTCTCTTCATCTCTCCTCGTCCTCATCTTCTCTCTCTATCAGTCTCTCTCTCGTCTTCTCACGTCTCTCTCTATAGAATATATATATATATATATAGTAAAATATATATATAAGAAATATTAATATATATAAATTATATACAAAACATATGAAGGACTACTGTTGCTTCTCGTCCTCTCTCTCTCTGCTCTCTCTCTCCTCTCTCTCTTCTCTCTCTCTCTCGTCACTCCTCTCTCCCCTCTTCTCTTCTTTTCTCTCTCTCTCTCTCTCTCTCCTTTTCTCCCCTTCCCCTCTTTCTTCTCTCCTCTCATCCCCTCTTCCCCTCTCTCTCTCTTGTCATCTCTTCTCTCTCTCCCACCCTCGAACCTCCTTTTCCCTCTCTCTTTTCCCCTCCTCTCTCCTTCGCCTCCTCTCTCCCCCTCTAAATCCTCTCCGTTTCTCCTCCCTCTTCCCCTCTCTCTTCTCCCCCTTCCTCCCCCCTCCCCTTCCCTCTCTCTCTCCCCCTATTTTCTTCTCTCTTCATCTCCCCTTCTCCTCTCTCTCTCACTCTCTCTCTCCCCCCTCCTCTCTCTCCGCCTCTCTCTCTCTCTCTTCTCTCTCCTCTGGGGGCTTTCCCTCTCCTTTCTTTTGCACAACCCACCCTTCCCCTCTTCTCTCTCTCTCTCTCTCTCTCTATATATTTTAATATATATATATTTATATTTATATTATAAATTTACACAACAATAATTGTTTATTATAAATTTTTAAAAATTAGAAAATTTAAATTTTTTTTAAATTGGCTTGCAGACTTTAAGTCCCCGAATATTCAGCCCCCTGAAAAAAAAAAAAATAAAATTGCAGAGAAATTGTTTGGTATGATTTGTAATCTTGGTGAATTCCAAATTTTTTGAAAACCCATTCTAAAAAGTGCTCCCCATAAGTAATATATTATATACTTTTTTTAAATTTTCCCCCCTTGCAAAAGCTAACACCCTTTGTTATTTCTAGGATTTTACACCAAGATATAAAAACACCCGAAACTTCATATTATAAAATACGAGAGCCACTTGCACAAGTGCAATTCCCCACAGAATATTTGAATTCAAATTTTAGTTCGAATTTGTTTTCCAATTATACTAATTGCCAATAATTTTTTTTTAATTTTTAAATAATATCTGAAATAATTTTTAGGGCTGTAATTCAAAATGACTTTATAATTTCATAAATTTCAGAAAATTTGGAAATATTAAACATTAATTTGAATAGTTTTTCAAAACATTGAAATTTTTGATTCCGTTTTCTTTGCCCCTTTTTAGAAGAGCTATAATCTCAGTAAATGATAAATATATTGTCCCTAAACCAAAGAAACAAATTTTAGAATTAATGAAAATTTTCCCTTTTAAATTTTTTAAGAAATGATATATAGTTTACTAGATAATTTTTTAATTTTGTTCTCTTTAAAGAAAAGTAATAAAAATCGTTTCTTTTTAAAGTATTCTATTCGTCTATCTATTTATCTACGACCACAAACCTCGAGACTGAAGGTGGCCCCAAAAGGGTATCAAACATTTTTTTTATGAATGAGGATTAAATCTTTTGCAAATACGACAGCAATTTCATTGTATTTTTTTTTTATTTTTAAGCTTCATTTTTTTTTGATTGTACTTAAGATTTTGAAAGTTGGCCATTTGTATATGTATATGCATTGTTCGTAACAGTTTGGGTGTATTTGTGGCTGTATTTCCAAATTTGGGCACTTTTATTTGACCCTATCCCAAATAATATATATAAAATATAATTATAAAAATATATAATATATATATATTATATATTTATTATTTATAGTTTATATAATATAAATAATTATCATATATATTTTTAAAATATAATAATTATATATAAATAAAATGATTATATATAATATATTAAAATTTATAATAATAATAATATATAACTACTTATATAAAATTTTATATATAATAATATATATAAAAAATTATATATATATATATGATAAACACAAACACACATTCATACATTATATATATATATCTATATATTATAATATATATATATATATATATATATATATATTCATGTTAGATACATAGAGATGAAGAACAGAGAAAAGAAAAGACTGAAAAATTGGCGAACGGCATTTTTTTCGATGATATTTACTCCTTTTTCTCCCCGTTGCTGGATGAACCGACTATCCAGAGCATTTTACCTTAATAAGAATACGTGCATGAACCGATCCTAGAAACAATCTCGGCCACGAAGCACTTTAAATGAAGCTCTGTTTCTCTTAAAGCTGGGTGGTACTGTAATACCCCCTCCGTTCCCATCCCCTCTTAGCTCCCCTCCCTCGAAACGACGAGAACCATGGGAGTGAGCTGGGAGTGAAAAAAAAAGCATAGAAGATTGATTATTTATCAAAGAGTATGAAACTGTTATATTCTTCACGGGATCTTGTAAGCCTCGGTGTTATTTGTCAGGCGCGTCCGCCCCACTCCCCTGCATTCTTTTATTCCTCATCTTCCCTCTTTCCAATCTCTTCTCTTCTCATCCCTTTTCTCTCTCTCCTCATCTCGCTCTCCCTCCCTTCTCAATCCCTCGCTCCACTCTCTCCCTCCCTCCCTCCCCCCTCACTCCCTTCCCCTCCCTCCCTCCCTTCCTTCCTTCCCTCCTCACTTCATTCACTCTCTCAATCACCTACCACCTACTCTCCCGCCCGCCCCACCATGCTTCTCCCCCTGCCCCCCCTTTCCTTCCTTGTTCCTTTCTTCCTCCTTTCCCTTGCCACTACTCCACATCCCCTTTCTCCTCTCTCTCTCTCACCCTTTCCTCCCATCTTGCCTGACTTTATCTTCCTCGCCCTCCTCCTTTCCTTCTTCATATCCCTCTTCCAGTCTCTCCCATCTTCCCTCCCTCCTTTCCCTCCCTCTTTTTCCCTCTTCCTCTTTCCCTCACTGTTTTTTCCTCTCCATCTATCCTCGCCCCCCTGCCTTCCCTCTTCGCTCTCTTTCCCCATCCCTCTTTCCACCCACCTCCCCTCTCCTCTTTTCCACCCCCACCTCCCCTCCGTCCCCTCTGCCCACCCTCCTCCCCCCCCCCCCTCCCCCACCTCCTCCCCTCCCTCCTCCCCATTCCTTATAATGGGTGAAGCCCCTTCTAACCCTTCACACCTTTGAAATTATACTTTCTCTTTCTTTTCTCCCCTTGGCCGGGCACGCAAGCAAGGCGCACTCGGGAGCGTGAGTACTTGTTTGTGCGTGCTTGTGGTGCTCGTGCGATTTTATGGAAACATCCATTCACCCTACCCTAACCACAACCCCTACTCCGCACCATTAACATACACACACACACAACACGCACGCACCCCAACACACATCACGCACACTAGCACCCCACCCGCACTCAAGCTCTGCCCACACGCGCAACACGCACACGCAACCAACGCACTCGCACGCACGCTACGCACGCACGCACGCACGCACGCACGCACGCACGCACAGCACGCACTCAGCATTTACAAAACACACACACACACACACCACACACTCACAGACACAAACACAACACACACACACTACACCACACACACACTCTCGTCACTCTTTCTCTCTCCGTCCTATCTCGTTACCGGTCTCCATCCATTCATCTCTCTATCTCGTCTCTTCACTTATGAATATACTCTTAATTCTTTCTTTCTCTCTTCTCTTTTGCTCTATAATATAATTATTTTTTGACCTTTTCTTGCTTTCCTTCGTATTTTTATCGACTTTTTATAGTCTCGTTCAGTTCATTCACCATCATTTTTTAATATTCCTTTTGTCTCTTTTCGTATTTTTTCTCTCGTATTTCACTCCCTTGCATTTATTTTTTGTCTGCCTCTTCATGGTCCTGTGCTTACCCGCTCTCTCAACAATTCAATTTAATATATATATTTTTTTTTCCCTTTTTCATCTTTCCCTCCTCCAAGGATGTCCTTTCATCGCACTCGACGGCCGCACGCCCGTCCTTCGCTTATCCATGGCCGCTTCTTGCCCTTTTTCTTGCCTCGTATCCACTCGTCCTTTATCCATTCATTACGAAGGAAAACTCGTTAGCCTTTATCGTTTTTTTTTTTGGAGATGGCGAGTTCGGGAGAGGGTGGGGGGGGGGATTGGGGAGGATGGAGGGGTGTTGAAGAAGGCTTGGTGGGTGGATTGGTGGGTTAGGGGGTAGGGGATGCATTGATAGTTCGTATAGTTTTAAGAGATTGTTATAGCAAGCGGATAGAAATCAACGTGACATCCAGCCGTGTTTCAACGCCCGCACTGGCTCGGCGCACGCTGCCGTGTAGCTCTTATAGGTGGTAGTGGTTTGTCATGGAGGTGTAGCGTGATGGTGACTGTGGCCGTTTCGGTTCGTTTCGAGACATTTCTCCTACCTCCATGTTTGAATCCGGGACGAAATATTTGTTGCCACAGAATGAAAACCTGTTTTTTTTATTTCGGACAGCCTCTCGCCCTTCCAAAGAAAAAGAAAGAAAAAAAAAAATCGCGCATTACTCGTGCCGATTGAGCGTGGCGAAAACCTCATGATAAGAAGAATTCGTGTGCGTACGAATATGCTCGAGAAGAATTATGAATTACAGTTAATGGATTCCGCTCATATGAACGATTTATTTTCTCTTTAATTTTTTTGGGGGGATGCTGCGCTTATTAGAATTGAAAGACGAGCACATAACTGTATTTTGAACTATCTACCGTTTAAAATATCCAGCGTATCCTAACCATCCTTGTCTAGTTATACAACCTAAATTATGTGTATAGTATGTATATAAGATATATAGTAGAGAGTTAAGTATAGATAGGATGGCCAAAAATATTATAATATTCACTGAATGCAGGTATATTTTAAACATTAAAACAAATATTGATAGAGAAATATTTTTCCCCTTCTTCCATTGTATATGTTTTAACAAATACACAACACACACGTTTTACTACATGGGGGCTGATGTTGATAAAGTCCAGGGCTTTGCGCTAACCATCCCAGTATCCCTACGCGCCCCTTTTCCGCCCCTGCATTTAAACACAGGCTTTTCCCCAATCCCGAACCCCCTCGCCTCTTTCCCCTCACTCTATTTTCCTTCTACCTATCCCTCTCTCCCTCTTTTCCCCCTGCCTATCCTTCTCTCCCTTCCTTCCAAAGCCTTCTCCCCCCCCCCCACTTTCTCTTCCTCCCTCTCTCTCCCCTTTCTCTCCCTCTCCCTCTCCCTCTCCCTCTCCCCTCTCTCTTCCTCCCTCTCTCTCCCCTTTCTCTCCCTCTCCCCTCTCTCTTCCCTCTCTCTCTCTCCTCGCTCTCTCTTCCTTCCTCCCTCTCTCCCTCTCCCCTCTTGTTCCCTTTCTCTCCCTCACTCCCTCTCCTATCTTTCTCTTTCTCCTCTCCCTTCCTCCCTCTCACTTCCTCCTTCCCTCCCTCCCTCTCCCTCACTCCCTCCCTCACTCTCTCTCACTCCCTTCCTCCTCCCTGAACTCCATCCTCCCTCCCTCACTACCTCCCCTCCCTCCCTCCCTCCATCGCGTCCCCTCCCTCAAAAAAAAAAAAAAAATAAAAGTCCACTACCCTTCCTCTCTCCTTCCTTCCCCCCTCCCCTCCCTCTCCTTACCCTCCCTCCCTCCCTCCCTCTCACTCCCTTCCTCCAAAGCTTTCACTCGTTATTCCCCTCACAATCACAAGGAAGGAAAAAAAAACATCTTTACGGTAGTTTTAGTTGGACGGATCCGTCCCCCGTTAGTTAGCTAAGCTTTTAGCGTTTAGAATTTAGTGATTGAAGTTAACTTTTCGGAGTTTAGTTAGAATGAAAGAAGTAAGAGTTTGGAATAATGGATGGTTGAAAGAATGTTTGGAACTCATTTTTTTTAGGTAGTGCGGTCGCCTCTGAGTGTTGTTTGTTTGTGTAAGTGATGGGGAGGGAAGGGAAGGGTAGAGGGAAGGAAGGGGAAAGGAGGTAAATAGAAGGAGTGAGTCGAGCTCTTTCGGCTTTTAGTTTAAGATGGGCAGACAATAGGAGGGGGTGTTGGGGTGGGGTGGGGTTGGGGGATTGTTTTTGCCATAAGTAGTTGGGCGCGTATGATTCTGTCCGAAACTTTTGGGGGCGGAGGGAACCGGAAACAAAAAAGTATTTGGACGATAGTTTATATAAGGCGCAACAGTAATTCCAGTCCCCTCCAATCCTCCCTCTTCCCCTTCTCTCTCTCTCTCTTCTCTCCTTTCTCTCTCCCTCACATCTCCTCACTCTCGCTCCATCACTATCTCTCTCTCTCTCCTCTCATTCTACCCTCTCATCACTCATCGTCACTCTCTATCTCTCCTCTCTCTCCTCTCCTCTCCTCTCTTTTCCTTTCTTTCCCTTTCCTCACCCTCCCACCTCCCGAGCTCCCTTATCTGAAAAAATCTCTTTGAAACCTCTCCTCACTGTGTCTCGTTTCCACTCTTTCTCTTCTAAGCTCTCCCGCCACCTCTTAATACTCTTTAATTAATTTCTCACCCTT
>NW_028234426.1:11999916-12004916 GCF_977035675.1 Penaeus japonicus | reverse complement strand
ACATGGGGGATGAGTGTTGATATAGTCCAGGGCTTTGCGGCTACCATCCCTAGTATCCCCCCTTTTCCCTGCTTTTAACCCAGGCCTTTCCCAATCCCCGACCCCTCCCTCTGTCCCTCTCTCTTTTTCCTTCTCCCTATCCCTCTCTCCCTCTTCCCACTCCCTATCCTTCTCTCCCTCTTCCCATCCTTCTCCCTTTCTCTTTCTTCCTCTCTCTCTCTCTCTCTCTCTCTCTCTCTCTCTCTCTCTCTCTCTCTCTCTCTCTCTCTCTCTCTCTCTCTCTCTCTCTCTCTCTCTCTCTCTCTCTCTCTCTCTCTCTCTCCTTCTCCCTCTCCCTTTCCCTTTCCCTTTCCCTTTCTCTCTCCCTCCCCCTCTCCATTTCCTCCTCTCTCTCTCTTCCCATCCTTATCCCTCTCTCTTTCTCCCTCCCTCTCCCTCTCCCTCTCTCCCTCTCTCCCCCTTTCCCTTTCTCCCCTCATGATCTCCCCCTCTCCCTTTCTCCCCTCATGATCTCCCCCACTCCCTTTCCCTCCTTGCCCTCCTCTTCCTCCTCCTCCTCCTCCTCCTCCTCCTCCTCCTCCTCCTCCTCCTCCTCCTCCTCCTCCTCCTCCTCCTCCTCCTCCTCCTTCTTCCCCTCCTCTCTCCTCATAATCCCCCTCCCCTCTCCATCCTCCCCTTATCTTTTTTATCAGAATTTCTCTTTGGTTAGCGTTTGTTTCATAGATTTGTAGTGTTGATTGCATGCCAAGACGATGGCAGTGCAGTATGATCGCTTTTCGATATATTATGAGATTTGTTTTTTTGGGGAGTGGGGTGGATTTTGAGAATTGGATGCTGAGCTAGTGGGTGAATGAGTGAGCGATGGATGATTCAGCATGTGAGGAAATGAGGCAGTGGGTTGGGTGAGTAAACAAGAGGGCGAGTGGGAGTACGAGCGGCTTCTCCCCCCCCCCCCCTTTGGAATTAGTCTCGCAACCGACCAACCTCCTCGCCCAGGTGCTTATCGCTCATCTCCATATTAATGAATTTTAATTAATTTCCATTCCTTTTTTATTTATCTTTCTCCTCCTCTTTTTCTTGTTACGTTTCCATCCATCTTTGTCTTCCAGTCCTTGCACCCGAGACATCCTAACGAGAAAAAAAGGTGAGGGGTGATGGTGAGGGGAGAGGGGTGGGGGTGGGGGTTGGGGGTTGGGGGTGAGAAGAAACTTGTGCCAATGTTCATAAGTCATTAATCTTCATCGTTGTTCCTTGTCGCTGACTTTTATCCTCGGTTGCCCCTTGGGCCATGGCGCTTCTTGCTCTGGCCTTCACACGAGGGAGGCTGTCCCTCTTTGCTCTTGTGCTTTTTTAGCGTCGTTGGGGTCTTGGAGTGTCGGGGGTTTGTTTATGTAGGCAGATATTGTAGGTGCGGTGTGCTTGCGTATTTAAAGAGTTGTTATTTAGGGGAATTTTGATGTTTTTTTATCTGACTTTTTTTTTAGATGGGGAGGATAGTACTTTTTATCATTCATTTTTTTTGTTGTTGTTATTTAGGAGAACTTTGTATTTTTTAATGTTTATCTGACTTTTTTCTTCTTTTTTGGATGTGGAGGCTTGTAACCACCATTTTTTTTTTATCATGTAGGTATTTTCAAGCAACTTCTTTTTTTTTTTTAACTAATTCAGAGAGCGCAATCTGATTAGGGCCTCTGGAATGTCAAGGGACATCGCGTCTTATTAGCGGTCTCAGGTGTCTTGTCATTTATCAGACGAGAATCCCTGTCACCTGACCTCGTATCAGACAGTCGGCCTTTTATTAGACAGCATCTCCCCTCGACTCTGACGGATGGGGCGGCGAGGCATGTGACCTTTTGGCTGGCAACATGGTCTGACCTTGTTGGAGGGCCTTTTGGGCAAGGGAGATCTGATCTCGTATGTGAGAAGGCATTTGCGCAAGAAACAGAGGAGTATAGAATAGTCAGTAATATGTGAAATGAATAAAAAAGAAAGAAAATTGAAAACATTACTACATGGCAAAAAATAAGAAAAAAAAAAAAAAAATCGAGGATCAATCGATCGGAAGCGCTGTGCTTTTGATTGACAGAATCCAGCGGAAAGTCACTCGATCTGGTCTCGAGAGCGCGAGCCAGGGCGAACTCTCTTTCGATTTTCTTTGTCGGTGGTTACGCGGCGAGGCCCTCGATCGCCAACCCGAGCGATTGACGGTAAAATCGTGTCGGGCAGACGCGCGCTCCTACCTAGCCTGATTCTCGACTTGCTCATTCTCCCTCATCTTCTCTTTTCTTTTCTCTGCTCTTCTCTACTCTTCTTTCTTCCCCTCCCCGTTTATCCTCTCTCTTCCCATCCTCTTCCCCGCTCCTCCCCTTTCTTACCTCCCTTCTCTTTTCTTCTTCCCTTCTCCTCTCCTCTCCTCTGCCACTTCCCTCTTTGCGAATAAGGAAGGAATAAGAAAGATGGTTGACGGAAGGGAAGGAAAGGAAAGGAAGAGTTGAAGGGAGGAAGAGAGGAAGGTAATGGAGGAAGTAAGGGAGGAAGACAAGAAAGGAGAAGACAGGAGGATACATTAGGGTGGAAAGGAAGATTAGGGAGGGAAAAAAGGGTTGAAAAAAGAAGGAATAGAGAAAGAGGAAGAACGAAAATTCCCGCAGAGGGAGATCAAAGCGAACGCGCGAGGGTCTTGCGTTCCTTGGATGTGTGAGCTGATTGGGACGATGTCGCCGCGTCGCCTTCAAGATGACCCGGTGATCGCTTTTCACACTCGCCGGGAGGTCGTCGTCGTCGTCGTCTCGTGCCGGGGCGGGGAGATGCCAGGGCGGGAGGAGAGCGGGCGGGACTTGTATGGGGTTGGAGGTGTGTTTGTTTTGTTTTGTTTTGTCACGTCACCATGCGGTGCGCATGTGTGCGTGTGTGTGTGTGTGTGTGTGTGTGTGTGTGTGTGTGTGTGTGTGTGTGTGTGCATGCATGCATGTGCATGCGTGCGCGCGTGCGCATGTGCATTACGTAATTTTTTGTGTGTACATTTACATTGGTGTCCGTGCATGCAAGCAGCTATCACAATGCATGTGCCCATTTAAGCGTACTTACCCACACACCTCTATTTAAATGGTCGGCTGAGCAGAAGCGTCGAGTGCGGGAGTGGAAAGCTCCTTACTGTGTATTTTGTCGCGGGTTTTTATGGCGTTCAAGTACAGGGATTTATTGCCTCGCATTTTGTGAGCGCTGTACTTCAGTTGTGTTGCTATTATAGGCCTGGCCCCGAGGGTGTATTACATCACCCTTTTTATGATTTATTTTACGCTTTCTCTTTCGCCATATGGATTTCCATTATTTATTGCACTTGCTCCACAGGTATGTATTTCCTTTGGTTTCGTCGATATTTATGTATTACCTCCGGGGAGACAGCGAGGAATTGAATAAAATTTCACTTAGCCTTCAAAGCACTGGGGTAAAGCTCACTTCTGGTGCATTTACATATTCGTGTATATGGAAATGTGTTTTATGTATATATGTATGAGTTACTACTATGTTTTTATTAAGTTCTGGGGTGTTCTGCAACGTGGCTCCAGCCGCGGCCGTCTGCTCACCCATGGAGCTTTTCTCCAATTTATATTGAAATTCCTTCTTTGGGTTCCCGCGGCTCCGAAGGACGTGCAGTATACGGCGAGGTGGTTTTGCTGCGGTGGGGAAAGTAGCAGTAGGCCGAGTCTGTTTTTTCTCTCTCTTTTTTTTTTGCTATGGAGGAAGAACAACGAGGGAGGGGGGGGGGGTTTGTGTTGTTTGGTTGTCGAGCAGTTTTGGGAAGGCATCACGCTGTCGTTATTCGATTGCTCAGGGCTTGGTGTGAGGCGGGGGCGAGGGGCGAGGGGGTATTCTGGGGTCGCAAGTAGGGGTGACTAAAGGGAGGGCTCGGGGGGAAAGGGGGAGGGTGTTTGAGAGGAGGGGAGGGAAAATTAAGGACGCGAAAATAAGGCGATTACCAAGTGTTTAGGAGGGAGGAATTTTGTGAATGTGTTCCCGGAATTTCACCCCCATTTAGTCTCGAGTAGATTTTAAATCCGATAGGAAGGAACGCCGAATTGTTCTTGCTGTTGACGTTGTTGTTATTGTTGTTGGTGGTGGTGCTGTTGTTTAGCACTTGGCTCGTCGAAGGCCCTCTCCACGTCAGCTGATTAATCGGTCGTTTAGGAGGACCATTTGCTGTTGCGTAATAATCTCCAGAGGCGGGCACGGGCCCGTGATTGGCGGCGATTCACAAGGATCGGTCCATGATCTGCCGGAATCATATCAAGTTAACGGTGGAGGCCTGTCTAGCAGATTCTTAAATGGTGGAGAGTTGGCTGTCAACAAATGTGCTTAAGCAAGCATTGGAACACTGTTCACTCGCCTGTTGTAATTAGCATTGGATAGGCCCAGAAGGTATTTTTGGTCAGTTGAGATGTCTGTTGGCAAACACTGGCATCAAAATTCTTAAACGAGAGTGCCAACAGTTCGGTTATAAGAATGTAGCGAATACATACCTACCTCCTTCCCTCTCCCGTTTATGTAAATGAAAGTGCAGTAGATAGTGATTGTAACCCCCCCCCCCCTCTTATGGAAATGCAGTAGACATTGATTGTATCAACTCCCATTATGAAAATGCACCGAATAATGGCTGTACACCCCCTCTGTCATGCAGTGAATAGTGAGTGAATTTCACCCCCCCTCCCCCCCGCCCTTGGTGCATTAGGCCATTGTTTGTCCGCAGTAAATCTGGAAAATTTAAGGCGATTTGGAAGGTGGGGAACAACAGGCGCATTTTCATCTTGTGTCTTTTGAACGTGGAAATTATATTTTACTGCTCATGAATGCAAGCGAACAAATGGCAAATGTTCATGTGCAATTGGCCACCATTTTGATTTTTTTATGTGTGAGAATGGCTCTCGAAATCATTAAATGTTCATTAATTGAAACAGTGAAAGGGTAATTTACATAAAAGTATGAAATTGATTGTAAATTTT
>NW_028234426.1:11994916-11997416 GCF_977035675.1 Penaeus japonicus | reverse complement strand
CCTTTCCCCCTTCCCTCTTCCCCATTCCCCTTCCTCCTTCCGTCTTCCCCTTTTCCCCTTCCCTCTTCCCCTTTCCCACTTCTCATTTCTCCATTCCCTATTCTCCCTTCCTCCATTCCAATTTCCCCCTCCCCTTACCCACTATCCCTGTCCTCTTTCCCCTTCTCCCTACCCTCTATCCTTCCCTCCTTTCCCTCCCCCTTTTCCCCTTCCCTCTTCCCCCTACTCCCCCGTCCCCTTACCCCCTACCACCCTACCACCCATCTCATTCTCCCTATCCTCTATCCTTTCTTCCTTTCCTTCCCCCCTTTCCCCTTCCCTCTTCCCCCCACTCCCCCGTCCTCTTTCCCCCCTACCACCCTACCACCCAACCTACCTCACAACTCCACGTTTGATTTTTCAAGTTAGTGAGATACTTTCCCTCGGGGTCGGCATTGCGAGCACGTAATCTGACCCACAAAACATTACAGCGTCTCCGGATGTCCTTTTCTAATGTTTATATATTTTTTGTTTTTGTTTTTTGTTTGTTTGTTATATTTTTTATCTTGTTTCCTCACTTTCGGTGTAGAAACTTTGGAGGTCATTTCTTTCTCGCTTATATTTTCTCCCTCCTACTTAGTTGTGCGTGCGTGCGTGCTTGCGTGTGCGTGTGTGTGTGTGCGTGTGTGTATGTATGTGTGCGTGCGTGCGTGTGTGTCATCCTCCTCCTCATCATCATCATTATCGTCGTCAGAGTGTATGTGTCATCATCATCTTCGTCGATAGTAATATTATTATTGAGCATTTTATAGTTTTACCTTTCCTTGTTTTTCGTTATTCTTCAAGTTTGTCTGGCACACTTTTATTTGGAAATTTACTTTTTTTGCATTTATTATCCGCTCAGGTATATGTGTGTGTGCGTGTGCATGCGTGTGTTATTGTACGTTCACGCGCGCATATGTATGTATATGTGAACACGATTGTTGACGAGTGACATAAACATTTGGAATTGTGTTCATGATGTAGTTGCAGTTTTCATATGCTTGTTTGAATAGAAACTTTTAGTATTATCAGCTGTTTTTAATAGTCGAAACTCGTAACAGATTGTCTCTTCTGTCAGGACGTAACAGCGCCGGTATTACGAGCTTATATTGAAAGTCGTGATTAGCGAGGCTGTCACTCCAAGAACGTATCAAGCAGTGTGAATGAATACGACCTCAGTCTTTCATCAAAACCACCTTTCATCCGACCAGAATACGTACCATAATAGCGTGGTGGTGCGACGACTCCACACGACTCCATACTTGTCCTGCACAGTACCAGTCCGGACGCCATAGAGCAAATAGCTTCACGGCACCCCAATAAAAAAAATAAAAAAATAAAATAAAAATAAAAATAAATAGATAAATTCGCATGCTGTTTGAGTATCGTGGGTTACCCCGGTATAATGTATAGCCGAGCGATAATGTATTACCCGGGCTGCCATAATATTTTAAAAACCGAATCCATGTAATAATCCATCAGCTCCCCCGCACGGAAATTAGGTTAGTGTTTATTTGGCGGACCTCCAACCCCTTCCCCTCCCCTCCCCTCCCCCCTTCATACTCCCCTCCCCTCCCCCCTTCATATCCTCCCCCCTCTCTAAAATAGGAATCTGGTTTCTATTTGGGTGGGTGGTTGGGTGGGTGTGGCAAGGGGGATGTGGGGGGGTAGGGGGTTGACATGAGGAAACCTGATCACGGTTTGGGTTTTTTTTTCGCGGACGTATATGCAGGATGTTTCAAGAATGCAAACACTTGTTTCTCTCTCTCTTTCTCTTTCTCTTTCTCTTTCTGTTTCTCTTCCTCTTCCTCTTCCTCTTCCTCTTCCTCTTCCTCTTCCTCTTCCTGCCCCTCTCCCTCCCTGACACCTACCCCTACCCCTACCCCCTTCCTCTCCCTTTCCCTCTCCCTCCCCCTAGTCCCCCTTCCTCTCTCTCTCCCTCCCCACCCTCCCTCCCCCCTCTCCCCTCCCTCTCCCTCTCCCTCTCCCTCTCCCTCTCCCTCTCCCTCTCCCTCACACCCTCCCTCTTGCATTTTTTTTTTTTATATCTTCTGATTTCCCGTCGTGATTTCGGTAACGTGCTCTGCCGACGCATTTATTCCAGGCACAGGTAAAGGACGCAGACAGGGAAAGTGGGCCCTATAAACCCGTGTCCGGAAACGTAATTACATTGAAGAAAAACAAATGACCATTATTTTTTTCACCTTAATGGAACAACAGCAACTATAACAACGACAACAACAAAAAATAAATAAATGGGAAAAGTAATGGCATACTAAGCTCGGGGTTTTGGCTCAGAGCTGGAATTACAACGGAAGCGGCCGTTGCATGCGGGTGGTAGGCGCAGGCGAGGCAGGCGGTGTGGGCGTGGCGGTAGAATTTCGCGATTTTGTGGGCGCCGAACTGGGAAGGTTGGAGTGGGCTGTGGATGGGGTTGGAGTGGGTTATGGGTGGGGTTGGAATGGGTTGTGGGTGTGGT
>NW_028234426.1:11967416-11969916 GCF_977035675.1 Penaeus japonicus | reverse complement strand
GTGGAAGGTCGCACCTGAGCTTGTTTTCCGGCGAGTCCTTTTAAAACTTTTTGCCTTTGATACCAACTAAATGGCATGAACTCAAATTGATTACTTCATTGATCTGTTTTTTATTTTTATATTTTTATTTTTTTAAATTTTTTATTATTTTTTTATTTATTGTAGACGCTCTAAGGACATGCGTATTCAGGGCCCTTTCCTCATCCGTCGGTTTATAGATTGTCGCACCAGATCTGGCGATGGCGTAAAGAGGAGGAGGTTGAGGATTACAGAGAGACACGAAGTACGAGGCGGAGACAGAGATAGACAGACACAGAGAGAGAGACAGACACAGAGAGAAACGGACACAGAGTGAGGCAGACGGAAAGGCCTAGAGAACGAGTAAGTGAAGAGTGACATTCCAGCAAGGATAGCGATTTTCCCTTTTGCCAGAGTAACACGAATCGACTGCCAGTTTGAGCAGGTCAGTCCGAAATGGTTTACGCGGCGCTTTTTCCTTTGATTTACGCCCATGCGTTTCTTTTACTCCCCCCCTCCCCATTCCCCTCTCTTTGCTCGCGATGGGTGTTCGGCCTGCATTGCGAAAAGGTCGGGCGGACGCGTTCTGTGCATGATGGGATGTCGCTCTTATCCATTTTTCGTCGACGCCCCTTACTCTTTACCTAATTATACCGGTTTCGCGCTCCCGGTAATGCGCTCTGTCATGAGTTCTCCAGTTTATGTGCGCTCGAAGAGGGCAAGGGAAATGGGTATCAGATTTAGATACCTGTTTTTTTTTTTTTAATGGAAAGTTTGTAGAGTGAATTTGCCGGTGGATTCATTACTGTGTAACTAATTGCTATTTATGCCGTATTTGCTTCAGGCGACACGTTGGTGGTGGTGGTTGTGGGAGGTGGGGGGGTTAGGATAGTGGATTTTGGAAATAAAACGCGGGTTGTTATGCGTAGAGTTGCTGGCCCTCGGGCTTTTTGGAATAGCTTGTCGACGGAAGGAGGCAGATGAAGTTGTATATTTTATTATTCTTGGGAAATTGTGTTATAGTTTCATCAGCCTGCGGGCGGTCTACTGTGCTCAAGGGCAGCTTAGCAAAATTATCCACAGAGCGAAGCCAGTGGATGTTTTGTTCCGTGTCATCACAGGAGACGCTGATGAAAAAGGAGGGAAATAGACATTTAAAAAAAACGTACCCCCCACCCTCCCTCTCTCTCTCTCTCTCTCTCTCTCTCTCTCTCTCTCTCTCTCTCTCTCTCTCTCTCTCTCTCTCTCTCTCTCTCTCTCTCTCTATATATATATATATATATATATATATATATATATTTATATATATATCTTTCTCTTTCTCTCTCTTTCTCTTTCTCTATCTCTATTTTCTCCTCCCCGTCACCCCTTTGGCAATTTAGAGGCAACTGAAGCAACTGAAGTTTGGTGAACTGAGGGGTCATTATTGCATTTTTTTCTAGCGTCAACTCGAGAACGCAATACGAAATTCATATTTTTGTTGATGAAGGAGGGGAAAAATGAGGTAAACATGAATATGACCCTATATTTACCTTCTCGTAAAGGGCGGTCATTGTATAGGCGGGAGATCAGAATATCACTCTTTGGTCACTTGGGGCAGCGCATTAGAGGTGAACATCGCTCACCAATTTGTACCGTTTTTCTTTTGTTTAATTGCTTGCCGTAGAAAAAAAAGAAATCCACTCTATGACATTATTATTATTTTTTTTTAGGGGGAAGGGGGTGCGTTGGGGGTTTAAAGCCGATGTTTCTCGGATCAGTCTTGATACTTACATAATACTTGAGGAACTTTCTGAGGAGGGTGACACGCGTTCTTCCGGGTGTCAGGGAAAAAGTGTTTGTTCGCGGCAGCAAACTTGGGCTTCTCGGCGGCCCGGGGATCACCTTCACCTGAGACGCGTTGAGACGTGTTGTTTGGACGAGTTAGGGAGCCTCTGTCTGCAGGCTCTTGCGCTCCAAGGCTTTCGTGTTTCCTGCCAGGCTGTTTTTCGTTTTGATCTTTGCCTCCTCCCCCTCTGTCTGTTTGTCTGTCTGCGTGCCTCTGTTTGTTCCTTGTCTCTCCGTCTCTGGTGTTATGCTTTGAAAAAATTCTCTACCTCTCACATCCCAAAAGGCATACAAGCATACACATTCACGTACAAGGAAGAAACATTTTTACGCCTTAGTTTGCATGGTGCGCAAACGTACAAACACACACACACACACACACACACACACACACACACACACACACACACACACACACACACACACACACACACACACACACACACACACACACAGACATTCACTGACACAGACACACACTGACACACACAGACACACACAGTCTCTCCCATACACACAATTCCCGCTCACACATATTCACGGATATACAGTTACGCATACTCGCAAACACACCACCACCACACATTGATTTGCACACATTTGCAGGCCCACGCGCAAACTTGCCTGCACACACTTATGCAATCTCCACACGACC
>NW_028234426.1:11966071-11967316 GCF_977035675.1 Penaeus japonicus | reverse complement strand
GATAGATAGATAGATAGATAGATAGATAGATAGATAGATAGAGAGTGAGATAGATAGATAGAGAGAGAGTGAGATAGATAGACAGAGAGAGAGTGAGATAGATAGACAGAGAGAGAGTGAGATAGATAGATAGATAGAGTGAGATAGATAGAGAAAGAGGGAAAGGTAGATAGAGAGAGAGTGAGATAGAGAGAGAGAGGGAGATAGATAGAGAATGAGGGAGATGGATAGAGCGAGAGGGAGATGGATAGAGAGAGAGGGAGATGGATGGGGAGAGGGAGATGGATAGAGAGAGATGGAGATGGATAGAGAGAGATGGAGATGGATAGAGAGAGAGGGAGAAAGGTAGAGAGAGAGGGAGATGGATTGAGAGAGAGGGAGATGGATAGAGAGAGAGGGAGACGGATAGAGAGAGAGGGAGATGGATTGAGAGAGAGGGAGATGGATAGAGAGAGAGGGAGACGGATAGAGAGAGAGGGAGATGGATTGAGAGAGAGGGAGATGGATAGAGAGAGAGGGAGATGGATAGAGAGAGAGGGAGACGGATAGAGAGAGAGGGAGATGGATAAAGAGAGGCGAGATGGATAGAGAGAGAGGGAGATAGATAGAGAGGGAGATGGATAAAGAGAGAGGGAGATGGATAGAGAGAGACGGAGATGGATAAAGAGAGGCGAGATGGATAGAGAGAGAGGGAGATAGAAAAAGAGAGAGGGAGATGGATAGAGAGAAAGGGAGATGGATAAAGAGAAGGAGGTGATATGGAGTATAGAAAACGGAGGAATGGAATCACGAGTTTGGAATGAAGATAAAGAGAAGAGAGTAGAATTAGAGATTGATAGGCAAATGGAGAAAAAGGATAAGAAAGAGAGGGGAGGTGGATAAAAGAAGAGAGGGAGATGGAGATGAGAGAGAGAGAGATGGATTAGAGGAGAGAGAGAGAGAGTGAGAGAGAAGTAGAGAGAGGAGAGATGGAGAAGAGAGAGAGAGATGGAGAGAGAATTACTTTGATATAGTTTTACTTTTTTTCAGTTTTTGAAGAGGAGATGGAGAGAGAGAGAGAGAGAGAGAGAGAGAGAGAGAGAGAGAGAGAGAGAGAGAGAGAGAGAGAGAGAGAGAGAGAGAGAGAGAGAGAGAGAGAGAGAATTACTTTGATATAGTTTTACTTTTTTTAAGTTTTTGAAGAAGCGAATTAGTGAAAGGATCTCGTTATACACCTGTCTTCCTTATTTCAGAGACGTTATGTAG
>NW_028234426.1:11956071-11963571 GCF_977035675.1 Penaeus japonicus | reverse complement strand
GCTACACACACACAACCGTGTCTGTTGCTGTGTGTGCATCTGCGTCTGAGTTTCCCCCGTGAGCGTTGAAGCAAAGTTTGTGCGGGGCTGGAGGTCAGACAAGATGGACGGAAGTGCTTTGGCGGAAGAGCAGCCGCTTGTAGATGCCGTATTCCGATTTGCGAGTAGTTGGGAGGAGATGGATAGGCGTGCGGAAAGGAGGGAGGAATCGGAAGGGGTAAACGGCTGTGGGAAAGAGGCAGGGAGAGTGAAGAGGAGGAGGAGTAGGAAGAGGGGGAAGAGAGGGGGGAGGTTGGGAAGAGGAAGAGGAAGAGGAATAAGAGAAGGATAAAAGGTGAAGAGGATGAGGAGAAAGAGAGGGGGGGAAGAAAGAGAAGAAGAGGAAGAAGGGGAGGGTGAAGAGGAGAGGAGGACGAGGGACCAGGCAAGGGAGGGGTGCGAGCAAAGGGAGAAGGGGAGGGAGAAGAAGAAAGGGGTCGTGCAAGGGAGGGATGGGAGGAAGAGGGATAGAAGAAAAAGAAAGAAAAGCAGAAAAAACAGGAAATGAGAAGGGAAGAAATAGCGTGGGAAGAAAGCGAGGGTGGAGGGGGAAGATGGGAATGAGAAGAAGAAAACAAAAAGAAATGAGAAATAAATGAAGACATAAGAGAAGGGAAAGAATCGAGAAAAAAAAGATGGGAAGGAAGGAAGGGGAGATAGAGATGGTGGAAAGAAGAATTGGGGGAGAGGGGTTGGGAGAGGAAGAAGAGGAAGAGGAAGAGAAGCAGAAAAGAAAGAAATATGAATAAGAAAGAAGTGAAATGAAGATGATGACAAGGAAATGAGAATGATGGTGTGATGCTAATGTTATTAGTAGCAATAGTTCAATTGATAACAAAACCAACGACTTTGATGGTGATGATTATGAGGATATTAAATTTTGAATTTTGAATATTAAATTTTAGTAATGATGATGGTTGATAATTAAATAATGATAATACCGTGATGTTAAGAGTACTAATAAACTAAAAGTGTTATCATAGAAAGCTATCGAACATTTGTGTGATGACATTATACTAGTCTGATTATGATTATGGTAATTACGATATCGATAATGGCGATAATATTACTAGTGATAATGATAATGATAATTGATTTGATGATGATTAATGATAATAGAGTTGTAGAAGTAATAACTAGCGATAGTGATGATCAAATGGAGCAAAGCAACGCTATTGAAGCACTTACGACTGCAAGCAGTTACAGAAATATTGAACTGAATGAAGTGGGTACTGACTCTCCCTCCGAAGACAATGGGAATCGAACGACGGACAGGAGGAAAAATCATACAATACCAGCAAGGAAAACATGTTAAGGGATAGCTCACGGTCCTTTAATGCCGTCCCTCCCTCTCCCCTTCTTCTCTTCCCCTCTTCCCCCAAACCCCTCTTCCTGCCTCTCTCCCCACTCCCTAGCTCTTTCCCTTCCCCCCCTCTTCCCTCTCCCCTTTCCCTCCATTTCCTCCCTTCAGTAGGGCGTCAGTTCGAGCGTGTAATAACTTAGTGAAGCCGCCTTAAATGCTAGGAGCGAGTGGGCCGGGTCGGAGTGATAAGGGGGAGGGGGAATGGGGGAAGGGAGAGAGGGATGGGGGAAGGGAGGGAGGGAAAGAGGAAGGAAGGGAGGGAAGAAAGAAAGAAAGAAAGAAAGAAAGAAAGAAAGAAAGAAAGAAAGAAAGAAAGAAAGAAAGAAAGAAAGAAAGAAAGAAAGAAAGAAAGAATAGGAGGGAGGGAGTGAGGGAAAAAATAGAAGAGGAGGGAAGAAAGAAAGAAAGAAAGAAAGAAAGAAAGAAAGAAAGAAAGAAAGAAAGGAGGGAAGAATGGGAGGGAAGGACTAAAGGAAGAACGGAAGAATGAAAGAATGGGAGGGAGGGAGGGAGAGAGGGAGGGAAAAAGTAAAGGAAGAATGGATGACTGAAAGAATGGGAGGGAAGGAAGGAAGGAAGAAAGAATGGGAGAGAAGGACTTGAGGAAGAATGAAAAAATGGAAGGGAAGGAGGAGGGAAGGATGGCAGGGAAGGAAAGACAGCAGGAAGAAAGAAAAAAAGAAGAAAAAAATGGGATTGAAGGGAGGGATGGATAGAAGAAAGAAAGAAAGAAAGAATGAATGAATGAATGGAAAGGAGGGAAAATGGAAGGGAAGGAGGAAGGGATGGAAGAATGGAAGGGGAGGGAGGAGAGAGGGAAGGAAGAATGAAAGGAAGGGAGGCTGGGAAGAATGGAAGGGAGGGAAGGAGGAAAGGAAGGAAGGAAGGGTCTTAAAATGAACGAATGGAGGGACGGAAGGAAAGAAGGGATGTCTAGTTAGATTGATGGATAGGCATATGGAAGGAAGATGAAATGAAGGAGGATTTGGAGGAAGCGGCAGGGGTAGGGGGTATGGCTGAACTTATAAACAAGTCGGCGCGACCTTGGGAGCTGCCAAAGCCACGTCGGAAAGCCAGAGGGCAGGCACAGGTGGCTGCTTGTGAGGACAGATGGAGGTCACTGGTTTTGGGGATGAGGGGAAGGGGAAAGTGGGGGAGGGGTCAGAGGGCGAGATGAGAATGAGGTTAAAAGGTGGAAAAGGCCGAAGATGCCGTGGAAGGTGCTTAATTGAGGAAATCGGGCTAGGTTACTGTGATTTTTTTTTTTACTTTCCTAAATCTCTTTCGATTTCTAATCTCAGGTCAAGCTCCAGGTTCACAGAGAAAGCGTTTGCGAATACCTTAAGCGAAGATTGGCAGTTTACAAAAGAGAACAGAGGGAAAGCTTTTAGTTTGCCATTGTAGTCAGGCGAAAATTGTCAAGATAAAAAGTGTGGTGCGTGTTATAGGCGGCGCTGGCGGGGTGCTGGGCGAGCCATCGTTAACATTTTTTTAAAAGATTGATTATTATAAAAAGAGGACTAATGAACGGCCGTGGGTGGTACGCAGGTGTCTAATGGATGTTGCTATCATTGCCTCTTTACGTGCGACAGGCAGGTAGAATGTGAGTGTGTCTCGTACTAGTAATTAGTACGTTGGATTATGTACATACGATAGGATGTATTTACCGTTATGATTGAGGGATGCACCTTGCCGTGACTGACGAGGTACTATGATGTCGATGTTTAACTCGTGCATTAGGATTTCTGGGCAATAATAAACAGATCTATACTTTACCGTTAGTGAACATGGTCTGTTTGAATATGCAGGCGTGGTCAGGAAGAATAATGATTTCGTTACGCCATTGAGGTTCTTCAATAAGAGCGAAAATCATATCAGGTGCACAGGAGCTGGCGCGTAATGCTAAGCACGTATGAGTGGAAAAGTATGAGATGCTTCGCAAGTTGGTCGGGCTGTGCAGGGGAAATGCAAGAGATGCTCAGCGGCTGCGTTGCTTATCAGAGCGATTGGAATTTTGACGGCCCGAGGGGAATCATGAGCTATGAGTTGGAAGAGTTATGAGTTGGGGATTATGAGTTTGGAGTTGGGAATTATGACTTGTTCACAAGCGAGGCATTTCCCCTGGATTAGTTATTTTTTACGTATTATGATAGTTATTATTATTGATTGTATTGTTTTTAGTTATATTTTTTTTATTGATATCAGTATTGTTACTCTTATGATTTTTCATCATCACCTTTATTATTATTGCCCTAATTATTGTTGCTTTGCTGTGAATGAGTTCATTTAATCTGCGACCATTGTCGTGGTAAACCGATGACGGCAACATCAAGAGAGAACACGAGGAATCCTCTCTAAGTTTCCTGGAAGCCATCTTTTATGCAGCCGACTGCAGAAGTCGAGTCTGGGAGCTGGTCGCAAGATTAGTTTGTGAAGAGGAGGAGAGTAACAGTTTATAGTTCTGCGTATTAACGTTTTCATTGGAAAGGAAGCCATCAGAGAAATCCCCCGTGACTTACATACGTGGAAGGCGGCGGCGTTGGAAATCAGAAAAGTTTTACGAAAAGGGGAGTTCGAGCAAGTTTGCACAGAGTACATTAAACCGCGCCCGCGTAATTTATCGCAGCCATTACAAAGGTGCACAAACATTGTATTGTGGCTGAGGGCTCCGTCCCTCAACGTGTGGCCCCGACAGAAATACCAAGTAAAAGGTCTCTCTTCTTTATGGCAGCTCCATTCTAAGCGCGCTGTGCACATTTCAGCCCGCCCTGCTGGCTCTGCCGGTACATCCTTTCCCCCTTTTCTCCTTTTATCTCCCCTCTCCTCTCCTCTTCTCTCCTCTTTTCTCCCCCCTTCTTTTCCTATCTCCCCTCTCTCCTTTCCTATCATTTTTTTCTCTTTCTCCCATTTCCCCGTTATCCTTTTCTCAACCCTTCTATCCTCTTCCCTTTCTCCCTTCCTCTTCCCTTTCCCCTTCCCTCTCCTCTTTCTCCTTTCTTCACCCCTTCTTCCTTCCCGCTCCCCTTCTTCCTTTCCTCTCCCCTCCTCCTTCCCTTTACCTTTCCCCCCGCCCCTCCCCTTTCTTCCTTCCTTCATCCTTTTCTCCATCCCTCCCCCTTTCCCCTTTCCTTTCCCCTTTCCTCCTTCCTTTCCCCTTTCCTCCTTCCTTTCCCCTTTTCTCCTTTCTTTCCCCTTTCCTTCATCGCTCCCCATTTCCCGCTTCCTATCCTCTTTTCTCCTTCCCTCTCCCTTTTCTCCTTTCTCCCCTTCTTCCTCTCCCTCTTCTCTTCCCCCTTTTCTCTCCCCTTCCTCCTACCCTCTCTCCCTCTCCTTCCCTCTCCCTTTTCTCTTTTCTTATCTCTCCCCTTTTTTCCTTCCCCCTCCCCTTTCTCCTCCTCTCCTCTCCCCCTTCTCCGTTCATCCCCCTTTTTTCTTTCCCTTTTCTTCTTTTCTTTCCTTTTTATCCTTTCAACTCCCCTTGCTTTCTACTCCCCCCTTCCTCTTTCCTTCCCATTTTCTACTTTCCTCTCCTCTTTCTTTTCTACTCTTCTCTTTCTCCTTTCCTCTCCCCGTTCTTCTCTTTTTTTCTAGTGTCAGGTTTCCTCCTTAGTAAGTAATTAAGAAGTAGATGTGGGTTTTTGCCCCGGTTCCCTCTACCTTTCCTCCTTTTTCTTCTCTCTCCTTCCCCCTCACCCTCTCCCTTGCCCTTCCTCCTTCCCTCTCTCCTTCCTTCCCTCTCCCCTTCCTCTTTCCCTCTCCCCTTCCTCCTTCCCTCTTTCCTTCCTCCTTCCCTCTTTCCTTCTACCTTGTCTCTCCCCTTCCTCCTTGCCTCTCCCCTTCCTCCTTGCCTCTCCCTTTCCTCCATCCCCTCCCCTTCCTCCTTGCCTCTCCCTTTCCTCCTTCCCCTCCCCTTCCTCCTTGCCTCTCCCTTTCCTCCTTCCCCTCCCCTTTCCTCCTTCCCCTCCCCTTTCTTCTTCCCTCTCCCCTTCCTCCTTGCCTCTCCCTTTCCTCCTTCCCCTCCCCTTCCTCCTTGCCTCTCCCTTTCCTCCTTCCCCTCCCCTTCCTCCTTGCCTCTCCCTTTCCTCCTTCCCCTCCCCTTTCTTCTTCCCTCTCCCCTTCCTCCTTCCCTCTCCCCTTCCTCCTTGCCTCTCCCTTTCCTCCTTCCCCTCCCCTTCCTCCTTGCCTCTCCCCTTCCTCCTTCCCTCCTCCCTTCCTCCTTCCCTCCTCCCTTCCTCCTTCCCTCCTCCCTTCCTCCTTCCCTCCTCCCTTCCTCCTTCCCTCCTCCCTTCCTCCTTCCTCTCCCCTTTTCCCTCCTTCCTCTCCCTTTCCCCTTCCCTCCCCCCTTCCTCCCTTCTTTTCCCCTTCCTCTCCCTTCTTTCCCTCTCCCCTTTCCTTGCCTTCCCTTTCCTCCATCCTCTCCCCTTCCTCCTTGCCTCTCCCTTTCCTCCTTCCCCTCCCCTTCCTCCTTCCCTCTCCCCTTCCTCCTTTCCTCTCCCTTTCCTCCTTCCCCTCCCCTTCCTTCTTCCCTCTCCCCTTCCTTCTTCCCTCTCCCCTTCCTCCTTCCCTCTCCCCTTCCTCCTTCCCTCTCCCCTTCCTCCTTCCCTCTCCCCTTCCTCCTTCCCTCTCCCTTTCCCCCTTTCCTCTCCCCTTTCTTCTTCCTCCTCCCCCTTCTCCTTCCCTCTCCACTTCCTCCTTGGCCCCCTCCCATTTCTCCTTCCCTCTCCCCTTCCTCCTTCCCTCTCCCCTTTCTCCTTCCCTCTCCCCTTCCTTCTCCTCTCTCTCCTTACTCCTTCTCACTCTCATTCCACCTTTCCTCTCCCCTTCCTCCTTTCCTCTCCCCTTCCTCCTTCCCTCTCCCCTTCCTCCTTCCCTCTCCCCTTCCTCCTTCCCTCTTTCCTTTCTCCTTCCTCTTTTCCAATCCCTTTCCTCCTTCCCTCTCCCCTTCCTCCTTCCCCCTCCCCTTTCTCGTTCCCTCTCCCCATCCTACTTCCCTCTCCCCTTCCTTCTTCACTCTCCCTTTCCTCCTTCCCACTCCCTTTCCTCCTTGCCCCCCATTTCTCCTTCCCTCTCCCCTCCCTCCTCCTCTCTCTCCTTACTCCTTCTCCCTCTCATTCATCCTTTCTTCTCCCCTTCCTCCTTCCCCCTCCCTTCTCTCCTTCCCACTCCCCTCCCCCCTTCCCTTCTCCCCTTCCCCCTTCTCTCTCTCTCATTACTCTTTCTCCCTCCCATTCCTTTTTCCCTCTCCCCTTCCTCCTTCCTCATCCCCTTTCTCCTTCCCTCTCCCCTTCCTCCTTCCTCATCCCCTTTCTCCTTCCCTCTCCCCTTCCTTATCCTCTCTCTCCTTACTCCTTCTTCCTCCCATTCCTCTTTTCTTCCCCCCTTCCTCCTTCCCTCTCCCATTCCTCCTTCCCTCTCCCATTCCTCCTTCCCTCTCCCATTCCTCCTTCCCTCTCCCACTCCTCCTTCCCTCTCCCATTCCTCCTTCCCTCTCCCACTCCTCCTTCCCTCTCCCATTCCTCCTTCCCTCTCCCACTCCTCCTTCCCTCTCCCATTCCTCCTTCCCTCTCCCATTCCTCCTTCCCTCTCCCCTTCCTCCTTCCCTCTCCCCTTCCTCCTTCCCTCTCCCCTTCCTCCTTCCCTCTCCCCTTCCTCCTTCCCTCTCCCCTTCCTCCTTCCCTCTCCCCTTCCTCCTTCCCTCTCCCCTTCCTCCTTCCCTCTCCCCTTCCTCCTTCCCTCTCCCCTACATCCTTCCTTCTCTCCTTTCTCCTTCCTCTTTTCCACTCCCTTTCCCCCTTCTCTCTCCCCTTCCTCCTTCCCCCTCCCCTTTCTTGTTCCCTCTCCCCTTCCTTTTTCACTCTCCCTTTCCTCCTTTCCTCTCCCCTTTCTTCTTTTTAGTGTCAGGTTTCCTCCCTAATTAAGAAGATAAATGTGGGTGTTCTTGCCCCTCTTTCTTCCCATCTTCCTTGCCCTTTTTTAATAGCTTTCTTGCCCTGGTGTTCTGCTTTTCCGTCTTGCCTTGTCCCGGTGTTCCATCCTCCTTACCTTGAATATTCTAGTGCGAAACGCTGCCCCAGTTTCACCCCTTTGGCTTGCATCCG
>NW_028234426.1:11938571-11951071 GCF_977035675.1 Penaeus japonicus | reverse complement strand
GTTTCTTGGACGGAGGTTGTGTTGCTGTCGCTGTCGACATCATGTCTTTCTCCGTGGAATCGATAAGGTTGAAATAATTCCCGAAGTTCAAAATTACGTCGCGTATCCAACTTTACATTTGATTCGCATCGAATTATGTAAAAAGGAAAAACATACAGCCTATATCTAATAATCTCTTATCTACCCATTAAATGGACAGACCATAATGAGGGCCATTTTCCTTCGAAGTTCTGGTAGGTTCGACGCCGTGAATAAGGTCTTGACAGGTTTTAGGGCCGCTCGGCTGAGGCAATCGTGGGTCAGGAGGCTGGCCAGTCATTCTGAAATATTCACCAGCTTTTCTTGGCCTGTCACCCGCCGCAGAAGGTGTGCCCAGCATATCTCTCTCCGGACCAGGACTCATTGACTTTTCCACCTTTTTATTTTCTCATTGCGCCTCATACCTACATGTGGTATAGTTGTCATCCAGGGCGGGGGCGCGACGGAGGAGTTGCTTACCATCGTTGTCTTTTTCCTTAGGGGGCACTGGGCTAGAGCGATGCTACTACCATCCGGTGTCAACTAGTTCGTGTTTTGGGGCGTTGATATTCTTAAGAAAGTAGCTTGTTTTATAGATGACCCCAGGTGCGTGCGAGTCCATGTGTGTATACTTGGAACTAGATCCCCGCTGTGACAGGTGTCCGAAGGGAGGGGGGAGGGGGAGGGGGGCAAACCTGAACTTCACTGCGGTGGTTCGGGACTCGACTGCTCGTGCTCTTCAAGCCGATGGGTTTGTATTTTTTTCTTTCCCGTTGTTACTTTTCCATTCTTCGGTTGTATGCTTTATCCTACATTTGTTGTAATTAAATTTCTTTAATAAAAATCCGAAGTAGGACACTGCTGAAGACCGAGCGTTAAAGGATATGAAGTGATTCCGACCGGGGATAAGCGAAGATGAAAGGATACTGCTCTCGATTATGAGCGCAGGGAAGAGGAAAGAGAGAGAGAGAGAAAGAGAAAAAAACACGCACGCACACAGAGGAAAGAAGATTGGATTGACGGAAGGACTGAATGGAAACGAGTTACGGTCGCACAAAGGATGCCGAGCGTTGTTTGCATGCAGTAATGGCCGATCACGGAGAACGACGCGGAGTAAAAGATACGTTTAATGACCCGATGTGGAAGGGGAACGCCGGGAAGAAGGATGGAACAAAAGCAGATGATGACAGGGGGAGAGGGGGGAGGGGTGAGAGTGAAAGGGGTAGAGGTAGGAATAGGGGCAGGTGCTCGAGCGCAGTGCTGTGTTTGATACGGAGAAGAATTAGGAGGAAGAGGGGAGTGGAGGGAGGGTGAGAAAGAGGATTAATGATGATTTTGATATCAATGTCAATATTGAGAATAATGATAATAGCCGTGGTAAATAAGTATGATGATTTCAGATATAGTAATGAGTGATAATGCTAATTATGATAAATTATATAATGATAATGCTGATAGTAATGATGAGACGAAAAAGGAAAAGCAAATTGCGAATGGGAAGAGGAGGAAGAAAAAAAATACAGGAGATTAAGAGAAAGGAGTAACATGAAAGGGGAGAACAAAAAGCTCGATACTGGCGGAGAGAGAAAGGAGGAGAGGTAGGCGGATAGGGGGGGGGGGAGGTACGAGGGAGGTAGAAGGTAAAGGTAGATGTAGATGAATCGAGACCAAAGCCTTTTGTAAGTTTAAGGCGACTCGGGTGCCGTTAAAGCTGAGATGGAAAGCCACAAACACCTCCAGCCTTACATCTCTTTGCTGGGTATTGGCATTTAGTATTGTGACAGCCCTGGGATACGCTGTGCCGGTGGAGGGAAGGGATACCAGGAAAAAAGGGACAGGGGTCGGGGAAGACGGTGGGGAAAGGAAGAGAAAAGGCAAAGGAAGAGAAAAGGCAAAGGAAGAGAAAAGGCAAAGGAAGAGAAAAGGCAAAGGAGAGGAGAGGAGAGGAGAGGAGAGGAGAGGAGAGGAAGGGAGAGGAGAGGAAGGGAGAGGAGAGGAAGGGAGAGGAGAGGAAGGGAGAGGAGAGGAAGGGAGAGGAGAGGAAGAGGAAAGGGAAAAGAGGGGGGGAATGGTCAGGGAAAAAGAGAGAGGAGAGGAGAGGAGAGGAGAGGAGAGGAGAGGAGAGGAGAGGAGAGGAGAAGGGAGAGGGGAAGAAAAGGAAGGGAAAGGAGGGAAGGGATGGTCAAAAAATGAAAGAAAGGAAGGGAAAGGGAAGGGAAGGGAAGGGAAGGGAAGGGAAGGGAAGGGAAGGGAAAGGAGGGAAGGGATGGTCAAAAAATGAAAGAAAGGAAGGGAAAGGGAAGGGAAGGGAAGGGAAGGGAAGGGAAGGGAAGGGAAGGGAAGGGAAGGGAAGGGAAAGGAAAGACGGGGCGGTATGAGAAGAAGGAAGGAAGGGGCGTGGAAGTGAGACGAGGGCGATGGGCGAGAAAGTTCAAAGGGGAAAAGGAAATGGAATGGGAAGGGACGAAAGGGCGCTGGGGAAGCGTGATAGTCCTAAGGAGGGAAACTTTATGGGAAAGGGGAAAGGATAGGTGGGTGAAGTTAGAACTAGAGGGTAGAGGGACAAGGGGGTAAAGTAATAAAAAGGGAGATAAAGAGAGATGAGTCAAGGGAGGAAATTAAAGGAATGGAGAGTGGGCGGGCGAGGAGAGAAAAGCGAGGAAAAATTGAGAGAAAGGGGGAACGGGGAGCTGAAAGCACGTGCATTGTATCTGGTCTATGCAGTCGAACGAGTTCTTTCTTCTTGACCTCGGCGTAATATCAACTTTCTTCCTAACCCCGAAAGCAACTAGCCGCGTCCGACGCTCCCTCAAGGCCGTACTAACGCCCCGCTGACCCCGCAGACCCCGCATGCGGCGGCACATTGCGCTTTTGCTCAACAGGTCGATCATTCCTCCAAATTGTGGACGCGTAGGAGGTGGGACCCGCAGAATGAGTCTCGCTCTCCTCCTCCCTCTTCTTCTGCATACCCTTCCCCTTCCTTCTCCTCCTCCTTCTTCTTCTACGTCTTCTTCTCCTCCTCCTCCTCCTCCTCCTCCTCCTCCTCCTCCTCCTCCTCCTCCTCCTCCTCCTCCTCCTCCTCCTCCTCCTCCTCCTCCTCCTCCTCCTCCTCCTCCTCCTCCTCCTCCCTCTCCTCCTCTCCTCCTCCTCCCCCCTCTCCTCCTCCTCCTCCTTCTCCGCTCCTCCTTCTCCGCTCCTCCTCCCCCTCCTTCTCCGCTCCCCTCCCCCTCCTCCTGCGCTCCTCCTCCTCCGCTCCTCCTCCTCGTCCTTGTCATCGCTTAACCGTTTTGGGGCTGGTGTCGTCGGTGTCGTTGTTCGTCGTCTTTCGTCTATTGTCTTCCGGTTCGCTTTTGTCCGCGCCAGCCCCGCTACTCTCGTAATGGAGTATGTTGCCACCCTTGGCATTGGGGCCTGTGTCCGGACGGGGTTTTCCCACTTTTGATTATGGATTTTTATATGCGGGATCAGTTCGGTATGGGGTGGGGGGCGTTGATGGATATGGGGAAGGAAAAGGAAAGGAAAGGAAAGGAAAGGAAAGGAAAGGAAAGGAAAGGAAGAAGGAGATAAGAGGAGGAGGAGATGGAGATGAAAAAGAAGAATTTTGTTTATTATCATTTTTAAAAGAAAATCTGAGGAAGGGCTCACTCATCCCTACCCTATGGCGCTTTGTAAAGGATAGAAAGGGGATGAGGGAGATTTAGCCCTCACTGGAATGTTTGACAGTTATCTTTTGAAATGATGTCTGTCTCTATATTTATATTGATATATGTTATTTATTTACGTATTTATTTATGCTTTTCACGTTATCTTAAAGAAGCATAGAGTTTTCGCCAAGTAAAATTGAGAAGAAAAGAACGCAAAGGGCTGGAAAGATTTGCATTCTATTCATGAATTCGCTCTTATTTAAATGTAAATTCGGCCTTTTGTATGCCTCGAAGTTTGACTCATAAAATCCAGCCTTATATATGTCTAAGGCTTCGCCCGTTCCATTCGACCTGTGAATATCTCAGGATACAACCATGAGACCAGCCTCGAACAAATTCAGGAATTCTGTATTCGATCTGCCGGGGAGTATGTGAAACATGGGTGACATCGACCGTAGACTGAACATCGTATACCTGCCGTTGACACTCCGTTCAGCGCAGTGGGCGGGATTGCGTGCTACTCTTTAAGGACCTTCCTAACTAAGTGGCGATGTCGAGAGCAGTTTCTTTGTACTTGCGTCTTATTTGCTTTTGCTCTCTCTCTGTCTTTATAATCTTTCTGCGAAATTTTAGAATTGTATATTTTTGCGTAAAATGTTCTTAAGCAGAAGTTTTGATGCCCCCCCACCCTTCTCTCTCTCTCTCTCTCTCTCTCTCTCTCTCTCTCTCTCTCTCTCTCTCTCTCTCTCTCTCTCTCTCTCTCTCTCTCTCTCTCTCCCTCTCTCTCTCTCTCTCTCTCCCTCCCCCCTCCCCCTCTCCCTCCCTCTCTCCTTCCCGTTCCCTCTCTCATTCCTTAGGAAATAAGAGCGCCCTCAGAGAACGACGAGGCTTCGTGATGCGATCAGTGGGACTTGAGGGTCTGTTTGTTCTTGCATCGGGAGGGGATTTTTGGCTAGCGTTGTTGACACCAAGGAAAGTTATAGCTCCAACAGCCTCAACAAGAACAATAATCAAGGAAAGAAATGGGGTGTCCCTTCACCGGCGAGAATTTATGGGGGCCTTGATTTTTTTTTCTTTTTTTTTTCCTTCTCGAAGGATTGGAACATTTAATGCCGTTTGAGCAAGCGAAAGTTTCTAAGCACGTGAGGGTTTTTGGGAGCCATGAACGGCAATGGTGTTTAAGGGAGTTCTTGCGCCGGAGCTCGGAGGACCTGTATCACAAGCCACGTGTCTCGAGGAAAAAGGTCATGCGCTTCAGGTCATGCCGTAGGTCTTGCGTCTGATGTACACCACTGCCATATTCGTGCCTGCGAGCATGTATGGCAAAGGTCATGTGGGCTCAGGACTTTTGCAGGTCTCTCTCTCTCTATCTCTCTCTCTCTCTCTCTCTCTCTCTCTCTCTCTCTCTCTCTCTCTCTCTCTCTCTCTCTCTCTCTCTCTCTCTCTCTCTCTCCTCTCTCCTCTCTCCCTCTCTCCCTCTCTCCCTCTCTCCCTCTCCCTCCCTCCCTCCCTCCCTCCCTCCCTCCCTCTCTCCCTCTTTCTCTCCCTCTGTGTGTGTGTGTTTATGTGTGTGTGTGTCTGTGTCTGTGTCTGTGTCTGTCCGTGCGTGCGTGCGTGTGCGGAAGCGTGTGCGGATACGTGTCTGTTTGACCGTGTACATAGTTTCCTATGTATGGCTGTGAGTGGAGGGAATTTAGCAGCGCGGGCCCCAAATAAAAGCGGGATCCCCTCCCCTCGCCATAACATACAAGAGCCCAAAATCCCATTCGAGAGCACTTGGTCAAGGGTGCTGCGAGTGTTAAAGAGAGGCGTGTCGATGAACGTCGGCGTCCTGCTGCTCCCCTCACCCCCCCTCCGCCACCGTGCGCCATATTCCCCATCAACAACGAGAAGAAGGGCGAGAACAGACTCCGTAGTGGGAAAAAATAAATAAAATAAAGAGGGAAATATGGAGGAAATAACTTCCCCCGAGAAGACATGTCCCGCGAACCCGCTCGTCGGAGGGGGGTTTACCGTGGAACACCTACGGGGAATTCCTGTCGACGGAACTCTTCGAGACAGTCCGGGTCAGGGAAACATTTTCGGATTTCTCAGATGGCGGCCAGGCAGACTGATGCAGATTTTTACCTCCGATCAGTTTATTTATTTGCTTTTTTATTTGTTTGTTTATTTGTTTATTTGTTTATTGGTGTTGTCTCCGATTGGCTTTTGTTATGTTTGGCGACCGTAGATACTAGAAGGTCTGCGGGTTTGTGTGCAGAATTTTTTGTCCACGTTGTTTGTTGTTTTTCATCCAGTTTGTTTTGGCTTCTCCCCCCCCCCCTCCCACGTCAGACACTCCCGAGGCCGACGTTTCGAGGCGTAATGGATGGGAAAGGGACCAACAGGCGTGTCGAGGAGGTTGTCAAACTTGGCTAAGCTGAAGAAACGGAAAGGGAACTCTTCGGCTCCCGCCCCCTTCCTTCCGTCGGGTTTCCCTTGCCAGGTAGTCTTCTTGGGTGGGTCGTCCCGTTTTTTCCTCTTTCGTTTATTTTCGCGACACTAGGATGTAATTCATTTTTAAGGGATCGTGTTTTTAGGGAAATAGATATCACTTGCAGATATCGCTCATAGATGTTTTTTTGTGAGTTTATTTGATCTAATATCCACCAGCTTATTAGACGAGACGCCTGTGAATGTGTGTAGTTTTCACTTGTCTTTTGACGGAAACTGTTAACGCTTTTAGATATTTTTTTCTGTTTTTCTTATTCTTAGAAATTGTGAGGACGAAGTGAGGGAACTTGTGTAGCGTCCTTTGAAGATGTTTTGGTTACTGGCACAGGTGTTTTTATTTGTATTGCCGTAAATATTATTCTCGTATACCGTAAGATTTATGGTATATGCCATTCTATATGTGCATAACTCTTGACGTGCTTTTATTGATGGTGGGCACTGAAGTAGATTTTGAAGATAGTAGCAACACTTTATTTTCTTATTAGATGGCGAAAATGATCATCCCTTGAATAGAAGAATGAAGAATGAGAGATTGGGGGAAAAGTTAATGGTTATTGATAGCATGTTCGGATGCCGGTGGTACTTGGTCGTTTATCATGCCTGCTTCTGAACCCTTCGCTCAGGCCTATTAGGCGAAGTGTTCTATAATCGGATGTTAATATTAAAGACCCGGAGGCGGTCGGGATGGAGTTGGAGATGGGGATTTAGGTGGAGGTAGGAATGGGGATGGAGGTGGAAATGATAGTAAGGTGGGACGAAAGTGGAGGTGGAGGGGCGGGGAAGGCCAGGGCGAGGGTGGAGGGGGTGGAAGGCGCAGGACAAGGGTGGAGGTGGAGGTGGAATTGAAAATGGATGGGAGGATGGAATATGGGATTATGACTGAGCACTAATAGTGATATAAAGGGGGAGGTTGGGGGATAGGTTGCCTGGAGTCATTTGGTCAATTCTGCCGGATGGGGAAACCTGTCGAGTTGTGCAAGGCCCTCGGAATTACACTAAGCTGGGGAAGTGGGACAACTGCAGTCTCTCTTGTCCAGCAAAGACCAAGGAGGGAGTGGGGAAGGAAGAGGGAAACGAAAAGAGGAAAATATGGACGACGAAGAGGGAGAAAGATGAGGGAACAAAGAGAGTAAAGATGAACTCGAGGGAGAGGAAGATTGAGAAGATGAAAAGAAAGTGAGGAGAGACCGATGATCGATGTGATCTCAATAGTGAGGGGAGCAGAAAAAAAACAACGCTGGGATAAATTGAGAGAGAAACTGCTCTGGGACAAAGAAGCCATCCGAAAAAAAGAAAGAAAGAAAAAGGACAGGGTGACTCTCCTGCTTCTCTCCCTATTGAATACGAGCTTGGGAGATTATCCTTACTCCTCATTGGGGTGTGTGTGTGCGTAGGAAGGGAGAGGCGAGGAGGGGTGAGGGGTAGACGGAGAGGGCTAGGAGGGGTGAGGGGTAGACGGAGAGGGCTAGGAGGGGTGAGGGGTAGACGGAGAGGGCTAGGAGGGGTGAGGGGTAGACGGAGAGGGCTAGGAGGGGTGAGGGGTAGACGGAGAGGGCTAGGAGGGGTGAGGGGTAGACGGAGAGGGCTAGGAGGGGTGAGGGGTAGACGGAGAGGGCTAGGAGGGGTGAGGGGTAGACGGAGAGGGCTAGGAGGGGTGAGGGGTAGACGGAGAGGGGTAGAAGGGGTGAGAGGTAATGGGAGAGCCATCCCAAGTGTGAGGACGGAGGAGGACCGTTACGGAAAAAGCGAAGGAAGTTTGAATTAGGAAAGGAAAAAGTTCCTTCGGTGAAGTGCGCGACACGGCCCGGATGGAAATCTTGCAAGGAGTTGCGGCGGCCGCCGGCGGAAGCGGAACGTAGTTTGGCTGTAGTTCGCATGTAGGTTAGGGAAGGTTAAGGGGAGCGCCGCGCATAACAATGGGTTAAAGCTGAATCCCGCTACGCTCCTGTTATGCTGTAGAGATTAGGTGTGTAAGTGAACGATTCCGTTTGAACGAGGGGAGCCAATCAGCTTGATGAATGTCGTGCAGCGTGGGTTGTCCGCCTGTTTTCATCAGCATCAGCGGTGATGGATGACTCTCGCCTGCATTATTGATGACGGAGCCATTAGATGTAGCTCGAGGCTTTTTTAAGATCCGACCGGAAGGAGGAACGCCGGCGGCGCTCCACTTCCGGCTTCATATTTCTAGTGTGTAAAATGTGTTGATTTTCGTGGTTTTCTTTTTTACCTTTCGTGTTATTTTTCTCTACTCTTTTCAGTCCGTTTTCTCCCTTCCTCGCTGCTACTCTCATTCCCAATCCTTGCTAACACTGCCTTTCTTGCTCATATGCATATATATATATATATATATATTTATATATATTTATATATATTTATATATATTTATATATATATATATATATATATATATATATATATATATGAATATACATACATACATACATACATACATACATGCACACATATATACATACATACATACATACATACATACATACATACATACATACATACATACATACACGCACACGCACACGCACACGCACACGCTCTCGTGCACAATTTTGTTTGTGAGTTTCTCTCACATTTCTTTCTGTCATCCCTTTCCTCTTCCTGAAATAGTAGATATAACAAAGAGTCATTGTTCTTAATTGATGTGATACATCAATTTATAAAACATGAAAAACAAGTTTTAGTGTGCTGTTGTATGAATACACTCGTTGCCCAATTATCTTCTGTATTCCCATGTTTTTGGCGGACTTTGATCTATTCACCTCTGAAAGGGAGGATATTTTTTATCGAGGAAAAAGAAGACTCGCTTTAGCATCTTTATATCCCATACTTCGGAAGGTCTCCACTTGTACTTGGAGAGGCCCTAGAAGTGGCTTCATGTGTATCTTGCATAGCTTTGTGAGCCTTACGTTAGTTGTGCTCGAGAGGAACGATGTCCCAGTGAAGGTTGAAGACGTGGGTCCGCCTCTTCCTCCTCTCTTTCTTGGAGGGGGCGTCCGGGTCCCGCTCATTTCTCGGGTCCTTAGGTCCACATCGAGTTGAGCCAAGACTTACCTCTCCTTGAATGTTAGTAAGTTAGGATTCTTCTGTCTCTGCCCGACTGAGAGCCAAGTCAGGCATGAGGTGCGCGCAGAGGCTAGAAATTATCTTTTTCTCCAGCTCCTGCAGAGCACATGTGACTTGGCCCGATTTTCCCCTCTGTTTTTTCTTTTTTTTTACCCAGCATTTTCATGGCAGGTAACTGCATTGGGAAATTAGTTTTTCTCTTCTCTCTTTCTCTTTGCTTCTATATTTGCTTGTCTAGTAGCCTTTGTGTATACCAGCTGTTAACAACCCTTCTCCCTTCTGCCTTCCCTCTTTCTAGGTTTCTCTCTCTCTCTCTTTCTCTCTCTCTCTCTCTCTCTCTCTCTCTCTCTCTCTCTCTCTCTCTCTCTCTCTCTCTCTCTCTCTCTCTCTCTTTTTTTTTTTCTCCCTTTTACTATATCTTCCCTTCTCTCCTTCCCTCCCCCTTTTCCTCTTCCCTGCTTCTCTAACTGTTGTCTCTCTCCTTCCCTCCCCCTTTTCCTCTTCCCTGCTTCTCTAACTGTTGTCTCTCTCCCTCCCTCCTTCCCTCTTTCCATCTCTATATATATGTTCCATAGTCATTCATACATAATATCCTTCTCTCTCATTAGTCAGTCAGCCCTATTCATTGACTCTCTCGCTGTCCAGCAGAGATGTCTAATCTCTACAATTTATAGAATAGTCCCATTAATGTTTTCCAAGGCCCTTCTCCCCAATCTGGATTTGGCTCTGGACTCCAGGCGGTTTCACTGTCTCTGATGATTCATTTCTCTCTCCCCTATGTTCGGTCTCCCCCTGCCATTTCTCTTCCTCATGCTTGTTGCCTTCATATGGTCGGTTCAAAGCGCCTCTTTCTTTTTTCTCTTTTTCTCGATACAACAAGAGTGAGTCAGAGTGAGCGGGTGAGCGTGGAGAGGGAAGGAAAGAGAGAGTGGCTGTGCTGGCATGTTTCGTTCTGGCACCGTGTGTGGCCGCGTCGGATGGTGGCACTTGAATGAGGAGAGGCTTGCCGGTGCCACGCAGGATTCCTCTCCCTCTCCCCCACCCCCTCGCTCCCCAGCGGGTGCCGCTAAGTTGCCGCACACTGCCACCAATCTTAATACCATTCCCATATGTGAACACGCTGCACACACTCATTGAGGGAGGCCGTGTTATTTAAGAAGATGTGAGATTAACTTTATAAGCTTTAATTTTGATCTTTGGCCCCGTCTGCGCCTGCCCCTCCACACCTGGCCACCCCCACCGGCTGCTACTTGTTTCTGCTTCGCCGCTAACGCCGCCGCCGCCGCCACCACCTGCGCCTCCAGGTCACGAGTGGCGAGCGCCTCCACCCCGCACTCCGCCACGCGCCACCACACTGCCACCACCATATCCACCACCACCGCCACCACCACACTGCACCTCCACCATCACACCACGTTTTAGCGATGAGCTCGGGTCTGGAACGACAGTATGACTCGCCTTAACCGCCGCGGTCGGGGACGGTGGTGCTGCGAGGCTGGAGCGCCTCCTTGAGTCTCTCTCCACACGCCGCATGTACATACGAGTCTTCTTGGCGACACGGGACAGCGAGTCGGCGAGTGTTTGAACTTGTGCTGCGCTCTGTTCGCACGGTGACATGCCCAAGTGTGTGCTCAGTGAGGCCTTCAGCGAGCGCGGTCCTTGGAGCACGGTGCCCTAGATGATGCTTCGAGTTTGAGGGAAACATTGATTATTTAGCAATTGACTCAGCTCGAGTATGTAAAGCGCTTACTCTTCCCAACCGGTGCAGCTGTGACAGTGCCTCTGGAAGTGATTCATCCCCACGTGGAAAGAAAGGCTCAATAGATATCTGGGAAATCGTTGTGGTGGCCATTTAGCGATCGCGCATTGAAGACCTGGCGCCATGTATCTTCGCCAGTGAGGGCAGGAGTGGAGGAGTGGCCCCAGCACAGTAGTAGCGAGGGGAGGGGCCTCGTTGGGGCCACGAAGACTTGTTGCTCAGCTCTACTCCGGCCAATCTAGCCGCGACTTCACCGAATATCTCGTGCCACAGATACGGAAATTCCTCTCGCCTCTTGCACGGTGCAGGCGACGGCGCTGAGATTCGTGTCGCTGGACGACCACGACCTCGCCCCTCTTCTGAGGAAGGCAAGACCCACCTAGGTCTGGAAGGGAGGGAAACACTCTGACCTGTTCCACGCCAGCGGTTTTCCTTCGCTGCAAGACTTCTTTAGTAGGTCTTCGCCAGCGCACGCCTCGACGACCCAATCCGAGGTGGCGCGGGACTATCATAAGAAACAGTCTATCTCGTCGAAGCCATTTGAATTGTTCAAAGAGAATCCCGAGAAGATTTCGCGGGGAGACCTTGGTGAGGAAGTGTCTCTCGCGTGGTGGAGAGGCAGTAGAGCGAGTGGTGGAGATATGGTGGAGAAGCGGTGGTGTTATCGAGAATAGTGGTCAAGTTTTATCTCGTGTGTATCCACGGTACGTTACAAAACGAGTGTACAGTGACGGTTGTGTGCGACCATTACGGTGTTGTATTTATTGTGCTCGGAAGCACTCGGACAACAGCGCTGCGGTGTGTCGTGTGGTGCCTGCGTTTCTTAATGAACTCGTATTTTTTTCCTTCGCGGCGTCCATATGACCAAGTCAACCATAGCATAGGGCGAGTGAATACAGAAAAAAAACAGTGCAAAGAAGAGGAACAGTTGATCTGGTTGACGACACAGGTAGTCACCAGCGACACCTAACGATGGCGGGGCGTTTGGCCAAGACTTGTGGCACTCTAACCACGTGCCACAGACACTTCTTGATCGAGGCACACGCACCGTCATGAGTGCCTTTGTGTGCTGTTGTGCGTGAACTGAAGATTTGGGGATGATGTGGTGGAGCGCTCGGAGCCAGCGAAGAAGGCGCAGGTGACGAAAAGTTGCTTGGTAACTTTATAGGATTTAATATTTCTTATAGCACAGTTAACCAGGTAGCCAATACAGAATTGTCGCCTTAAAAATCTTGAAGAAAAGAGAGCATGAGTGAGTGAGTGAGTGAGAGAACGAATGAGTGAGAGTGTGAGAGGATGACTGAGTGAGTGAGTGTGAAAGAGAAAAAAGAAAGTCAAAGACAGTCAGTCATTCATAAAGACAGTCAGGGACAGAAAAAGTCCAATGCTTTTATTTTTGTTAGAAAAGAGAAGATAGAAGCAAAGCGTGTCCCGCAGTTCAATTATTCTTAAGCGTAATTAAATCCCCCCCAGCAAAAGACCAGTCAGTCGCCCATCCCATTCAGTTA
>NW_028234426.1:11923571-11928571 GCF_977035675.1 Penaeus japonicus | reverse complement strand
AACTGGACGCATCGCGCGGAGACCAAGCATTATTGTCCAACGTTGCTCCGCAGGGAATCGTATAGGAAATACATGGGGAGCCTTGTGTATGGAAAGAACTGGGGGAAGGGTGGGGGTGAAGGAGAAAGGAGCCAAGGAGGGAAGAGCAACCATGTTCCGCTATTTGACGGAGTAACTTTCGCATCCTCCTCCTCCTCCTCCTGTCTTCCTCCACGGTCTTCTCCCCCCCCTACCCCCAACGCTCTAAACCAATATCGAGAATGTTCCTTGTCGATATTTAATTCCCATGAAGCGTCGCGGTCGGTGCTGACTTGTGCTTGTTTAGACCGGAGACTCTTGCCGTTTTGACCGGGATTTGGGGAGGCTTTTACGCATGAATATACCCGCGTAAACAAATGCTCAGAAGCGTATGCGTATTCATAACGCAGATAGGCACACTTACATACGCCCACTCAACATGTATGCATTCATGCCTTTCCTTCCTCTTTTCCCTCTCCGCACCACTCCGCCAAAGTCTATTAATGAGCTTATTGAGGCTCAAAAATGCACAAAATTATAGAACTGTTTGAGAAAGTAGGTGTCTGACGTCACGTTAAGAGAGTAAAGAAAGCTTGAACGGGTCGATGTTGTCATGACATATTCTCGCCGGAGTAGTTTTGATCATTATGCTATATTTTCATGAATTTAACCCTATCGCCATAGCAACGCGAAAGAGAGATGCAGTGCTAATATAATTTCAGCTTTGAGGGAGAAGTGCTTTTATGATGATCCGGGATGTCTTTGTTTTTATGTCATTTTTTGTTTTATTTTTTGTATTTTGATTCTGCCTTTTTGCGTGTGTCAAGAGACTGTAGTCGTGTTTTTTACATGAATTAATTACTAGCATTTTTTCTTTTATTTTCAGGATTTTACGTTATATATTATTTTGTTAGAGGGAAGACATTTGTACAACAACTAATAGAAGACGCGCACTAGATAATGCATTTGTTGAAATGGCTTATTCGTTTGTTTTTTTCCTTCCTCCCAGTCGTGCTAACCTATACCATTCGCTGCCAGGCTATTTTTTTCACTTTTATTTTACTGGACTTACAACAGCACTCAGTTGTTTCATATCCATTCCAGTGTTCCTTTTTGGTTTCATTATTATTATTATCATGATCATCATTATTATTATTATTATTATTATTATCATTATCATTATCATTATTATTATTATTACTATTATTATTTATATATATATTTTTTCTTCTTTCTTTCTTTCTGTCTTTCTTTTTATTTGACTACCCTAGCATATACGGTCGTGCACGTCAGCTGTTTCCATTCTTTCCCCTCTCTGATTTATTCCCCAATCGCTCGCCCTCTCTCTGGATCAGTGTGTCTGCCTCTTGTTCCCCCCTGCTCTCCCCACTATATATATCAAGCGGATGTATGGATTTATACACCATGCGCGATCTGTCATACACCAAGATCATGCGTGTTATATTTTCGTGATAGATCCTCTATTCCCCCTCTAGGAGTGCCTACTGTCACAGCGAGATTTGCTTGTACGTGATGGTTAATGCCGTTTTTTTTAAAGAAATGTATTTATCTAGGTATCTGTTTATCTATATGTCTGTGATGTCTGTCTGTTCAATATGGTTATAATATCACTCTATGTGTGTATGTCTTTCGGGCGATATCTGTTTATTTATCTATTTGAATATATTTATCTAAATATGTAATCCGTCTGATTATTTGTCTAATCTATCTAACTCTATTGGGTTATGTTTCTGTGCGTTTGTGTCCGTACTCGCATATGTTTATGTATATGATACGAAATGTTATAGTTCCTGCAAAAAGGAAGTGCGAGAACAAGGGAAAATACCTAGATCTTACCTAGATCTTACCTACGCTTTACGACCTTACCTAGACATCTCCTGCCCTCCAAACCCTGAAGAAACGGAAGGGAAGGTAGGAAAAAGGAACAGAGAAACAGGCAAGGAGGAAATATGAATTATGAAAGGCAAACTAAGTTCAGCACGTGTGGAATTCGGGGAAACTTTGATAAGACCGGTGGATTTTCCTGATAAAATGTTTGTCTAATTTAATTTTGTGGCTTGAGAGTTGCTGGGTCATCGTGCCGCCGGGATTGGCGCAGGTATGGTACATTGGCGTGCGTGCGTGCGTGCGTTTTTTTTTTTTTTTTTTTTTTTTTTTTTTTTTTGGGGGGGGGTGATGTATTTCTACATCTTTATCTTCTCTATATCCATTCATCCATCCATCCATCCATCCATCCATCCATCCATCCATCCATCCATCCATCCATCCATCCATCTATCGATCTTTCTACCCATCCACCCACATGTATATCACTTTTCTCCGTCGACACGCCGAGGAAAACCGATTTCAACCACCGTTGATAGCTCGTTCGTATAATCTCTCCCAGAAAGTGCTCTTATGCATAGGGATGTGCGGGAATAATCATTTCTGTTGATGGGAGCAACCCACGACACTTTTTGGGGCCGGGCATTTTAAGGCAAAATAAAACAATGATTTTAGAGCACGTGCGAGTGTGTTTATTCAACATGGATCCGAAGCAGCAGCATCGGGCAATAATAAGACATTGAGCGGAATTCTGGTGAGCAATTCCGAGGATATTGGAGCGTTATTAATGAATGCTGATCATAACATGCTACAGGAGTAGGGAGGGCGGGGAGGGGGCGTGAGGGGGGGCCTTGGAATGCGAACCGTTTGTCGGCTTAAACGCTTCAGTGCTCGTGTTTTATCCAAAAAAAACAAAACATTTACAATAAATGTTCTGATACAACTTTTGTTTTCTGCCATTTTATGTGTGCGCCATTGAGAACAGGGGGAAGTTTTGAGAAATGCGGTGATATCTGGATTTTCTGGTTAGGTCGCGTTGAACAGGGTGTCGAGCATCCGCCGCGGATGGTGAGTGCGACCTCCGCAGAAGGGGATGCGGCGGGTAATGAGGGAGGGGCAGCCGCGTTATTTATCGTCTCGCAATTACGCATTCCCGCAAGAATAGGCTGGGACGGGCTGGCGGGAGTCGGGCGCAAATGCACAAGTTGACAGTTATTGCCGGCAGCAGACGTGCGGCGGGTACACGGCACGGAGGTAGAAAGAATAATCCTATTAATTTTGAGCTAAAGCGTCGCATTGCGCCGAGGGGGCCCCGAATAGTGGCTGGAGGGGATCGGAGGGGATTCGCGCAATTGAGAGCGGCCCTCCGGAATGGTCGGGGGAAATATTCATGTTGATCATGATCGCGTTAAAGCGGTCCTGACGGCTCACTTGTAGACTTCGAGACATTGCAAAGACTCGGTAACGCGACAAAGCACTGCAAAGACAACAAGAACCGCAGGATTTGAATCCGCAACAATGGAAATCCTCGATGTTTTATGTGTACCTCCCTCCCCCTTTCCTCGTCATCCAATAGTTGTTCTTGAAGTGGGTTAGCGTGCACTGGAGAGCCGGGCACTCGGATGGGTTATTGCGCGGGAAGAACAGACCACTTGCGGGGAAGGGGGGGAAGGGAGAGGAGGGGAGGGGGTGTTAGGAGAGAGGCTCTGTCTGAGGTTTGCGGATGTGTTTGAAGGGCAATGGGGGTGGGGTAGGGGAGGGGGTGAAATCGTGACCGATTGTACTTATTTGGTCTTTTTTTCATCCTTTCGTTTCCTTTTTTTTAACGCTCTGATTTTCATTACTATCACCACCCCCATCACGACCAGTCTCCCCATTATCATCATTATCAGCATCAACCTGTATGTGTGTGCGGGTGTATCCATGTCCATGTGTGTGGGGGCGGATAGATGGATGGCATCGGGATGATTAATCGTTGGGAATGGGTGGTGCGCCTACGTGTCGAGGGCGGTTGGATTGGCTAGCAGGATGGATGGGCGCGCAGGATGGAAGTGGGCGTAAAAGATGAATGGACCGCAGCATCGGATGGAGATCTATCCCCCACCTACCCCCACCCCTAACCGACTGCCACACCAACTCGCCCACCTCCACCCGAAAGCCCAGCCTTGCCTTCAGAACACACAAACACCACTTTGCCCTCCTCTCCGTCACGCGCCAGCTACGTAAAGAGCACGCGGGCATTTCCTTTGTGCATTAAGGTGTCGGCGCGGGCGTGGACGTGAGATTTAGGATCGCGTTGCCCCATCTCCCCACTAATCCTCATCATCATGGGTATTAGTATTGACAGCCGGTGATTTGATCGTGCTGGTGAGCCTGTCCGGAGGCAAGACGCGATCACTGCGGAGCTCGGAAGCGCAGGGGAGCGAGAGGGCGAGTCCAGTCGCGTGAGAGGGAGTAGCATCCTGCAGTATCGCACGCTTCTGGCCTTCAGGGTGTTCTCTGCGCCTCCCACGTAGTCCTTCCTCACAGTCTGGCAGGTAGCGAGTCCTTCAGGGAGGAGGGCAGAAGGATGAACTTCAGCTGTTTTTTTTAAGGGAAAAAGAAAGGAAAACCTCGAAAGATATTTAAAAAGTCTTGCTGGATCGCATTTTCCTCATTTAATTATAAAGTTAGTGAGGAGAGTTACCTCTCTGAATGCGTGCGAACGAGAGAGTTGTTAAGTCTCACGTATATAATATATATATATATATATATATATATATATATATATAATAATATATATATATATATATATATATATATATATACACATACATATATATATATATATATATATATATATATATATACACACATATATATAATATATATATATATATATTATATATATATATATATGTATATATATATAGTGTGAAATCAAGAAGACTGCCTTAAGTAGGCCGTGAGAGAATAGAGCACCGGTTCAGATTGCAGAGATATTTATCTTGCTGTGCGGAAAATTTCTCCCGGCTGTGTAATTCAGTTTGTATAGAGTGCAAAGAGGGTGCGGTATTGTGTGTTTAAGCCCGAGTGGAGGGAGTGCGCATTCGAGCAAGCAGGCGGGGAGGCAGACTGGCGGGAGCGCCCGCTAATGA
>NW_028234426.1:11891071-11898571 GCF_977035675.1 Penaeus japonicus | reverse complement strand
TTTCACTTAACACCCGCGAGTGCCCGTCCTGATGGGGTTGCTCCCTCATACGTAAACGCCATCAGTTTCTCCATAGCAATGACGTCTGCCGAACTATATTACATTTGCGTCAGAGCAGCCGGGATAGTCTTGGGCGTGGGCTGGGATGGGCACGGGGATTGGTGCGTGTGATCTACCCGTGTTAGTTGGTGCCGGCGTTGTGTCTCGACTTTACTCTTGCCGCCAGCTGTTTTTGTCGTTATATATGTTTTTCTTTGTATTGCGTATACCGATAACATTGTCAAGGGGACCCTAAATAGCGACAAAGCAGCGATAGTAATAATGTTGATCATTAATCATATTAATTAATGTTGCAATTTGATAGAGAATGATTATGGTATGGTATTTTTTTGTTTTTAGTTATTCGCCTTATTTTCTTTCGCGTTATTTATACTGAATGTGCTTAATGGACCATTTTTGCGCCCTTTTATCTGCTCCCACAATTATATTTATATCCCCATTAAACTCGTAATTATATGCAGGGTATAATTCACTTGCGTTAATTTGTCACCATCAGGAGCAAATGTGTTTTCAATGAATTTAAAGTTTAAACAAGAGAAGGCGGGAAGGAAAGAGGAATAGGAAAAGGAAGGGAGATAGCGAGAAAGGAGGGAAATGAGGGAAGAAAGGAATGGAGAGGAAGGGGGAAGGGAGGGAATAGAGAGGAAGAATGAACGGAGGGGAAGAGGGAAGAAAGCAATGGAGGGATAGAGGGAAGGGAGGAAAAGTAGGAATTGAGAGAACAGTTGAGAGAAGGATTTAATAGAAAGATGGGGAATAGAAGGAAACAAAAGAATGGAGCAAAGAAGAGAAATAAAAGGGGAGAGACTAGAGGACAGAAGGGAATGGACACGGAAAAAATGAAAATCAGAGGCAGATCCCGCAGACAGGCGGATCTCTCTTCCAAATAAAAAGTCGATGGGCACAGTGGCGTACACGGGAAGAGGAGAAAGAGGGGGAGGGGAGGGGAGGGGAGGCCCAAGGGAAGAATAACGTGGAGCATGTGTACCGCGTAGGAGGAGGAGCTGTGAAGTATACACCTGGGGCGGCCGTCCACGCCTCCTCTCCTGACGTGATTGTTAGGCTTCGCTGGGGGAAGGATGGGGCTTATCCTCTCCCTCTCCCTCTCATCCGTCCTCCTCTCACACGTTCATTTCTCCCTCTCTTTGTGGGTATGGGAGTGATAGACAAAAAGGCTGAGTCTGGTATCCAGTATGGACTGAATGCGTCTTAAAATGCTGATATATGCTAATATAGTCAAAATTCGGTAAGGTACAACCCGTTCTTGTTAATGGAAGAGTGCATTAAGAGAGAGAGAGAAAGAGAGAGAGAAAGAGAGAGAGAGAGAGAGAGAGAGAGAGAGAGAGAGAGAGAGAGAGAGAGAGAGAGAGAGAGAGAGAGAGAGAGAGAAAACAAACAAACAAACAAACAGAGAAATAGAGAAGAGGGCGAAGGAGGGGAGGATAAGGGGGAGGGAGCGTTTTAGTGCATGGCAGAGTTAGCCCGAGCGAGCGAGGGTTAGCGTCGCAACAGTACTCGAGGGATCAGCTGGCGAGACGAGCCTGGCCCCGGAGACGCACAAGAGCTTTTTACATGATTAGATGGATTGATGGCCGGAGTCTGAACAAAGGAGGCTAACATTTTTACGCCACTGGAACTAGGGACACGTATTTCTTTACATTTAAGGAGACTCCATTGGCTGGTCATTGTTTATTTTGAGGTGTGTGTTGCTTTGCTTTGCTTTTTGTTTGTTTGTTTCGTCCTTCCTTTTATCGTTTTATAGTTATTCACAATTATTCACAATACTTGTTTCTGTTTACTCGTATGCCCTCCGTGGGACGCCTCCCCTCACATGCGTCATCCGCTTGTGTCAACGAAATCCATGGAATTTGCCAAGGCTTCCCTCAGGTCATATATCTCAGAGGACGAGAATATTTTGTGCAGTTTTAGGACTTGTGTCACTGCGGGATGCCCTCTGGGCCGTTGCTCCCCCTCTTTCTCTTCCTACTCCTCGTCTTCCTCTTCACCTCCGTCGTCTTCTCTTCCTCCTCCTTCTCCTCCTTCGCGCTCTCTCTTCCTTCTCCCTATCCTCTTCCTGCTCAACCTCTTTTCTCGCCTTCCACAGATTAAAATCTCCCAAACGATTTGTGATTTTATTAGACATTTATAGTCATGCTGTTTGTAATCTTTATTCGCTTATTAAAAGTATACACCATGTTTTAAGATTATTTTTACTGACTGTTTAGCTCTTCAAACAACAAAGACAAGTAAGACTCCCAGTACGTCGAAATAATGATCCTAGAATTATGAAATTTCGACACAGAAAAAAGTGGAGGAACAATCTAGGAATCTAGAAAAAAAAGAACAAAAAGTATAGAAATCGTCCGTCTTCCTCTTGGTGGTTAAGCCGCTCCAGTTTGCAAAGTGAAGTTAAAACCGGGTGGGTAGTGCGGTGGAAGAAACCATTTTTTTCTTCTTCTTTTTTCTTCATTTTTTTTTTTGCCCCTGCGGTGTCTCGCTATCTTACTAATGGCTTTGACTTGATGTGCTGCGAGATATGTAACTTCAGGTAGAGTGAACACGGGGAGGAAAAAGTCGGGAGGATGGACGGATGGATGAGTGGATGGTTAAGTGGATGGATGGATGGATGGTTAAATAGGTGGATGGATGGATGGATGGGTGAATGGGTTGGTGGGTTGATGGATGTGTTGTTAGAAGAATAGATGGTTTGAGTGAGGGAGTGACTTAGCGAGCGAGAACAAAAGAGAGAAAGAGAAAGAGACTTGACGGGCGTCCTCCCACGCTGTCCACATGCGACCCGCGTGTTTGAATATCTGCCCATATCAAGTCCAGTGTCAATAAGGCGACGATTCGTGAGACTGACAAGGCCGTCTTCGCCTGGCTGGGCGGCACTCCACCTGAAATTATGGTGCCTCATTAACATATCTTAATTGGATAAGTAACAGAGAGGGAGCATGAGTGTGAGTGTGAGTGTTTGCAAATATGAGTACGCATGTACTTCACTCACACACACACACATACACATACACATACACACACACATACACACATACACACATACACTAACACTAACACACTCGAAGGCGACCAAAGTAATTAGACCTTTGTCAACAGAAGGGACGCAAGGCCGTGTATTGAATGCGAGAGGCAGAGGCGTTGTGGGAACGCTGAGGTGTCAACAAGTATACATCTGTAGGCTAAGGCGTTCCTCCGTTCTCCCGGGAAATGATAGGGAGCATGTCGTATAGGGGCGGTTATAGAATGTGTTATGCCACATGTTGCGCGTAATGGGCCCGGTAATGAGTCTGACCGTCATGGTGACGGTTGATGTTAGGCGCAGAGGAGCCAGAGAGCCAATGAGCCAAAGAGCCGGCTAATTTTAATAACCAGGGAGATCGATTGAGATTCGTCATTAGTATCAAAGGGGATTGTATTTGGCGTCAGGAAAATTAATATTCGATGATAAGTGAAGTTGACGGCCGGGGTCAACACGTAGTTGTCACCAAGCCCTTTGAAGACAGAACGTATTTTCTGCGGCGCGCAAAAAAAGAAAAAAAAAGAAAAACAAAGAAAAAAAAAGATAATTATGCTTGGATTAACGGAAACAAGGATGGTCCTGTCCGCGGGGCCCGTTGATTAAAGCGAAGACTAATTAAAGCAAGAAAGATGAAACCCAAAATTAATTTAGAGCCAGCAAAACACCAAACACAGTGAAGGTCCCCATGTAAAAACCGTGAGGCGGCTGACTATGTCTGTCGAATACAAGACCCACACCTGGAAGACGTTCCGAAATGACGATGTTTCAAGGCACGCATCTATGCTTCTTTGTACGTGCAGTAAAACAGGCAATTATTATGTAATCTCGCGCGCCACGACACATGCTATCCCGACTCGAGCCGACAGGGTGGTATGATTGCGTGTCAGAGCGAACTAATCGTTATTTGAATATTAGCCGCGTTCTCGTTTGTAACTTGATTAAATCTGTAATCCGTTCAGTTTTGAAAGAGGAGGAGGAGGAGGAGTGGATTAATATATCGGGAGTTTTTTACGTTTTAAATCAGTGATTAAAATGCTGACATGTGGCGTTGTCTCAGATGTGCTACCCCCCACCCTCTCTCTCTCTCTCTCTCTCTCTCTCTCTCTCTCTCTCTCTCTCTCTCTCTCTCTCTCTCTCTCCCCCTCCTCTCTCTCCCTCTCTCTCTCCCCCTCTCTCTCCTCCTCTCCCTCCCTCCCTCCCTCCCTCCCTCTCCCCCTCCCTCCCTCCCTCCTCCCCCCCCCCCTCTCCTCTCCTCCTTCTCCCCTCTCCTCTCCTCTCCTCTCTCCCTCCTCTCCTCTCTCTCTTCCTCTCTCCCTCCTCTCCTCTCTCTCCTCTCTCTCTCTCTTCTCCTCTCTCTCTCTCTCTCTCTCTCTCTCTCCTCTCTCTCTCTCCTCTCTCTCTCTCTCGCTCTCTCTCTCTTCTATCTATTCCTTCTCTCCTATCTCCATCATTCTCCTCTACATATTCTCTCTCTATTATCATATATATCATCTATATATCTATATATATATAATGTATATATCTATATGACTCTCTATATCTATATACATCATATACTCTCTATATCTCTCTCTCTATATATATTATATATATATATATATATATATATATATATATATACAACACACACACACTCACACACACACACAACATACACATACATACATACATATATATTGTTATATAATATATATATATACACATACACACACATCACACACACACACACACACACACACACACACACACACACACACACACACACACACAATATATATATATATATATCACATATATATACCATATATATATACATATATATACATATATATACATATATATATATACATATTATAATATATATATATATATATATATATATATATATATATATATATATATATATATATATATATATATATAATATACATACATACATACATACATACATATACATGCACACACTTATTATCCAAAAGTCTGTCTAGTTTTGATCTATATATATGTTTTATTCCAAATTATTTTCCACTCCTTTCTCTCTATTCCGTTTATCTTTTCTCTACTCCTTTCCTCCTCGCTTCCCCCTCCCTCCTCCCTCCCTCCTCCCTGCCTCTCATTGAAATAAAAGAGTCCGCAAAACGCTGATCCCGGGGGTACTATCAGTGTCTTTGGCCTCCGCGCGTTTGGCAAGTGTCAGGCGCATCGTATGGAACCGTTCCACCCACAGCCTTCAGACCTCATCAACTTAAAAGCAATTTCTTAGGGGTGGGAAAAAAACTCTTTCCTCTTCTGCTTGTCCTACCTGGCTGGCAGCGACCCAATTTCGACGGCGCGCATTCTCCTTCGCCTACCTTCCCTCTTCCCCCTTCCCCCCACCCTCCTCCCCATTTTGTTAGCAGGTAAACCGAATAACCAGTATTACCAAATATGGGTTAAGACGCAGCCGGGATAGAGAGGCGCATTCAAGGGGATGAGACGCGATGTGGGAGCTCGCCCTACATACCTTGGCCGGGGGGAAGGAGCTTGAGGGGGCCGGTGGGTGATTTAAGGGGAGTGGTGGGGGAGGGGTGCAGGTGGTGTAGCGACCCATAACCCACAGTAGTGGCAAGGATCATATGATAGTGCCAGGGGAAATGGTGGTACGCTTCGTTGGCCTGACAAGGGAGAAGTTGAGTAGATGAGGTGTTGAAACGTGTGTCGGAGGCAAAGGTATGGAAGCTGACCACAACTTTTTTTTTCTTCGTGCACAAACTTCACCAAAGGAATCATATTTTTATCATCGTCACCATGCGATGACTTTATTAATCTCGTAATTTCCCATTTGCACACTGATACATTATATTTTATACTTGAATTCCCGTATCATTCTTCAGTTAGCTCAATTATTCACCCTATAAATCACTGACACAGAGAAACGGGCGGTCTGTGTAAAGAGAGGATTTCCTCCCCGCCGCGCGCCGCGCCGCCGAGGACTGAGAATTTTAACAAGTTGATATCACTGGGATCGTAATGGACTTGAGTCTTATCCTCCTGCCCCGGGAGAACCAGCCTCGCCCTGTGCCTGTATTCCGATATTCTTTCAATACTGTGTGTTAAAGATGATATAGCAAGGCTAAGTGGGGGCGCCTCGTCTTCGGTGCCCCCCGGCCCTTCCACGCGCACTGTCTTCGCCCTGTCACACCTACGTCCCGCTGCCGTGGCCGCCCTTTGGTGGAGACAGAGGAGAGAGGGAAATTGGATGAAAGGCCGGCATGGAAATAAGAGGGAGGGAGGGAGGGAAAAAGTGAGAAAGTGAGTGAGCGAGGGAAAGTGAGTGAGCGGGGGAAAGTGAGGGAGCGGGGGAAAAGTGAGTGAGCGAGGGAAAGTGAGTTAGAGAGAGAGGGAAAGTGAGTTAGAGAGGGAAAGTGAGTTAGAGAGAGAGGGAAAGTGAGTTAGAGAGAGAGAGAGAGAGAGAGAGAGAGAGAGAGAGAGAGAGAGAGAGAGAGGGAATGTGAGTTAGAGAGAGAGGGAAAGTGAGTTAGAGAGAGAGGGAAAGTGAATTAGAGAGAGAGGGAAAGTGAGTTAGAGAGAGAGGGAAAGTGAGTTAGAGAGAGAGGGAAAGTGAGTTAGAGAGAGAGAGAGAGAGAGAGAGAGAGAGAGAGAGAGAGAGAGAGAGAGAGAGAGAGAGAGAGAGAGAGAGAGAGAGAGAGAGAGAGAGAGAGAGAGAGAGAGAGAGAGAGAATAAGATATAGAGAGAGCGAGAGCGAGAGGACTTTTTAAAGGAAAGTTGATGCTGATCCATATTAAAGGCTCACCTGTTTGCGCCTCCCACGTCTTTCTTCCTTATCGCCAGCAATAGACTTTCCTCTTTTATGGCTGATAAAGAACTGAGTAAGGAAAATATTTGATAAGGAGAATTTCAGTGATAAAAGAACGGAGATATTTTGCTTGATCGAGATGTTGGACTGTTTCCCTCCATGCGGTTACTGCGGTATCACATTTTGTTCTTCTAATTCAGTATTCTGTCATGATGAGAAGAACAAAATACATATGAAAGCTTCCATTGAAAGAAGTGGGTTGCATAGTGCAATATCTACACTAGAACCGCTTGCAGACCAGTTGCAAGATTAGACAACGAATTTATGTTGCGAGCTGGTGTGGACGCGGGGATTCACCTGCCATCCGTTGTACCTTCACTTTGGTAATCTTCCTCCGGTGTTGCCAGTCTCCTATCCCAGCTCCCTCTCCCAAGGCCCTTTCCTTGTCTCCAGCCCCATAGCCGCCCTTTCCCCATTCCTATTCCCCCTCCCTTCCCATTCTATCCTCCAGATCCCCATTCCCCATCCTCCATCCCCACCTCCGCTTAACCTTCCGCCTAGTCTTCACCCCCATCCTTTACCCCCAGTTTCTTCTCACAACTCTTT
>NW_028234426.1:11873571-11886071 GCF_977035675.1 Penaeus japonicus | reverse complement strand
AAATTGACACCAACGCAGAAAAGTTTTCGTTGGACATTACGAAGTATTTTTTTTTCTCGCTGTCCATCATTTTGTCTTTGGATATTTTCTTGACGTTGTTGATGGTGATTGTGATTGTGATTGAAAGGTTAGGGTAGGTGGTAAAACAGGATGATATGTGGATATGCGAGGAATATATTCAAGTAAAAGAATGGAAGGGCGGGATAAGGTTTAGGGAATGGAAGAATGGTAGGCGGGCCAACTTGCTCTCTTTGCCATGGCCTGAAACGCATGGATGCCTGGAAATAACGAGTCTCTCTCTCTCTCTTTCTCTCTCTCTCTCTCTCTCTCTCTCTCTCTCTCTCTCTCTCTCTCTCTTCTCTCTCTCTCTCTCTCTCTCTCTCTCACTCTCTCTCTCTCTCTCTCTCTCTCTCTCTCTCTCTCTCTCTCTCTCTCTCTCTCTCTCTCTCTCTCTCTCTCTCTCTCTCTCTCTCTCTCTCTCTCTCTTTCTCTCTCTCTCTGTGTGAGTGTATGTATTTTGTACAGGTGAACTCCTGGAAAATCTAAAGTCGAAAATCTCCGGTAGTCGACTTCTGTTTTCTGTACGTGGGAAAGAAGTATTAGAGTTAGCAGACGTAGGCTGGGGCTTCTCCTGCCTAACTCACTCTCTCCTCGCTCCTCTTGTGTTGTGGATTTTTTCTCTCCTTTTTTTTTTTTTTTTTTTTTTTTTTTTTTTACTCATTTTCTTTCCACTTTCATTTCCCTTGCCAGTTTCTCTGATTACATCTTCCGTGACCTTTAGTTTTTTTTATATACTTTTTCTCTCTGGTTTCTTGCTCTGCTGGATGGGGGTCCCTAGAATAAAAAAAAGTGGGGGATGGGAGAGATTCTGGAAATCCTTTTGGCGGTGCAGCTGATATCGCGTCGTGGATAGCCTCATTAAGCCCATCGGTCAAGTTAATACCTCATAAGTACACCTCATTTTTACTGTCAGGGGAGATACCGGGTAGTCTTACCTTCGTGATTAAAAGTTCGAGGAATTGGGCGTGCGATGGGCGGCGTGGATGGATTAGACGGTAGGAAAAGGAGTGAGGCTCATCAGTGCGCGGAGACGTTCACGAGAGCTGGATGCTACAGGTTGCCCTTACGCCACGGTGCCGCGAGAGGCATTGCGCCACGCTCTAATGGGCGTCGGAGCAAGTGGAAATGGGGAAGAGCCATGGAGACAAGTAACATGGGAAGATGAAGTGCCACACCTTGTTGGCACGACACCGGTGCCACAGCGGTGTCGTGCGCGAAGTTTCGGAGAAGGGGTGACAATGCATCCGCGTTAGAATTAGTTCAGGTTCAGCCAGAAGTTCTGGCCTCGTCAACCATGACCCGGATGAGCGCCACGAAACCTTTTAGTGTAATTATATTGCGTGTTATACTGACGGAATTCCCCCTGTGGAAAAACGAAATCCCTCTATGGTATTCATTTCCCGAGTATTTGTTTTCCTTGAATTTAAAAGCTTTAAAAGAATGAATAATTAAAAATGGTGTGGAGTTGTGGCGCTGAAAATACCCGTGTCGGAAAACCATTTAAAACTAAACACATTTATTTTTTTCCCTCTCTCTTCTTCTTTACAACAGCATTTGATTGAAATCTGATTCGAGCGAAACTTTTAATCAAAGGCGCGCCAAAACCCAAACCTGACCAGTGCAACATGCAAGCCGGAAATGCCTTTAAGTTGGGGCGGCATTGGCGGCGAGGGCGTCACTTTTTCCTCTCCTTCTGGCTTGTACGGGAAATGGAGATAGGCCTTCCATTGACTTATTCGCGCTGAGGGTTCCGGGTATCCCTTCTCTCCCACCCCCTTCCCCTTGCCCTCGCATTCCCTTCGCATTCTCCTCCTCCTCCTTCTCTCTCCCGCCCCCTTTTGAGGTGGCGCGATAAATGGGTTTAATTAGCTTCGGGAGAGTGTGGAGCCTTCCAAGGATTTAATTATCGCCTGATGTTCCGCGAGACTTGGTTTGTTTTTAATGTAGGTTGATTATTTAGAGGAGAAGGGATGGCATTTGCGCTCTCCCTCCCTCCCTCCCTCCCTCCCCCTGTTATTTGGCTTTGATAGAGGTTACAGAGGTCCCCGGCTTTATTACCGTTGTCTTAGTTATCATCAGTAATGATTTTATTGTTGCTGTCGTCGTCGTCGTCGTCGTCCGGAACTCTCGTCTCCCTATCTGCTCCTCTGCCACTCTTCTCTGAGCCAGTTGCTCTGACTTAGGTTCCACGGAGAGCAAGGACCTGCGAATGGAACCGAGTATCCCCACCCTTCCCCCTACCTTTCTATGCTGTTCGCTCGATGGATAATGGAATCTTGTGTATGTGATTTGTTGATGTTATTATTATTGTTATTATTATTATTATTATTATTATTATTATTATTATTATTATTATTATTATTCCTCCTCTTTTCACTTATATATATTCATATATCCTCTTCATCCTTCTCATTTTCTTTCTATCGCCTCTCACATTCCATTTCGTTTGTCTATATTTGAATTAACTTTTATTATATGTCCTACGCAAGTGAAATATGCAGTGTATAAGGTTACCTTAGCATAGAGAGAGGGAGAGAGAGGGAGAGGAGATAGTTGAGAGAGGGAGAGAGAGGGGGACAGGCGAGAAAGAGAGAGAGGGGACAGGCGAGAGAGAGAGAGAGAGAGAGAGAGAGAGAGAGAGAGAGAGAGAGAGAGAGAGAGAGAGAGAGAGAGAGAGAGAGAGAGAGAGAGAGAGAGAGAGAGAGAGAGAGAGAGGGAGGGGCGGGGGGTGAGAGAGGGGGAGAGGGAAGGAAGGTTGGAAATGTGTCAGACCGTGTTAAAAGGTGTTAGGAAAGTCGCGTATGCAAACTTTTATGATATATTATGAAGTGAGTTGTGGCAGTGATAAAAAATATTAAATTGAATATCATGAAACCATTTTGTTCCCTATTGATCTTCTCCCCGCATTTTTTTATGAGCAGAGCGGCGATAAAAGCGATATCATAAGAGCAGATCATCTGACTGACGCGATCGTAAATTGCCGCATTGGGGAAACATAGGGAAAGTAAAACAAGACATTTTTCGATCGGTGGAAATTGATTCTCGAATAGACTTCTGCAATTCAGGTGACGGATTTCCCATGTTTGGAAGGGCTTCGGCGGGAAAAGAGGAAAAGTGTTTATAAAAAAAGAGGGAGAGAGACGGGGTAACTCACGGCCCCGTTCGTTCTCCACCACGTTAATGGCGGCCACTATCCCCTTTATTACACCCTTATAACTTGTACGGGAATTTTTCCTATCTGTGTTGTTGTCTTTTTTAACTCTCTTTTTAGGTTGCTGTCACGTTTATTATTTTGTATTTTCTTCTCTATTCCCTTACCCTCCTTTCTCTTCCCTTCCATCCCTTCCTTTTCCGTTCCTTTCTCTTCCCTTTCTTTTCCGTTCCTTGTCTTCCCTCCCCTTCCCCTCCTTTTCCACCTCTTTTCATCCCTTCCCTTCCTTTTCCTTCTTCATCACTTCCGAACCTCTCCCCTCCCTCCCCTTCTCTCTTATGCGCTTCCTTATCTTTATCATTTTTAAAAATCTCACCTCGACTTAGCTTCCCTCTTTCCTTCCCTTCTTTCTTTCCACCTTTTCTATCCTCATCTCGTTGTCTTCGCACCCCCTCCCCCTCGCCTCCCCCTCCCTCCATGGCCACTCCACGCCTCATAACATCGCAAGTCACCGCAAACACCCGCACACTTTCTCTAATAAAGCTAGAAAAATTGCTTTTAATTTCCTGGCCGCCCTGGAATTCGTGGCGAGTGCGCGCGCGTATGCTTGTGTATACGCCGGTTAAATGGTGTGGAGGCAGCCTCTCCCGGGCGGCGCGGGCGTGCGTGGAGGCCCTTTATTGCCCTTCTGTGATTGTGTCTCCGCCTTGCCCGGTGTCCAACGCCGTGCACATGGACGCTCGCGCCGGAGCTAGGGTTAAGAATGCGCGGGGGTGGGGTTGGGGGGTGGGTGTTGTTTGTTTGGATTGCTTTGGTGGAGGTTTCCTTCTTCTGGCTGTTTTTTTTTGTGTGTGTGGTTTTGTGCGTGTGCGCGTGCACGTGTGTGTATTTGCTTGCTTTTGTCAGTATGTGTGGATGTGCGTGCGTGGATTTTTTTCGTGCCTGCGTGAGGGAGAGGGAGATGAAAAAGGAATAGAAGTGACAAGCGAGGGAATTAGCTAATGACTGCAATGAGCAGGGACACCTTCGCCCCAGTCAAATTCTCACCCGCCCTCCATTCCCATGACATGCTTTCTTATCTCACCAACCACCAACCACCTCCCCCCTCCTTTCCTTCCTCTTGCTCTTCCTCTCTCAATTTTTCCCCCTTGAGCTTGCGCCATCCCTTCGCTCTCGGGTGATGTATGTTATCGGACGGCGCCATCACGGTTGACAGTTGTCGTGTTGCTCACCTGCCGCAGTGTTTGTCTCTCCTCCTCCTCCTCCTCCTCCTCCTCCTCTTACCTGCCGGAGGAAGTCGCGACAAAAAGCCCCTCTGCCGCGCCACTTGTCACGACGTTCGCCCGCCGTCTCCACCCTCCCTCCTTATTTCGGGTTCCGCATGCTTTTTTAAGTTCATCTGTTTTTTACATCCTTTTTTACATTTCCCCTCTTGTTTCTATCACTTTGCTTTTCCTTCCTTGGCTCCTTGCGTCATTTGTCTCTCGTTTCTTTCCTTTCCTCGCCCTTGCTTCTTGCCGACATCGACGTGTCGCTCGGCTGCTTGCACTGAAATTTTAATGGTGACGATATTGCGAATAATGAATTTGCTGTGAATTTGCTTCGACCTTCACTTTTCCTTTCCCTTCCCCTTCTTCCGCTCTCCCTTCCCAATCTCTTCCCTTCCCTCTTCCCCGTTCCCCCTACCCCGTCCCCCGTCACCAGTTCACCGTTCCCATTCCCTCTTCCCCGTTCCCCCTCCTCCGTCCTCACCTCTTCCCTTCCGCCATCCTCTTTTTTTTCCTCTTTCCCTTCATCGTCCTCTCCTTCCCCTTTCCCATGTGCTCTGACTCTGTCCTAGCGTGCACCCCAACCTCAGCCTCTGCCCGGTTATCTCCTCTTCCCTTCCCTTCCCTCTCCCCCTTTACCCCGTCCTCCGTCCCCCCTACCCGTCCTTCTTCCTCCTCCAATATCCTCCCAACCTCATCCCCTCCCCTTCCTGTCCTCGACGCTCGATATAGAAAACATGCTATATTATTATTCCTGACACCTTTTAAAATTCGGAATGATAAATGGCTTATCTCGCTCTGTCTCGTCGCCTTTTGAAGATTTTGGTCTCTGCGACAGTGCGGCCATTGGCTAGTCGCAGTCGTAGGAGTTTCGAAATGGCTAGAAATGTCCGTGTGGATCTGTTATTAGTTAATTAGTTAATTAATATTTTTTTGTTATGGCAAATGCCTGGAAATGCTAGGTTGATCGTAACAGTGCAGACGGCGGCGATGCAGTTTTGAGCAGAGCTATATTATCATGATTGTTAGATGTTTTTTTTCTTGCTTTCTTTTTTGCGCTTTAAGATGCCATGGGCAGTCTGTCGTATGCAAGAGAAGTGTGTGTGTGTGGGGGGGAAGGGGGTATCAGCGCTCGTGGGAACATTTCGTATGATGATGTAGGTGGGCGGGAAGAGCCATGACAAATGTTGCCTGTGGTGGCCGTGAGATCAGTAACCCATGAATATGGAAGCCGGCTTACAGAGATGGCTTTGGCACTCGAGTTTTATCAGGCCTTCAGAACTCTGAAAACACTTCACACATTTTTCACCACGGAGTCTCTCGCGCGCTGTCAGCAACTCTGATAAAAGTTTACTTTTGTTCTATTATATCTTCATTGGATGACGTTATTAACGCGTTTGTATGTCTGCTGTTATGTTGTTATTATTATGATTTATTAGCCTGTTCCTCTGGTCAACATAAAGTAAGAATTTCGCGTCAGAATCACGCCCTGCCATTGTTTTATTATAGCTATTGGTTAGCAGGAAGGGAAAGGGGGTTCAGAGAATGACGGTGGACATGTATTGCGTGCCGGAGCTGCAGACCCGGCTCCGCATGTTCCGTTTGACAAGTGGGACTGATTGAAATGTGGCGGAAGTTGGGAAACTGATAAATGCGAAAAGTGATGATAGTTGTATGTTCGCCCGTTAATCGTGGCTTATTTTCTCCCTTCGGCGATTCATTCCACTCTTCAATATCCGGCATCCTGGGCGGAGTGGGGGGAGTGGCCGTCGTCAGCCAGCGTTATCTTTGTTAAACCGAACGCGCACAGTTGGAGGGTTGAGTTGATGAAGCCACACAGGGAATTTCGCTCAGGTCGTTTCCATTTTCGGATCCTTGAACCCCTTCCTCCTCCCCTCCCCCCTTAAGAAGCAAGGAGAGACGCCCACAGCTCGCGCAAGGGAAGGGATGGGCGTGTCCGTCCTTCCCCGTGCAGTCTCGCCGGCCACTCTAGGGGGCAGCAATAAGGGGATCAACCGCACACTAACTTGGGTCATTATCCTGGCTCGGATGGCCTGGCCGCGGCGCCTAACTATATATTAGTACCCCCTTCCTTCTCCCCACCCCCTCCCCGTTACACCCATTCTTTGGCTTCCGAAGGAGTGGGTGTGCGAGGTGGCACGTCCTACGGGAGTCAGGGTGTGATACAAGCAACGGCCGCTTGGGACGTGACCCTGGCGAGCATTCTGAGGTTGTGCTTTTTTGGACAAGGCTGTTCAAAAGTCGCAGAGTTGCTTTAGGATAGAAGTGTAGCTAGAATATATATCAGCGTATTGGTGACATATGTTTATGCATCGCTGTAAAAAAAAGCGGTATGGGTTTTACAACTATTAACATAGAACAAGAAACTAATATTCGTATTGGTCCCCTCTTTTTGGGGGAGAACTCGTCTAGAGAACAACGGCCACTCTCCAGGAACATTAATTTTAGGCTGTCCCAAACACGCCGAGACACAGGAGAGAAGGAAAATCAACAGTGGGTGGAGAGCTTGGACTTACTTTGAGATTAAATAGAGTCTGTCTCGCCCCACTGACTCCTTTCCTTTTACTCCCCCCTTTCCCATGCCGCACACTCTCCCCATTTATCTTTCTGCCACCCCTTTCTCATTTCCCTCACTCCATCTAACCACTCCCCTTTACTCCTTCTCTCTTCCCATTGCCCTCTCTCCGTGCCACCTTTCCCATTACATCTCTTTTCCTCCCAATGACACTCCACCCCCAATAGCCCTCCACCCCCCCTTCCCCATATCCCGTCTCCCTTCCTTCACGCTCGCCATCGATTCTTCCTCGTCGTTTCATTTTTATTCTTATTCTTTTTTGTATGGGAGCGGGCGCGCGTTGTTGTTTTTATATAGATTTTCATCGTTTGTGTACATCTTGTAACGTTGAATGGTTAATGTTTAGTTTTCTCTCTTTTCTTGTTTGAATTTTGTTGATTAGGTTTCAAACCTAGGACTTCTTGATCGTTTCTTAACAAAAGGTTTGGTTAGTATTTAATTGTAAATATTATTTTATTTTACTGAAAACCGTCGGTGTTGAAACTGTGGATTGGCCATAGATTCCCAAGCTGGTAATCCACTTTCTCCGCGAATTGTGGATTCTCTTTACCTTTCAGGTATATTATACTGAAGTCGCGCTGCTGGAAATGTAGCAGTTTCATTTTTCGATGTTACATGGGAGTCCTCGGCTACGGGTCTGTTTACCTGACTCGCCCTGGCTGCCGGAGGGATGTGCGCTCCATATTTTTCTGCTTTTTGGTTGTCCGATTCTTTTGAGCACGCGTGCGAACAGAACAGACATACGCACACAAACCCCGCATACGCATATATTTATATATTTATATATGTATTGTTTATATATATATATATATATATATATATATATATATATATATATATATATTATGTATGTATGTATATATGTTCATATATTTATTTATGTATAGATACACACACACACACACACACACACACACACACACACACACACACACACACACACATTTACACACAAACACACACAAATCTATATATATATATATATATATATATATATATATATATATATATATATATATATATATATATATATACATACATACATACATATACACATATACATATTGTTTACATATACATACTGTATACATATACATATACATACACATACACATACACATACACATACACATACACATACACATATACATATACATATACACATATATATATATATATATATATATATATATATATATATATATATATATATATATATATATATATATGTATGTGTATGTGTATGTGTATGTGCAATGTGTAATGCATATATATGTACATAAGAAACATCACATCTATATATGATAGGGAGAATAACAAGATTGGAGCAACTTTGTCGAAACGAGCACGGTCACTTTTATTTTATTTTCGTTAGTGTTGATTACATTACGTATATATATTTTTTTTATTTCGTCTTAAAATATAGCTGGTAGTATCAGAAACTCGTCTCGACTCGTCTAGTTGCATATTTTTTGTAAATATCAGCAGTGGTATGATATTTACATCATCCACAGACACCTTATTACACAGTATGCATTTTCAAGAAGCGCCAGCACGCAGGTAAACACGCACGGACTTACGGCAGCGTGCACTTGCCAGTGCGTTTTAAGTATGATATTGCGCTATTGAGCTACACGAGTCAGACCTACTGCGTTAAAGTTGTGGTGTCTGAGGGTGGTCCGCCCATACGTATTGTGACTTTCAGTGACTGTCCGTACGTTAAAAGTGGAGATGGGGTTTGGATTCTGTGGAAAGGGCAGTGAGACCCGGTCGATTTAGTACAGGGTTTCTCGGTGATCATCTACTCAAGGCCTCTCCAGAATCATGGAGCTGGCATTTCTTCCCAGAATCTTGTGTCCTCCGTCTCTCCCCTCCCAGTGCCCGTGCTCTTAACGTCGCGGTGTCCTTGTCCTTGTGTCTTGCCAACTCTTCTCTTACTTTCTCCTGCCCTCGTGTCTTCTCCTTGTCTCTCGTCCCTCCTCCTCCATCTCTTACCCCTGCCCGTAGCCCCTCCCTGCTTTGGCCCCACCCCGCCCCGCCCCGCCCCGCCCCGCCCCGCCCCGCCCCGCCCCTTCCTCTGACTGGGTTTTTCCCTCCGAGGGTACCCAGGGGACGGCTGTCGTGAGTGGGTTGAGGGGCACTTATCTCCAGGAGGGTAACTTGTCACCCGGCATGAGTGGCACCGCCATTACGCCCGCAGTGCCGCCTCCTACCGCCGCGGCACTTCCTTTATAATTACCAATTGGTTGTGCGGCTCGCCTGATATTGATTGCGTTTCGACACAGTGCTGATGGTCGTTAGGTGTTTCATCCCGGCCCGAGTGACACATTGCCAACCTGTTCGTGGTCCCTATTCCTGACGGACCCCGAGCTCTCCCTCTCCAGCTCCCTCCTTCACTTCTCTCGTTACTGCTCTCGCTCCCACCTATCAGTTTCCCCCTCTCCCTCTCTTTACTTTCCTTGATTTTTTTTTTATAGCTTTTTTGACTCTTCCTTTCGACCCTTTTATTGTGCCATCTTCCCTCCCTCCCTCACCCTTTCCATTGTTTTTCCTTTTCTTTACCACGTCTTCTCTCCTCCCCTTCTCTCGCCCGCTTGCCTAATTCCATGTAACTTATGCTGATCCATCTTCCTCCTCTTCCCTTAGTTATCGCCTTCAATTCTTTTCCCTTCACTTCACCTCTCCTGTCTGTTCTTTTTCTCTCTCTTCCCTTCCCATGTCTCTTCCTCTTCCCCTCCCAGTCCCTTTTCGCCTCCCCTTCCCTTCCCTTCCCTTGCTTCTTCCCTTTTTCTTTTCCTCTCCCCTTCTCTTCCCTTCCCTTCTTACCTTCCCCTCTCCCTTCACTTCCTTCCCCTTCCCCTTGTCCTAACCCCTCCCCTCTCCCCTCTCTGCACGCCCCGAGATGATGAAACACCCTTCTTTCGCCGCAGTCTTGCCCGCCCCTCCCTCTCCTCCTCGGACGCCTTGCTCTTCCTTTAGGAACTCTTGCTTAATGTGTGATATCGAAGGAAAGGAAATAGGAGGAGGGGCTGGATGAGGAAACTTAAAAGAGAGAGAGAGAGAGAGAGAGAGAGAGAGAGAGAGAGAGAGAGAGAGAGAGAGAGAGAGAGAGAGAGAGAGAAGAGAGAGAAAGAAGCGAGCGAGAGAGAGAGAGAGAGAGAGAGAGAGGTGGGGGGGGGGGGGGAGGTAAACAATGCGAAGGAAAAAGGTGGTGTGAGAGAAAGGGGTCGATGGAGGGTAGAGGCAAATACGAAAGGGGAAGGGAGCCGGCTATTGGCCCACAAAGAGGGGGAGGGGGGGGCGCAGCAACGATAACAACAACAACGACAACAAATAAAGAAGAAGAAGAGAGAAGGAGAAGGAGAAGGGTGACGACGAAGAGGAAGAGAAGGAGGGGGGCAAGGAGGAAGAGAGTGGGCACGGGGAGGTAGGAACCGACGCCTGAGGCTTCCGTCCCACGCTACCGCCATCATCTCACCCGGGGCGGCACTAGTCCTCGCTGCTGGAGACTTAAAGAGGCACTGGCACCCACCTCGACTGCCCCCTTCATTTCCACCTGTCTTTACATCTGTACCTCCCCCCTCCCCTTACCCTTTGCGATTCCCTCTCCATTTCCTCTTATTGCCCTCTCTCTCCCTCTCTCTCTCTCTCTCTCTCTCTCTCTCTCTCTCTCTCTCTCTCTCTCTCTCTCTCTCTCTCTCTCTCTCTCTCTCTCTCTTCTTCCTTTCCCTCTACCGCCTTTACTCTTACATCGTTCCCCTTCCTTCTCCTTTGTGTCCTCCTACTCCTCCTCTTCGTCTTTCCTTTTTCTTTTATGTTTCTTTTTCCTCCTCGTCCTCCTCCTCCTGCTCTTCCTTATTTTCCTCCTTCTCCTCCCTCCTGTTCTCTCCTTCCCTATTTTGTTCTTCCATTGAGTCCTAATTGGCGTGGCTCTACCGTTTCAGGCTGATCCCTCGCTCGGCGTTGGGATGGCCCATCCCCTCGCGTGTCCAGGGCTGGCCCCAACGCTTCTCTGGCGGCTTTCTGGCTTTTCCCTTGCGGCTGATATTTGCCTTGTACAGTGCCACTCGCTTTCTCGCCTCCCACCCTTTTCTGCATATGTATGCATATTGGTACTACCGACTCTCCTTCTCTCTCCCTCTCTTCTCCCCATTCCCTCTTTCCCTCCACCCCGCCCCCTCCCCTTCTCCTGTCTCTCTATCTCCCTCTCCCCCCATCTCTCCCTCCCTCCCCTTTCCTTCTCCATCCACCTTATCACCTCTCCCCCCTCCTTCCTTCCATCATCTCCCATTCATCCCACATTCCCATCAGGAGGGAGTGATTCTAATGCAGGGGTCACACGCCCACTCGCGGGATTCGCGTCTTTGTTGGGCGTGTTCATCTAGGGCTTTGATATCACGGGAGTCGAGGGATTCGGATGGTAATGCAGATCATCCGAGCGTGGGCTGCGAGGAAGAAAGGGCTGGTTGGAGGGGGGTTGAGGCTAGTGGGTAGGAAGACAGATGGGTGTGTCTGTCTGTGTGTATGGTTATATATGTATTTGTTTTTGTGTGTGTATTTGTTTGTGTGCAGGGACGGGTGTCTGTCTATGTGTATATATGTGTGAGGGTGAGAATGAGAAAGTGAGAGTTGAGAGTGAGTGTGAGTGAGAGTGAGAGTGAGAGTGAGAGTGAGAGTGAGAGTGAGAGTGAGAGTGAGAGTGAGAGTGAGAGTGAGAGTGAGAGTGAGAGTGAGAGTGAGAGTGAGAGTGAGAGTGAGAGTGAGAGAGAGAGAGAGAGAGAGAGAGAGAGAGAGAGAGAGAGAGAGAGAGAGAGAGAGAGAGAGAGAGAGAGAGAGAGAGAGAGAGAGAGAGAGAGAGATGAAACAGATAGACGGAATAAGAGAAAGAAGCAAATACGGAGACCAGGGCTAATAGTGTTTGCTTGTATTTGTGGGTGAATGTGTAAATGGGGTAGGGTAGAATTCAATCATGAAATACCGTATCCCCAAATCGCGGTTGGTATCATATTCATTATTTTCTTAGCACATCGCTGCGTTCACTTTATTGATATAGTCTGCGGGAGTTCCCTGGGGTTTGGTGCAGTGTTTACTGTCAAAGTATTCCGGGATAGAGTTCTCCCCAGGACTTGCCCCGGCGCTTGTGTTGCAGGTTTTGGTACAAGCAATAACATCAACACGATGCCTTACGCTGTGTTCGAATGTCCCCTGCATGTATGATATTTCAGTGAGCTCCCCAATGTTTGTTGCTGGAATATTTTCGTTTTGCGCCACTGCCGTGGGTAGTATAACCTTAATATTATAGCAGGGACTTATTCGGGTGTCTGTCCTGGTGAGATGAGACGCGGTATGTCATCGTTTGCAATTAGTGTATCTGATTCGTCTCAATTCGTCCAGAATAGCTGATTGCATAACTAATGCGATCATT
>NW_028234426.1:11866071-11868571 GCF_977035675.1 Penaeus japonicus | reverse complement strand
CTACAAGAGCCCGGAGACTTAAGCCAAACTCTGGGTCTCGAAAGTGAGGCGTGAGAACGAGTCTGTTCGTCAGGCGAGGATTGTTGTGAGAAAGGATTCAGGTGCTTGTGTTATTTGCTTGTTATTGTTCTTATTTATTTAATTAATTATTTAAGTATTTGTTTTGGTTGGTTATTTTTCAAGCATTGTTATGGTTGTTTAGGGCACCTGATAATGAAGGCTTGATTGGTAATTCTGCATATTCCTTTCTGTGGTAATGATCCAAGTGAAAATGCTGGGTAGAATGACGATCTAATAATTTGCTTGCTGGTTGACTGACTAAGTGACTACGAAAAAACTAGACGCAAGATGCCCGACGGTTAGCATACAAGGACACGGTGAATAGATGAGTAAGTAGCAGAAAGATTGGTTTTAAATGACTCACTCACTCTTAAGAAAAGTTTAGGCAGGCAGAAGTTAAGCAAACAAGAAGACAAGTTGATAAACATAGAAAGAAACAGGCGGGCAAGCGAGCAAGCGAGTACCGGGCGTGCAGTAGGTACGATGAGCCTGAGAGTTCCAGGTCCAGGCTCGCTATTTTTGGAGTTGGATAACCCATAGTTAATGTGCGGGGGCGTGTACGGCCCACGGACATGTCAGTAAGGGATTGTTGGGAAGGTTTAGCACAACCTGCTTCTGAGACTGGAAAGGTCATAGGTCACGTTTTAGTCCTAAGCTTTTAAGGATACCAAAAGAAAGTTTGCCTTCTCTGTAGAGAGGATGCCGCAACAACCGGACATCGGAACAGCATAGAAGCAGGCGAGATTTTTTTCCGCATCCCAAGGGAGCCAGTGTGACATAACAGAGGATCAAAGAACGGAAGGAATCACGCTGGGGGAACGTGGAAAAAGTGCGGAGGAAATGTCTTAAAGCCTCCTTTCCTTCAGGAGCCTGGCTGGCATACAAGTGTCGCATGCGGGTTGGGGCGAGAGTGAGGGAATGAGGGAGGGAGGGGATGGGGAAGAAAGCGCGGCTGGGCATTGCTTTTTCATCGCGACCAGACTCCTGTAAGAACCCTCTTCTCCGGAGGGGCTTAATATTGAACGAGGTGACGTTTTTGTGTCTCGGACTTTATTATCCTCTTACTAGCGCTGCTCTAGAAGTTGTGAGCTGAGATTATGGAGTGCGGCGCGCAGGTTGCGGTCCAGAGATTACAATGGAGATGGAGTTTTATCTCGGCGAGGTAGCCCGCCGTCAGGCTATGTACATACACGTGTGCATGCTTATATATATATAATATATATATATATATATATATATATATATATATATATATATATATATATATATAATATATATATAAATATAAATATATATAAATATATATATATAATATAAATATATATATAATATATATAATATATATATATATATATATAAATATATATATATATAATTTATATAAATATAAATATATATATAATATATATATATAAATAAATGTATATATATATCATATATATATTGTTATATATATAATATATATATATATATATATATATACACACACACACACACACACACACACACACACACACACACACACACACACACACACACACACACACACACACACACACACACACACACACACACACACACATATCCACCCATCCACCCACCCACCCACCCCGCACAACGCCCCATTCACGTGTACGCGAGACAAGTGACTATAACTTCATCTATGACGTCGCACAAGAAGCGAGGTCGGTCACGGCACGAAAGCTAGATGATTGTCGTCTGAGCTTAGTCATTCCTCCCTCCGCCCGCCGCCGCTGCCGCCGCCGCTGCCGCCGCCGCTGCCGCCGTGCGCTCGCGGTTTGCAGGCCACGCTTGTCTGTGTTTCATTTGGTCGGTCTTGTCTTTTTTTTAAACCTTCATTAGCTTTACTGTGATTTTATTCAGTCTTCAGACTAAAACATGGCAGCACGCACTTATACACGGTCTCTCTCTCTCTCTCTCTCTCTCTCTCTCTCTCTCTCTCTCTCTCTCTCTCTCTCTCTCTCTCTCTCTCTCTCTCTCTCTCTCTCTCTCTCTCTCTCTCTCTCTCTCACACACACACACACACACACACTCACACTCACACTCACACTCACACTCACACTCACACTCACACTCTCTCTCACACACACTCACACTCACACTCACACTCACACTCACACTCACACTCACAAAGGTGCTTACTACCTAGACTCGGGAGGGGGAACTTCCGTTCGGACGCCGTGTTCGGGTCTCTCTTGTCTTCGGCCAAGTCACCGTCGTTGAATCTTCTATGAGTAGAAGATGATTATTTATTGTTTTGTTCTCTCTCTCTAAGACCTATATTCAGTTTTTTGTTGTTTTTGTCGATTTATCAAACAGAAATCAAACTTGATATAGAGTTGTATTTATGTATTCAAGCAATTTGGGTGTGTCCCGGTTGAAGTAACTATTTATATTTCCGTTTTCAAAGTCATCCTCT
>NW_028234426.1:11856071-11861071 GCF_977035675.1 Penaeus japonicus | reverse complement strand
TCTCTCTCTCTCTTTCTCTCTCTCTTCTCTCTCTCTCTCTCTTTCTCTCTCTCTTCTCTCTCTCTCTCTCTCTCTCTCTCTCTCTCTCTCTCTCTCTCTCTCTCTCTCTCTCTCTCTCTCTCTCTCTCTCTCTCTCTCGCTCTCGCTCTCTCTCCCCCCCTCCCCCTCTCCTCTCTCTCTCTCTCTCCCTCCTCTCTCTCTCTCTCTCTCTCTCTCTCTCTCTCTCTCTCTCTCTCTCTCTCTCTCTCTCCTCTCCTCTCTCTCTCTCTCTCCTCTCGCTCTCTCTCTACTCTCTGGCTTTCTCTTGGTCCTCTCTCTCGCTCCTCTCTCTCTCTCCGCTCTCTCTCTCCTCTCTCTCTCTCCTCTCTCTCTCTCTCTCCTCTCTCTCCTCTCTCTCTCTCCTCTCTCTCCTCTCTCTCTCTCTCTCCTCTCTCTCTTTCCTCCTCTCTCTCTTCTCTCCTCTCTCTCTCTCTCTCTCTCTCTCTCTCTCTCTCTCTCTCTCTCTCTCTCTCCCTCCCTCTCTCTCTCTCTCTCTCTCTCTCTCTCTCCCTCGCTCCCTTCATCCCTCCCCCTCTCTCCCTCCTTATGCCCTCCCTTTTTCTCCCCCCCCATCATCTCTCCCTCCCTCATGAATATATTGCATTAGTATGTAGTGCAACAGGCATCATCGGGAGGGCATTAACGAAGAGTACAGCTCACACTCAGCCTCACAGCGAGGTCGTGGTCGTGGGAATGGAGAGGTACAAGCTACGGGTTGGAAGCGTGGAAAGTGAGCGTCGGAGGGTGGAAACCCAAGGACATTTTAGAGTCAGGGAGTTTCAAACTCATCGTGGGCGGGAGCGGTGTGTGATGGGCGGTATTGGTGGAGGCTGGGTGATGTAGTGATGTATGTTATCAGCCCAGGTTATCGCCCAAGAGTAACAGAGAACGCTATCCAGCACACGGGAGTAACCTTTCTTTGTCTACAAGTAATGTAGTAACGGGCGGAGTGGTGGGTGTGCGGAAAACGTCGCGGAGCCGCCCGTGACGCGGATACACGTCGCGGTCAGTCATGCACGAGAGCCTGCGCCTGCTACCGCGACCACCGCCGCGCTGACAACCACGCTTGCCTGCCAGCTCCCCCCCCCTTCCCCTCCCCTATCACTGGCTCGTCGTCGGTCTTCGTCCGGATCCACTTTGCCGTCTCGGGTCTCGCTTCGCTAACTTCCTCGCATTGTCCTCCTCCTGTTCGTTTTCTTGTGCGTTTTTTTTTCTATTTCTATTTTCCCCTCCTCGTTTCTCTTCGCCCTCTTTATTTGTCCTCCTCCTCCTCCTCCTCCCCCCCCCTCCTGCTACTCCACCTCCTCCTCCTCCCCCTCCTGCTACCCCCCTTCTCCAACTCCTCCTCCTCCTCCTCCTCCTCCTCCATATCCTTCTCCTCCTCCTCCTCCTCCTCCTCCTCCATATCCTCCTCCTCCTCCTCCTCCTCCTCCTCCTCCTCCTCCTCCTCCTCCATATTCTCCTCCTCCTCATCATCATCATCCTCATCCTCTACCTATTAATTAATTTTGATATAGACACTCTTCTTATCTTTGACATGATCAGTGATGTAAACATGCAAATAAGTTAACCAGTATAATACAGCCCCTCAGGTATGTAAGATTAATACTTGCCCAAGCCCTTTACTCGACAGAAGCTCAGCTAGTTTGGATAGATGCTTGACACCGAGGCCTAAGGTAGCACTGAGGTGTTTTTAACTGTCTTAAATATTAACATATCCATACATAAATACAGTACATGTATACATACATAGATACTTACATACATAGATACATACATACATACATACATACATATATAATATATATGTATATGTATATAGTACGTATATATATATATATATATATATATATATATATATATATATATATATATATATATATATATATATATATATATGCATGTATGTATGTATGTATGTATGTATGCATATATGTATATATGTATGTATGTATGTATGTATGTATATGCATATACAGTGATTTTTATATAATACATCATTGCTATACTGATTTTACTTAGCATTCTTAATTAAAGCTCTTATATAAGTGCGCGTGCGTGTGAGTGTGTACATGTGTGTGCGCGTGCGTGCGTGCATGTGCGCGTGCGTGCATGTGTTTTCGGACAAACTGTATATAGATAGAGAATATATGCATTGCCGTGTTTATATTACATGAGGGAGAGTTGCATTTTACAAGGGTAATTGCTACCATGATGTTTCGAAATGTTTAGGGTCATGAATTTTGGAGTTTTAATAAACAATACATACATTTTATGTATGCTGCTCCAACTGTTACAGCAAGCGTTACGGGAGAGGAGTGTTTTTTCGTGTTTTTTTTTTCTTCTTTTTTCAAATTTCATGTCAATGTAATTTGTATTAAATATACGAAAGAAAAAGAAAGAAAAGTCAACAGCCGCGTCGTTTTGGGTCAACATGACAACAATGCAAGACCGAGTGTTGAAGCGTGGGCGCAACGTGATGTTTATACACGCGCCGCTTGAGTGCGTGTGTGTATATGATTTGATGGCAGTGTTCCTAAACGAGCTGACATTGGGGTGCAAGTCAGCTGATCTGTCAAGGGGCCTTCATAATGCTCGCTTTCATTAACGCGGACACTTCTTTGCTCGATATCTGTCGCTTTGTTTCGTTCATTCGGGTTCTCTCTCTCCCTCTCTCACTCTCCCTCTCTCCCTCTTTCCCTCTTTCCCTTACCCCTTCTCTCCCTCTCCCTTTCCCCCTCCCTCTCACCTTCATCTTCTCCTTCACCTTCACCTTTACCTTCACCTTCACTCTCACTCTCGCCCTATCCTTCCTCTTCCATACCTCCTCTCCCCCTTCCCCTTCCCCTTCCCCTTCCCCTTCCCCTCCCTCTTTCCCTTCCCCTTCCCCTTCCCCTTCCCCTTCCCTTCCCCTTCCCCTTCCCCTTCCCCTTCCCCTTCCCCTTCCCCTTCCCCTTCCCCTCCCCCTTTCCCTCCCCCTTTCCATCCCTCTCCCCCTCCCCCTTTCCCTCCACTCCCTCCCCCCCTCCTGCTCCAACTACAGGAGGCGAGATAGTGCCACGCCTGAGAATCCCTTCGTCGGGTCCATAAAGCTTAATCCCACGTCAGCGTCACGGACCGCGACGTTTATTGGGAAGGAATATGAAATGGATTCGAGTCATTGGCGTCTGGCGAATGATGATCCTCAAGGGAGAAGTGGGATTAAACTATACATTACGTTATTAACATTTCTTGATTGGAACATTTTTGTGACATTTCTTAATTTTTATGATCGTACTTGTTCCATTCCTGTTCCGTCTTAATTTTCTGTGGTCATAGTACGTGTTGTTGTTGTTTTCTTTTGTTTGCGAAATGTTGCCTGTCGAATTGAATTGTTTCTCTCTGGTTCTCCTGGTCCTGTTTTGGATGCGCGTTTGTGTGCTTGTGTATTGGGGGGTGGGGTGAGGGGGGATGTATATGCAAATTATGACGTGCTTGGTCCGAAGTAGGTTATTTGGGTGTTAGTCTAGTGTTTCTGGTTGAATTTGGCGAGACGAATATGTTGGCCGCAGAGCGTGTAGGAGTCTGCGAGGAAACAAATGTGTTCCATCCCCATTGTCAGTAAAAGTGTGATTCTGTATCCGCGCGCGTGCGTGTGTGAATATTTATGTGTGTGTGTGTGTGTGTATGTGTGCGTGTGTGTGTTTGTGTGTTTGTGGATCCGCGCCGTTGACGTTTGGTTCCATGTATCAGTCGCTTTGGCTCTGTTTACTTGTTTTGTGCTATTTGTTCGGTGGACTTGTGTTTTTGGTTTAACGAGGACATTTTTATTGTTGGAAGGGTGGTGGCTGCTGCTGCTGTATCACTTGTAGGACTTGTTTATTCGGAATCAGGGCTGTGCATTCCGCGTAAACCACTGGACTTGGATTTACAGTGTCCCCTTTTTGGCCGAACTGAATTCGCTGCGAGGCCACCCAACTCGAAAGGGTAAATCATACAGGTCGGAACATCTGCGTTGCCCAGCGGCCCGCGAACTCCACTCGTCCCGGGAGACTGTGGGGTTAAGCCTTCCCGTTTGCTGGTTTCCTTTGTGCAAATTGATTTGTGAACGCGCTCGCTTGTAGTCTCTGGATCTGCACCCTCGCTCGACACAGCATTTCATTTTAGTGTTGCCACTCGTTTATCTATTGTTTATGATTAGAGAGTATTGTTTTAATGCAATGTTGAATATTGGAGTGAAAGAAGGAGAAAGCTTTTCACCGTTTATATAAACGTGTCTTTTTTTATGGCTTGTCCTGCATTGTTGGTCGGGATTGTCTCTTTAAGAACACCAATAAACCTCTGCATTTAAATTCAATCCGTATCATGTTCCGATATGTTCATCTTCAAACGACATCCACATGTCATTGTTCTCATTATTTGGCGGAGAATTGGGACACGCTCTCGACTAATGCAGTTGAATTTTAAAGCGTTTTGATGGTATTATGCTATTAATTGTCCTCTTGTTTTCCGGCGAACAGAAATTTTTACAGGCGTTTGTTTGCACGTGCAGTAAACAACGGCGCCAGCTTGTGGAAACTCGTATTGGAAACCGTATTTTGGCTTTTGTTACATGAGTTCTGATTGTTTTGTTTTTCAAGGGACTCGAGTATTGACGAAAACTGATCTGCTTTGACCTACATTAGCCATTGCTGACATGTTCAGACTTGTAGTCAGTATAGGTATCGGCCGTAATAGGTTAACTTTGCCTATCTTGGTCGGGATCTATATTACTTAACGTCAACCTGCATTGGTCAGCAGCAACCACCGTTAACCGAAATTAACCTACATTTACTCTGTTTCCGACGGACAGAAATTGTATTACTGTTTCACATGTGCAGTAAACAAAGGCACCGGCGTGTGGTCTCCCGTATCGGAAACCGTATTTCGACTTTTACGGCGAGAGTTCTAATTGGGTAGCATTTCAAGGGCTACATTTATCA
>NW_028234426.1:11843571-11848571 GCF_977035675.1 Penaeus japonicus | reverse complement strand
CTCTCTCTCTCTCTCTCTCTCTCTTTCTCTCTCTCTCTCTCTTCGCTCTATTTCTCTTTCGCCACCCCCCATCCCCTTTCCCTTTCTCACCTCTCCGTGCGCGTGTCTTTCTTCTCCTCATTCCATTTCCTCTTCTCTGCCCAGTCCCTGATGCCATTGCTCCCTCTCCTTTCCTCTTGAAACCGCTGCATCCCTCTTTCAGTCTTTCCCTCTACACTTCCCTCCTCTTCCCTCCTCTTCCCTGGCTCCCTTTGCCGTGCGTAGTACACAAAGGGAATATGACGCCGGGCTATTTCTCTCTGGGACCAATAAGGCTCCACGTGACAGGTGCGACTCGTGTACACCGCTTGTAATATCCATATATCTGTGCTAGATAAGGCCGCATTTTTCTGCTATTTTCGCCTGTGTGCGTCCGAGATGTGCGCGGGTCTCCAGGTATGTTGGATTTTTATATGTCTTACTTCACGCAGGTTCCGTGTTATTAGATGTGGCCAAAAAGTGGCTTTTCCTTTTGCTCAGGGACATGCATATTCCACACCGGGGCCATGTTTATTACTAAAGTATCACATGCTGTGCCCGCGCCACGCTCCACCCTAAAGCCACAGAACGTTCTGTTTTGTAGCAGTAAATTACATCCATGTACCGCTCTGGTTCCACACTCGGAATAAATAGAGTATTTCATAACCGTAGCATGTTGCAAAGAGTGTTATTTCCAGATAAACTCGCTTCGTGGTGCTACAAGCCAGTGTGTATGTGTATGTGTGGCCAGGACTGGCAGTGGCGGAGGGCGAATGCAGCTTTCAATTTAACAACACTGATAAAAACTCCAAAACGAATTCAGCTCGAGTCTGTAGCCATTGTACGCGGTGGATGGGGAAGTTACGCGATTCTCTCTCGGGTCTTTTTTCTCCCTTTTCTTCTCTCCTCTCTCCTTGGATCCTGTTTCCATGATTTCTCTCTTTTCATCTCTCCTTCCTCTCCCCTCTCCTTCCCTCTACCTTCCTCTCTTTTCTTCTTTACTCTTCCCTTCACTTCCCCTCCCCATCTCCCATCTCTCCTCCACTCCACTCCATTCCACTCCTATCTTCCCTTCCCCTCCTTCATTTCACTCCCCACCCCACTTCCCCTCGCCCTTCCTCTCTCGTCCATCCTCTATGTTCCCTCTCTCTGTGATGGTGTTTCTCTTAATTTATTTACAGTTGTTTAGTTTTTTTTTCTGTCTGACGTAGTTGTGGAGCTGGGCTTTACAAACTCTGTTGATGCTTGGCCCCTAAATTGGGTATTATCAAATGTCAACTGGATAATCAAGATAGCGCGGGGGGGGGGGGGGGGTTCGGGATTTTTTTTTTAATAGCTTAAAGTATGCTAACTCGTATGCAACGTTTTGTGAAGGAATTTTTCTATTTTTGTATATTATTTGTCCGGAGGGTTGGAATTCCCTATCGTATTTCCTTTGGCTGTATTGGATAAAAGAAATATATCTTAGTCATATATAGTCAAGAATCCCCATCGTTTAGATAAGACGGATAGGCAGACATGGAGACGGACGGACAGACAGACAGACAGACAGACAGACAGACAGACAGACAGACTTGGCAGCGGAGGAGGAGAAGAAGGGGAAGGAGGAGGAGGAGGAGGAGGAGGAGGAGGAGGAGGAGGAGGAGGAGGAGGAGGAGGAGAAGAAGGGGGAGGAGGAGGAGGAGGAGGAGGAGGCGGCTAATCCGGGGAAGGATCTAGTGTGCGAGGAATCCAGCTCCGCTCGGCTCTCTGTGAGGCGCTAACTGAACAGGTACAAATGAGTGGTACGGCCGGCGGTTCTGCACCTGGTGGAGAGGATAGGAAGGGGGTGGGAAGGCGTCAGCGGAGGGGGTGAGGAAGTGGGGGTGAGTTGAGATGGGTATGAATAAGAGGGAAAGGTAATGCAAGGGAAGGAGAGAGGAGAGGAGAGGAGAGGAGAGGAGAGGAGAGGAGAGGAGAGGAAAGGAGAGGAGGGGAGAGGAGAGGAGAGGAGAGGAGGGACATAGGGAGAGAGGGGAAGAGAGAAGCGCTCCCGGCTAATTGGAATCCAGATTACAATAATTACATTAATCTGTTGCTGGTCATGCGGGTACACGTTCATTGTTGGGCCCGAGCTGCTGGTGGTGATGGGTGGCAGTGTAGTGAAGCGGAGAAGTGGGGGGGGGGGGGCCGGGAGGAGTAGGAACAAGAGATAGAGGCACGGCTTGTAGAATTAGTGTTCTGGCGGTACAAGGGTTGCGAGAGAGGAGGAAGGGGCAGACGGAGGGGAGAGGAGTAGGGAGGTTCAGGTGTAGACACTGTCTGTAGAATGCATTGTCGGAGGCGTGGCCCTCGCCGTCGTCCTCCTCTGGCCGAGAGTCGTCTTCGGGACGTGCGCTTGTGTTAATGATCTTTGCACACACACATCTCTGTGTCTCTTTCTTTATTTGTATCTCTTTTTTCTATTTCTCTCCATCGCTCTCTCCATTTCTCCCTTTCTTCCTCTCCCTCGCCCTCTCTCCCTCTCTCCCTTTCCCCCTCTCTCCCTTCCCCTTTCTCTCCCTCTCTCTCCCTCTCTCCCTTCCCCTTTCTCTCCCTCTCCCCCTCTCTCCCTCTCCCTTTCCCCCTCTCTCCCTTTCCCCCTCTCTCCCTTTCCCCCTCTCCCCCCCTCTCCCTTTCCCCCTCTCTCCCTCCCCCTCTCACCCTCTCTCCCTCTCTCCCTCTCTCCCTCTCTCCTTTTCCCCCTCTCCCTTTCCCTCTTGCTGCCTTTTCTCTCTCTCTCTCTCTCTCTCTCTCTCTCTCTCTCTCTCTCTCTCTCCTCGCTCGCTCTCTCCTCCCTCCCTCTCTCTCTCTCTCTCCTCTCCCCTCCCTCCCTCCCTCCCTCCCTCCCTCCCTCCCTCCCCATTTCTCATTCTTTCGTCGGTGATTCCCCTGCTGGGTGTGATTACCCCCCACGCGCCTTGGGTGTTCGTCGCATTCGCACCAGAGGCCGGAATCAGCCCCGGACAGGCGGTAATTGAAGGCGGGGAGCGGGCACGGGGGTTGATGGCGGCCCTGTTATTGAAGATGGCAGGTCCTCCTCGGCTGGATTATGGACGAGGCCGCCGCTCGCCCAACAACGTGACGTGGGCTGGCATAATCCAGGAGCTTGCAGGAGGGCTAGGGTGTGGGTGTGTTACGGGTAGGGGAGGGAAGGGGTGAGTGGAGATTGTGGGGGGTTGGGGCATGGGAGGATCCCTTCCTCCTTATTTCCCTCTCTTCCTCTCTTCCGTCCTTCATTCTCCCGTCTTCCTCTATTTCGTCTTCCCCTCCTTTCTTCCGTCTTACGCTCTTCGATACTTCCCTCCTTCGTTTTCCTTCTTTCTCTATTTTGTCCTTCCTTCATTTCCTTGTCTTCCTCCCTTTCTCTCTTCCTCGATTCTTCCCTTCCGTCCTCCTTCTCGCCCTTCTTTATTAAAGTTGATTAAAATGTGAATGGGAAGTCATCCTCTAAATCTATTTCGTTGCCTCCCCCTCCCCTCCCCTCCCCCCTACACCCCCTGTATTTATCCCCATGTGGTGTAATCGTATGTGAATATGTAAAGACGAGAAGCTTGAATATTATGTTGTGGTAGGGTTGGGGGGGGGGGGGTAGCGTATGTATAATATTTGTGAGATTTTTTGTTTTTCTTGTTTAAAAGAGTAGACATCAGCGGTTTCTATGCTGTGGCAGAATCATTTTGCATATCTGTTCTGCACTATTTTTTTCCTGTTTTTTTTTCTTATATTTTCCTTGCTATTACTTTATTTTTCTCTCTTCTTTCTCTTACTTTCACTTATATCATTCTTCCCCTTTCTATTTCCTCTCCTTTTTCCCCACCTTTGGTTCATCCTTTCTTTCTATCATTTTTTTCCCTCTCTCACTTGTCACTCCCTTCTTCGTACGTATCCTCTCTCTTTCATTCTCACTCGGCCCTTCCTCTCTCCCCTACTTGTCCTCACGTGTCACTCCTTGGCATTCCTTCTTTCCTTTCCCCCTCTCCTTCCACTTCTCCCCTCGCCTGTCTCCCCTCTCGTCTCACTCTCCGTGAGTTCTCTCTTTCACCTGCCTTCCAGCCCTCCCCTCCCCTCCCCTCCCCTCCCCTCTAGAATCCTCTTCGCCCACCTGTTCTCTGTCCACCCCCATCCCCTTCCACCTTTCACCTTACTTACCTTCCCCATAGCTCCCCTTCCCCCTTCATCCACCTTTTCCACCTGTCCCTTATTTATGCTCCCCTCTCATCCCTCCCTGAAAAATTCCCCGCGCCTCTACACCTTTTCTCACACCTTGCCCCCTTTTTGAACCGTTCCACGCACCTGTTTTCTCCTCCTCCCCCTCCTCCCCCTCCTCCTCCTCCTCCTCCTCCTCCTCCTCCTCCTCCTCCTCCTCCTCCTCCTCCTCCCTGTCCTGGGAGCGTATCGCGTAATTAATGCTCCATCACCCCCAGGAGTCTGAAAGCCGGACCAGGACCGCGCGCCACACAATGTTTCGCTAAGTGGCCGCGGGATGCTGCGCCACGCAAATTGATTCTCTTGTTCCCTTCGATGCTTTCGTTGAACGGGTTCTGCAGGACGGGGAAGAAAGAAGGAAATAGGGAAATATGGACGGAGGGAAGGAGATAAATTACGTAGGAAAGAGGGAGGGAAGGAAATAAATTAAGTAGGAAGGAGGGAGGGAAGGAGGGAAAGTAAGAAAGAGGGAGGGAGGGAAAGAAGGAAATGAGGAGGGTGAGTAGGTAGGAAGGAGGGAAGGAAGAAAGGAAGTATACAAGGAGGGAAGGGAAACTGGCATTGTATAGAATATATTGCTGTCTTCAAGAAGTAAAGAAGTAGGAAAGGAAGGAAAGAAAGAAGGAAGTAGGGAAAGAAGGAGGGAAGGAGGTAGGCAGGGAGAGCGAGAAATGTATTAATATTTTTGTATATATATATATTTATTTATTTAAGGATTGATATGTACACCATACCTTTGTATGACGCCATCCACG
>NW_028234426.1:11818571-11831071 GCF_977035675.1 Penaeus japonicus | reverse complement strand
ATGGCAAATGCTCGATTGTCAGTGAGAATAAAGACGATCGTGCGTTATGGATGTAAGTGTGAGTGCGAATTTTGTTTTGTATGTGTGATAGTAAGAGCGTCAGGGGAAGGATGGACAGAGAGAAGATGACGAGAGAGAGAGAGAGAGAAAGAAAAAAATAAAAATAAAAAGAGAGAGAGAAAAAGAAAGAGAGAGAGAGAGAGTGAGAGTGAGTGTTGTGGGTAGGTAGGTAGGTAGGTAGGTACGTACGTACGTACGTACGGGGGAAGAAGGACGATGAACGAGAAAGGATGAGGGAGAGTGAGCGAATGAATGCATTGGAAAATGAATGAAAGTGTTAATGTGGAAAGGAAGGTAGACTGAGTGAGATATAGATAGATAGATAGATAGATAGATAGATAGATAGATATATAGATAGATAGATAGGTAGATAGATAGAGACGTAGAGACATTGATAGAGAGAGAGAGAGGGAGAAATTAGAGAAATAAGAAAAAATAAGTGTTTGGAGAAGCGTAAGGAAATGGAGACACGGAGAAGGGGGAGGAGAGAGAGGAAATGCCAGAGGGAAGAGAGAAACGGGGGCAGGCGATGATAAAAGTAGAAGAGATATAACAAATAAAGAAGGGAGAGAGAAAAGGGGACAGAAAAGAAAAAAATAGAACAAAGAAATAAGAAATGAAGAGACGAGACAAGGCAAGACAGAAATAGACAGTAACCTCGGACAGAGGCAGCGATAGAAACAAGGCGAAGTGGAAAGGGAGAGAGAGAGAGAGAGAGAGAGAGAGAGAGAGAGAGAGAGAGAGAGAGAGAGAGAGAGAGAGAGAGAGAGAGAGAGAGAGAGAGAACGCCAGAAAGCAAAAGAGGGCGTTTATATTTAGCAAGTGTCTTAAGTGGTGTCGCAGGAGATAATGAAGGAGATATTAAAGGAGAGGACGGCCCTCGTCACCCGCGGTTTATGTTGGCGCGTGTTGAAGTCGGTTTACAAGAGCAAATCCGCCTTATTGGGGTTCGCTTCCCCTTATTTGCGGAGGACACGGAGACCGCACTCTCCGATATGCATTTGTTGCATGCTGATAGATGAAACCAAACCTCCCGCAACTCTCGGAATTAGCTGGTGTATTTTAACCGTTGGTCACTTTTGGAGCCTCAGTCTTCGCCATTGTCTGTTGTGGAGGGAACATGATCCAACAGCCTCCGTGGCCACCAATCGCCTGCGTGGTGGCAGCTTCCTCAACACCCTCACTCATCTCCTCATAGTGATGGCCTTCACGCCACTCCTCGGTTACCCTCTCGCCACTCCACGGTGCCACCTCCTAATTCCGTGGTGCCATTTCGCTAAACACCATGGTGCCCTATTTTATTAGTATATACCTTATGTGCTACTCCATGGTGACGTCTGACTCTACTCCACGGTGCCGCATTTTATTACTATACACTTACGCTAAGGTACCACCCTATGTGCTACTCCATTAGTGACAACTCCTCTACTCCACGGCGTCACCTCTTCATACTCCACATTGCCACTCCCCTCTATGCCACCTTACTCTACTTCTCAGCATTGTCGCATCATACTCCAATGGGACGTCTCCTCACAGCGAGAATCTGTATTATGTGTGGTGGTACCCTGGACAATTTATTCTCCGGCTCTCACCACCACACGTTCTCCTCATCACTGCTCGCCACAATGCACTGTTTTCGTCTCCCCACTGTTCATGTCAGTATGAGGTCATTCGCAGCCTTCATTCTCTCTCCATCCCTCTCTCTCTCTCTCTCTCTCTCTCTCTCTCTCTCTCTCTCTCTCTCTCTCTCTCTCTCTCTCTCTCTCTCTCTCTTTCTCTCTCTTTCTCCCTCTCTTCTCCTCTCTCTCTCTCTCTCTCTCTCTCTCTTCTCCTTCTCTTCTCTTTCTCCCTCCTCTCTCTCTCTCTCTCTCATCCTACTCTCCTCTACCCCTCCTCTACCCCCCCCCCCCGTTCCCTCCTCCTAATTGCGCATTGTCTCATCTATCGCGAGAATCCATGCAACATATTAGTATCGCGAGAATCCACGCAATATATTATTATCGCGAGAATCCATGCAACATATTAGTATCGCGAGAATCCATGCAACATATTAGTATCGCGAGAATCCATGCAACATATTAGTATCGCGATAATCCATGCAACATATTAGTATCGCGAGAATCCATGCAACAAATTTTTATCTCGAGAGTCCATGTAACATATTATTATCGCGAGAGTCCGTGCTACATATTATCGCGGGAATCCACGTAACATATAATTATCACGAGAATCCATGCAACATATAATTATCACGAGAATCCATGCAACATGTAATTATCACGAGAATCCATGCAACATATAATTATCACGAGAATCCATGCAACATATAATTATCACGAGAATCCATGCAACATATAATTATCACGAGAATCCATGCAACATATAATTATCACGAGAATCCATGCAACATATAATTATCACGAGAATCCATGCAACATATAATTATCACGAGAATCCATGCAACATATAATTATCACGAGAATCCATGCAACATATTATCGCGAGAATCCATGCAACATATTAGTATCGCGAGAATCCACGCAACATATTATTATCGCGAGAATCCATGCAATATATTTTTATCTCGAGAATCCATGCAACATATTTTTATCTCGAGAGTCCGTGCTACATATTATTATCGCGGGAATCCATGCAATATATTATTAGCACAAGAATTCATGCAACATGTTATCGCGAAAAATCCTCCATGCAACATATCGCTAGAATCCTTGCAATATATTTCTCGAGAATCCATGCGCCATGTTATCGCGAGAATCCATTGGACATGCTATCGCTAAAATCCATGCAACAAGCTATCACGAGAATCCGTTCAACATATTACCACAAGAATCCATGCAGCATATTATTATCGCAAGGATCCATGCAACATATTATTATCGCGAGAATCCATGTACTATGTTATCGCGAGAATCCATGTAACATATTAGTATGCATGACAGTATTCACTGAGAATATTGATATTGAGATCGGCTTGCTATTTTTTCATTGTCGCCGATAATCGCAGTTGCGAAAATACGACTTGCAATGTGGAGATAATTTCCTTCGCAGTGGTGCCTGTGATTTTGTTCCCCAGGAGATCTCTCTTTTCGCGTTTTTTTTCTTTTTCTTTCTTCTTTTTTTTCTTTTCTGTGGCCAGCGAATCATAACTCGGAATTCTGTCTGGGTGAGTGTCCCTCTCCCGCCATTTTTCTCCCAGCTTTGTTTTCCGAGGACAGAACTTTTGTTTCCCGAGGCCAGTTCTGTCCCTACCTCAAAAATTTCCAGTACACTCCTCGTGGATAATGCGATCGCTTGAATAGAGGAGAGATGGTTCACCCACATTCCCTTTTGCACTTCACTCTCTCTCTCCTCTCCTTTCTTTCCCTTTTACCCTCTTTCTCTTTCTCTTTCTTTCTATTCCTTTCTTTCCTCTCTCTCCCTCTCTCTCCCTCTCTCTCTCTCTCTCTCTCTCTCTCTCTCTCTCTCTCTCTCTCTCTCTCTCTCTCTCTCTCTCTCTCTCTCTCTCTCTCTCTCTCTCTCTCTCTCTCTCTCTCTCTCTCTCTTCTTCTCTCTCTTTCTTCTCTCTCTCTGGAGAATTATTGGACTTTGCTTTCGAGACTGTTTAATGGGAGCTAAAAGCAGGTCTGCGTCGGGCTGTACCAAACGGACGATTGTTTTGCCGCGAGAGAGTGTGGGTGCCGGGATGTCCACCTGAAAGTTGAATGGAGACGAGCGCACCTGCCGTGCACAACCAGCGCCGCCATTCAACTTGCACGAGTCTGCCGCTCCTGCCTTGGTGTTGTCAGGACCTTCGAGTCCTCCCTGCCTTCTGGGGACTTGCCTTTCAATGTTCCTTGTTTAACTCTCGCCCTTTCTATATTTCTCTTTTCTCTCAATTAATTTCTGTGTGCTCTCGTCTCTTTTTTTCTTTTCTGCTCTTTCTTCTCCTCTCCTTTCCTCTTCTCTGCTATCCTCTCTTCGCTTCTCTTCCCTTTCCTTTACTTTGCTTCTATTCTGTCCTCTCTCCTCTTTTCTTCTCTTCTCCTCTCTTATTTTCTTTTCTCTCTTCTTCCCTTCTCTTCTCTTCTCTTTCTCTTCTCTTCTCTTCTCTTTCTCTTTCTCTTTCTCTTTCTCTTCTCTTCTCTTCTCTTCTCTTCTCTTCTCTTCTCTTCTCTTCTCTTCTCTTCTCTTCTCTTCTCTTCTCTTCTCTTCTCTTCTCTTCTCTTCTCTTCTCTTCTCTTCTCTTCTCTTCTCTTCTCTTCTCTTCTCTTCTCTTCTCTTCTCTTCTCTTCTCTTCTCTTCTCTTCTCTTCTCTTCTCTTCTCTCCCTCTCTCCTTAATTTATCTTTGTGTTTGAGAAATTACACAACCATTCGGTTATATTCTCTTAACACGGATGATGTTCGTGGTCTTAGAAAAGCGAGTTGAGGTCTCTATCGGACAGCCAGCCCTAACCAAGCGGCGAGGCATGCGCTTCCCCCTTTGTCCACTTCCTGTCGACTCCCTGCCCCCCTCTCTCCCCTCTCCCCTTGGCCCCTTCGCCCCCTCGCCTTCCCTTAAGATATTTGTTTATCCGGAAGCAGTGTGCTCTCGACGCCCCGGCTCCGAGCTGCGCTTTGACGGCGTGCTTGGCTCCCAGCGGCCGCTCTCTCCCCGTTGCCTGTCGTTGGAGATCTTCACGCTGTCAATATCGTTTCCTCTCTCGTCTTCGTCTTTAGTATTGATGATGTTGATGTTAGGCTTGAAAGTGTTTTCGTTTTCATTTCTTGCCCATCCTTTTCCTTCTCTTCTCTTCTCCCTTTTGTTTATGTATTTCATTATTTATCATTCCTCCTCCTCCTCCTCCTCCTCTTCTTCTTCTCTTAATACTATTCCCACTCCTTCTCTTACCTCTTCCTTTTCCTCAGTCCTTCCTCTCCTCGCCTCTTCTTCTCCCCTCTTCTTCGCCCCTCTTCTCCACCCCTCTTCTCCCTTCTTCTTCTCCCTTCTTTTTCTTCTCCCCTTCTTTTCTTCTCCCCTCTTCTTCTCCCCTCTTCTTCTTCTCCCCTCTTCTTCTTCTCCCCTCTTCTTCTTCTCCCCTCTTCTTCTTCTCCCCTCTTCTTCTCCCCTCTTCTTCTTCTCCCCTCTTCTTCTTCTCCCCTCTTCTTCTTCTCCCCTCTTCTCTTTCCCCTCTTCTCTCCCTCTTTCCTCGCGGTGCCAGTAATGCCTTGCAGTTCAGAATGTTCTCGGAGTTTCGTAAGTTGAGCCCGAGATGGGAGGAGAGGGTGCGGGAGGAGAAGGTGGATGATAGGAGGGGGAGGGGAGGGGTGAGTTGGGATGGTGTGGTGTGGTGTGGTCGAGGTCAGGCCAGGGTCAGGATTTGATCTTAATGTTTTTAACTGAGATTTAAAGAACAAGGGACAGAGAAAGAGACAGAGAGAAAGAAATGTGATACATTGGGTTAAAGAACAGAGGGAGAGATGAATAAAGAAGCACACGAAACAGGGAGAGTTGAATAAAGAAATACACAAAGAAGAAAGTTGACTTTCAGAATAGAATTCTCCAGAAAAGGGAAAAATGATGACCAAATGGACTGCACACATTGTGTTGCAAGTTTGCATTGCAGCATATTGCTCCAGGTGAGCACTGGCAATTATCTTGGAACTAGAGTTGTGCTTCTTTTGGAAATGCACTCCTGCTTTCTTGCCAAGCATGGTTTGTCTGAGGACAAAAAAGGAGAGAAGAAAAGCACCATGCTTCAATTGATGGCATGTTTTCTTTGCTCTTCCATGGGTTGCATCTTAATTTCTCATCCTCTATATTCTGCAGATTGTGACAACGGATCGAGACATCATGAAGAAGGAGCTGAAGAAGGTGACCCGCGAGAGGGATGAGGCCGTGAGTCGCCTCAACGCTGTGAGTCAGTCAGACCAGCCTGCTAACTATGGTATGTACTGCTATCACTTTTTTGGTATCTTGACTTGATTGTATCCTCTCTCTAAGGCCCATATCTCCCCTAGCATTATAAATGTAAAGGAATTCATTTGATGTTATTCAAGACAAGAAATGGAATTTGGTAATGAATTTTGAACTGACATTTTATAAACCTACAGCAATATTCTTCCATTCTCCAATGTTTTTTTTAGGACTGGTAGTACAGTCAGAATGCAGCATAAGTAATATACAAGACAATAAATAAGAAAAAATAATTACAAGTCTTGCTAAAACAATATCTTAGTAATCAAAGTCAGATATTCACACATCAGTTTGCAATATACTCATTATTGTGAATTATTATTTTGCAGGAACTTTAAGCAAACATGGAGTATCAGTGAGTGACAAAAGCTTATCAACACCCCGGGATTATGAGTCCATTAAACTGCAATGTGAAAAAGCAATGTCTGAGGTTCAGGGACTCCTGAAGTATGTACAGCTTTTGTTTGGTGTGCTTTACCTGAATACTGAGACAATTATTTATCATATTTTTTTCTTGAAGAAAAAGTGATAGAACAGTTATCAGATATTATCATTAGGCCATTTTTTTGGTGTTTATTTACCTTTGATACTTGTTCTAGGCAAAATGTGGATTTGACAAGGAAGTATGAGAACTGCATGAAAGAAGTCGACTACTACAAAAAACAGGAAAGAGCTGCCTATACTGCTTTACAGAATTTGAGAATGCAATATGAAGAGGTAATTATGAACTTTTTTTACGCCTCAGCATTTATGCATTGAAAACAACACGTAGTTATGATTTGCTTGCAGTTGTTTATGGCATTGTTATTATGGATTTGTCTTGTTGCAGTGCTTTGCTTTACCATAGTGAGTGATGTGAATTGTTTTATTGTTTGATGGATTTTGAAGCTTATTTAATCTGGCCTCTTTATGAATCTTTAAGAGTTGGGATCCCAATTAGTGTCCAGATATTCCAAGTGGTTTGTTAAGTATGTTAGACCCTCCTGGATGGGTAAGACACTCCATTGCAACACTTGTAGATGGGCATGTTTTCAACAAATTCTATTTTTTAGAAAACTTACTGTCATATGAAGTTAGTTGGTAATGGTAAAGGTAAAGTAAAAATGTGGGCTGGAATTTACATAACAGGTGACCATGAGGGATCATGGCATGTTGAATGTCATGAGAGCAACATTTTCACTCATCATGGTCAATAGACATTCTAAATCAATCCTTGGGCAAATAGTATGGGTAGCTAATGAGAGATGCCAGATAGTACTCAAGTACCCCTACATGCTTTGTGCTGACTTATATCCTGCCTAGACCCTTAACATTGCCTGGGAAGGTTCAGTGGTACTGGCTCTGCAAATATGTATGGCCTTCCCTAAGTAGGAACTAAAGTATAAAAGGATGAGGGGATATTCAATCAGCTGTTCATTTGATTGTAACAGATATAATGACATGGTATTTATATAGTCTGAAGGTCACTTGACACTTCCCTTCTTGCTGTTAAAGGTTTTCATGGAATCCTCCCTCTGTTGGTTAATACATCAAGGCATTTTCAACAAAAGTTCAAATATTGAAGAAAAGACTACATGGGAGATTCTCTGATAGAAAGAAGAGGAAAACTACTGTAACTACTAGGGGGTCTAAATTATTCATTTTGCTACTGTTTATTCTTTTTTTTTTTTCTGTGCTCATGTTTACATTCGTTGATGTCACGGAAGGTTGTTTGAATTATTGTCAAAAGGATTGGATTTTTTTTTGTGTGTGTGTGTGTTTAAGATCTCTTTATGCCATTTAAATTGATAGATATACTATAGATTTCATTTTATTATAGGAGATCACCCATACTATCTAGTACTAGTAGATGCAATCTTGTTATTTGTGTCTGTATGATCATCAAGCTATTTTTTAGTAGGCATAGATCTGGTATTTGATGATGACCACAATCTGATAAGTTTTTTTTTTCTCCGTCTCTCTTTGCTACTAAACTATGCATGATAATGCTTGTGAAAATAAAAAGGATATGAATTATTAAGTGTTATGGTGCACTGATCTTGTCTTCATTATCTAGCTTTTGTAGGTAGGTTTGATAATAAGAAATGTTTTTTGTTTTGACCTAGAAATTGCTCTTCAATATTTTGAAAGTTATTGATTAGCATCTGGTCTGATTAGTATTTTATGAATTCAGTTGATGTTATTTATATTTGTTTTATTGATATTATCATTACTATTATTATTACTGTTATTATAATTATTATTTTATTAATATTAATATTGTGATTGTTATTGTTACCATGAAGTTTATATTTATTATTTCCAAAAATCATTATCAGGATAAAGTTTATTTTTATTTTTCCAAATATTTATTGGGGGAAATCTTTCCAGGAAAAACATTATTAATAATGATTTTGGTCCTGAATTTGCAGTCTACTGTCACTCACTAGCAAAACCCCCTCAAATAATAAATTTTTCTTTCTGATTCTCAAGGTTGTGGCAGAGAAACAAAAATTGGAGCGTGAGGTCACTTCATTGCAAACGATAATGGAAGACGATCGAAAAGAGATCGCTGACCTTCGGCGGCAACAGCAGGTCAGCAACCTACTAGTACGAGCGTTTTCGATCGTAGATGGAGCATCACAAAACTAATCACTAACCCAGGCAAAGTGACTGGTTTTACAGCAATTCTTTTTTTGGTTATACTCACCTTTGATTCCCATGAGCTCAAGCTGCACTCAGATATGTAACAAGCTCCGCAACTTTGATTCTTCAGTAGCCATTGATAGTACCTTTTTCCAAACTTGCTAAAACCTTTTTCTGAATCTCCTTAAAGCTGTCATAGAAATAGAGAAATACAAAGTTGCAATCAGGTTGCATTCTGATTCCCATAATATCAAAGCTACACTAAATAATATAGTAGTGCGCACCCAGTTTTCCATGATGCTTCTCAGTGGTTTTCCATTCATGATAAACAATTGATTTTATTCCTAGATTTGCAGTCCATAAGGCTCTGCAAAGAAGACTTCAGTAGGTGTGCCTTGTATTTTGTGTATTCTTCTTGTGTATTAGACAAGATTAAATGCACATTTAACTTTAAAACACTCCCTAAATTGAGCACACTTCCCCATTCTTTATAGCAGCTATGACACTTTGTCAGCTTTCCAAGACAATAAGTGTTACTAGCGGTGAAACAGTAGACAAATTATAGTTCCCTCTATTCGGTCAACTCTTTCTTTGCTGTCCTCTATGTCAGTGTAAATTATTAAAAGGAATATTTAATTGGAATTTGCAGATATTACTAAAAAGACAAAAAAAAGTTTTAGTGTATGTTTCCAATCACTGTTCAGAATACCCGTTCTTGGCTTTTGCAAACAGCTCGGGATTGGTGGTGGTATATTTGTCCCTCAGGAAGGTTCTGTTTGTTGCTGCAGTGTTGGTTCTTGCCATTTAGTATGTTACATTGTCTCTGATTTTGTCCAATGACTGTAAATAATTTTTTTATATAATCTTCTCAGTGACTGAAAGATGAAAAGCTTGATTTAACTTCATAAAAGAAAAATGGAAAGAGAGTGTGAGACCACATTACGGCAGCTACAGCAGAATAAACTATACAGCCTTCCTTTTCAATTTTTGTATGAATTCCTTTTTTATTGTCTCTATATTATTTCATTTTGAGAAGTGCTTGGTTAAACTGGTTCATAAATTCATATGATAACCTGCAATTTGGTTTTTTCTCTTTCCAAATAGGAAATATAGTAAAACTAATGATGAGTCAGTGAAATCAAGCAAATTTTCCACCTATCAGTAGACTCATATGTGCATGGCTGTTGGCTCTTTTATTGCTGATTCGTCAATACTGAAAAAAGGTTTCATATCTCATCATGTATTTTTTTTTATTTTTTTTATTATTTATTTTTTTTATTTGCTAGTCTTATATATTCTAGATGAAAAATAGTAGCAGCCCTCATAACCCCTTTTATGTGGCAGTGTAGTACGGTGTTGATGACCATAACTAGGAAGGCATCAGATGTTTAGTTATCTCCATATGTTAAAGCAATTCACCAAATTATTATTTTGACAAAGTAAAAAGAAAGAAAAAAGATTAGGAAATGTCCCAAAATATTTGTTTAAGATTGATTTGCTGATGCCATCATAGTTGAAAAACACTCCTTACCAATTTTGCCTAACAGACCCGGTCCTAACCTTCCCCATCTCTCTCTTTCTCCCCTGCCCTCAGAAGGTTAGATTCCCGCTCAAAAGACAGGTGGGTCTTACCCCCTAGTGGATGAAAGTTGCATGACTTGCTCCTTACAGAGTTATAAGGGTTCTCTCAGGTTGGGAAACAGCAAGATGATTCATGAATTACCATAACCCTAGACTCAGCAGTCTTGCAGCTAGAGGTAATGCAAAAGTCCGTGCATCTGCTGCCTCACTCTGAGGGGATTATATATTTTGATGTTTTCTTTTTATTGGTCATGAGTTTACCTGACTGTTTATGAAATGTAGACCCAAGCTTTACATTGCTGTGACAGAGCATTATACAGATACAAAGAATGATGCATGTGATCATAGCATGAAGAACACCATTGACAGGACTGAAGTGTTCAGATCTCTCATGTAGCATCTATTGTATGTTCATTTTCTTCATCTGCAGTCTTGCTATGGATGTTCAATGTTAATTGTTACATTTATATGCATCTTTGCTTTAGCTAGAATCTTGTTTGATAGTTAATTTGTTGATATTGCTTCTAGTAATAAAGTCTTAAGATTGTTATTGATCATAAGCTAGTTTTTTCCTCATAGGTTATAGATATATATGGAATTTGTTCATATAGATGCAGAGATCACTGTTTCGTAGTTGCAATATTTTTTGTGAAGCATTTCGTAGATAATGTTCAGATGGACAAAGTAGATCAATAAGAGGAAATAGTATGCTGAAGAAAAGAAAGATTAGCTCTGTTGTTTGCCTTGCTTGCCCAATAGTCTTTGGGGTCTTTCTTAGTTTAACTGTTGTTGATTTACTTGTAATTGGGATGTCTTTCTTTGATGCCACACTTAGGAGACGGTAATAGTAAGTGATGGTTCCCTTCTTAGGCCTGCCTAAGTCTTCACATTATACCCTTGGATTTTTTTATGTTTGCAGCATATTGTATGTCTCAATTTAGTTTTTTTTTATGTAACTGCTACTCTTAATTGCTAATGTACTATGTAATTGTTGTGTAAAGATTCAGATGAATGTGAAAATCAAGATGTATATAGGAAATAGTTCCTGTAAACACACTATTAAAAAAAAAAAAAAAGTTTTTATTTTCAAAGACATACTTTTTGAAGTACTGGTTAGCACAGATTTATTTTTGTGTAAAACTGTTTTCAAAACCAGGCATGAATACTTTTTATGATGAAATGAACTATATGATATTTTTCACATTTTCATTTTTATTTTTAACTTTTTGATGTTTAGTTCTTTGTTATTTTTTTTAAAGATAAATTGCCTTTGTCTCTTAAATAAACTGGATTTGTATATAAAGGAAATGGTTTTTCCATTTCAAATGATTTTGTTGATTTTGGAGTGATGTTTCACTGTGACATGACAATGGTAGCGTATCTGATGAGTGTTATTATTGCTAGATATTGAGATAGGTATATGCATAGCTAGGGAGAGAGTCTGCCAGCTTATCTTGTATGGTTATTTATAATAATGGGACTACATTTCATCATCTGAGAACAGTTGATTAATAAAATTCTTCTTCTTTACTTCCCGACCAACCCTCCTTTCCCCCATCCTCGGAAAAAACCCATCCAGGAAGCTATGTCACAAGAAGGATCAGGAGAGGCCATCAACCAGCTATACATGACCACCATGCGCAAGTACGAAGCCATCAAGGATGAATATGACTCCATTAGAAAGAGGTACTCGGATCTTGTAGCCTCACATTCCAACAACATTTCTAAACTGGAACTCACACAGGTTAGTTTACAGAGTTTGCATTGTTTTTTTTGCATGGAGTAGGTTGCTGTTTCTTTGATAATGGAGATTTGTGTTCAGGGAATGAGGCTGGGGGAATGAGGGATCAAACTGTTATTTGTTATAGATATAAGATCTAATGTCTAATAAGCATATGAATTTTTTGGGGCGGCTGGGTGGTGGGGATGGGGGTACTGTGTTTTTTTGTCAGAATCTTTCAAATGAAAGTAGTTAGATAAAGTTGGTTCAGGAATATTCATTATAATGCAGAATAAAAAAATAAAAAAAAAATCAGCCATCATACTTTGCAGTGGTTTTTCATTTATTCTGTAACTCCTGTTGTTTAATAACCTAATTTATGGGTTGTTTATATCATACTTTCCTTACATATTGTTCTGTATATGATTTTTCTAATCCTGATGTCATTCTTTCTAACATTATAGGAAGAAGTATCTCGCTTGAAGAAGCAGTATGATGAAGTTTTGCGTGAGTGTAATGAGGCAGTGCGAGAGAAGAATTGCCTCAAACAGCAGTGTACC
>NW_028234426.1:11781071-11796071 GCF_977035675.1 Penaeus japonicus | reverse complement strand
AGGATATACAGGGGGTGAAAACTAAAATACTAGAATACTAAATAATAATAAAATGTTTTGCTGTTTAGTAGAACAATTTGCTTCTCATTCACTCAGATAATAGAAGCAGGCCAACCACTTGATATTTATGATTTAAGATAAGTTTATATGTTTGGATGACTTGTTATAAAGGTAGTAAATTTCTTTGTAAAGGTTTTCATCCCATTTTATAGGATGATTATATCTGTGTGTGTGTCTGTCTGTCTGTCTGTCAAGTAGGGAATCTTACATGATTCAGCAAGTTAAGGGGCTTAGATAGAATTGACCTGCTTCTAACTGATTTGTCGTAATTCTGATTCTGTTTTGCATCTTGTCATACTAGATAAAGTGTCAATTCTTTTATTACAGTATAGATTCATGTACATTAAAAGTTCTGTGTTATGAGAGAGAGTGGTAGAGTGAGTGTGGGTGTGAGTGTGAATGCGAGTGTGAGTGTGAGCATGACCAAGAGTGAGTGAGTGTTTGTGTGTTTGTGTGTTTGTGTGTTTGTGTGTTTGTGTGTTTGTGTGTTTGTGTGTTTGTGTGTGTGTGTGTGTGTGTGTGTGTGTGTGTGTGTGTGTGTGTGTGTGTGTGTGTGAGTTAGTTAGTTAGTCAGTTCAAATTCTGTAACTGCTCTTTTCAGGAATTATGCATGATTGGTGTATTAGAAATTATAATTGGTATACATGTATAAATATCTATAAACTCTGTCTGGGATCATAACTTTACAAGGGAGATATTTCAGTTTTCAGTGAGCAGTAGCAATTGAAACTTTATGTTATTGAGAGTGACAAATATTAAAGTAAATAGTAAATGATTTAGAAAAGAATATGGTAAAAGGGCATCCCAGAAGGGGTTGTGAACTTCCCTGTAATTTCATGATATTCTTCTCAGTGGAGGGTGTATATATATGATGGAACTTAGTTTTTTAGTAGGTTTATTTTTAGGCAATACTTCACAGTTTTGCTACAGTACCTTCATTTTTCTTTATATGATTAATTTATTAGTTTTGACAATTTGAATGCCTTTATATCTGGACAATTGACTTATGTTTATCCTGTGCATAAGTATATTCATATTTTCAGCTAAATTTTACACTACATTTTATAATGTTTTTACAGACATAAAGGGATTCAATCTAGATTACAAAGTTTGTAGGTAATAATTGCCTTGCAATGTGGAAAGGATTGTCTCATGTTTTGGAATGAACCATGTTAAGAGTGTTCAGGTGATTTTAAACATGTCACTCACCTGAGTTGTTGCGTAACTGTGCATTATTTTATGGATCATATGTAAATAGATTCACTGGTGTAAGAATGAGGAGATTTTTTCAAAATAGAAAAGGAGGTATATCAGCTGGATGGTAATAATGCTTTCATGTGTGGTATTTGATACCTAGAAATATATGGAAAAAAGGCAAATGCATATTTTAAATTTCATTTGGCACATGATATTTTAGAGGCACAACAAGAGGCAGAAGTATCCAAGCGGCGGCGTGACTGGGCTTTCAGCGAAAGAGACAAAATTGTTCAAGAAAGAGAGTCAATTCGTGCTCACTGTGATAAGTTGAGGAGAGAGAGAGACAGAGCTGTTTCTGAATTGGCTGAAGCTCTTCGGGACTCGGATGATATGAAGAAACAACGTAATGAAGCATCCAAAGAATTAAAGGAACTAAAGTAAGTCTATTAATCTTTTTTCTTCACTTTTCTTTGGTTTTCCCAGAAGGATCTTGTTTTCATAGTTCTTGATGCTCTCTGGCATTTTGAAATAGTTATGGAACAGGGGACATATCAGTACATATGTATATAATTTTATTTCATTTATTTTTTTTCTAATTACAGAGAAAGACTAGAGGCAGAACAGGAAAAGGCAGCTGTTGTCCGTCAATTGGCAGCTCATAATCACTCGAGAGATTCAGCAATTGACACTGATATGCAAGAATGGGAAACTGATATTCTTCATTTGCCAATTGTAAGTTACAAAACCTATAACAGCCTGTAGTTGAATTTAAAAGTTACTTATAAAAGTTAATTAGATGTATATGGTTGATTTTTACATTTCTACACCTCAGTATGATTTTTTTAACAAAAAGTTTTCTCTTAGGGTGTTGTATCTGAACGGGATGTTGGGTTTGTTGTTGCTGGAGGGGCAGATGATCCACACTACGGAGGGAATGATGGAGCCATTTATGTCACACATATTGCCAAAGATGGTCCTTTTGAAGGAAAACTCAGGTAAGTGAGATATTCAGGCCTTTATACAGATTTTAGGTTTACAAAAGAAAATAGACAATGGTGTGTTTGGTTGATAAAGTAGGCAAGTATTCCATGAGGTTGGTCTACTGATCCCACTGAAATATTTAAAGTATTGACTACTGTTTCTTTGCAGGCTACATGACCAAATAATAAATGTGAATGGAGTAGACTGCCAAAGAGTTCATCGTTCAAGTGTTTATGCAGCTGTAGTTAATGGTGGTGGGTGGGTACAAATGACAGTCAGACGAAGACGAAGTGGTGGCCGCAGCCTTCATACAGTTCACTTACACTGTCCCCACACTGCACATCATGGATTGACACTGCATACTGGGGTATATATTGCAAACATCTTGCCTGGAAGCCCAGCTGCAAGAGAAAGCAATTTAGCAGTTGGTGATAGAGTGCTCAATGTAAGTATATTTTGAGGTACTTCTTTGTCTTTTTTTCTTTCTCTCTCTATTTATATTTGCAAGTTTTTTATTTATATATCATACTTGATAGAGAAGCGCTTCTTATGCTTATCTTTTTTTTTCTTCCTATAGATAAATGGAAAGCCAGTGGATAATATTGGAAACTGTGAAGAGGCACAATGTTTGTTAGATGCAGCAGGGGAAGTAGTCCAGCTAACAACATTGAAGTCCCATGGATCATCCTCGCTGTCGGATCCCCTCAGTTCCTCCTCAAGTGGCCACAACATCACTGAGGACGACAAGTCAACATCCTCTTCACGGCCGTATTCCTCCCCCACTTCTCCAGCCAAGGAGACGGGGGTCAGCCCAGGGCGCTCAGGAAGCAGGGAGCTTGTGAAGAAGCTGATGCCAGGCTCAGGTGGATCCCATAGTGAAGACAATAGTTGCAAGAGATATGGAAGCAGTGAAAAGGTAGTTTATAATGTAACCAAGGCAGCTGGAGATAAAGGCTCAGGGACTGGACCTTTTGATCTTTTCAAAAACATGGTGAAACCCAGAAGACACAGCAAAGAACGAGCTGAAGAAAGAATTGAGAGTAGAGACAAAGATGAAAAGAAGAAGCACTTAACATCTGTTTTAGATCATGAAGCAGAAAGTGCAATAGCTCAATTAGATTCTGTAAATAATTCATATCATCATAAGAGTGGCAGTAATGGTGGGACAAGTACAACCAAGAGATCCAAAAAGAGGGAGAAAGATAAATCTGGGGGGACTTGGCCCAAGTACAGAGGTGGAGGAGTCAGTACCAGGGATTCAAATAGCAGCACAATTATGTACACAGAAAGGAAAAGGGAGAGACCTCAGCTAACAGTGTTCTTTCCAAACCCCATGACTTCCCAGTATTCATGTGAGGAGAAACCTTATGAAAGTTACCACCATGATCGATACCTAAGTTCAAGATCAAGTCCCAGAGGGACACCAACTAGCCCACGGAGTCAACAGCTTTCCCCCTATAATAAAAGTGTAGATATAAGTGCAAAACCATCATCATATAGCAGTGCATCCCAAGTTTATTCCAGTCCACAGTCCAATAGTAATGTATATCCCAGTCAAGAGGTGTATTCAAATGTAGGCCCACACAATACCTCTATTGAAAGGAAAAGTGAGGATTCAGAACGAGACAGAGATCGCTTGAGTTCTCTCACACCATCAGATACATCACTTGATTTCTCGGTGAAGTCTGGGAAAGTTGGCAAGGCAGAGCTTGAGTACTATGTAAAAAAGAATATTCTTAAGTATCCTCCAAGTGATAGTGAGAGCATAGACAACAGTCTTCAGATCAGTCAACCTCCTGTGTATGGTACGAGGCCATCTCCCTTGCATCATGGAGGGGACCGCACCCCCAACTCACGCATTCCTCACCCTCATTCAGGGCTGTACTCTCCACCAAATCCACCTTTAAGATCGCCACAGGGATTTGCTCCTTACCCTCATTTGTCACACTTCTCTCTCAGTCATCCTCATCAATATCCTCATAGTTCAGTAGGCTCTTCAATATCTGCTGTCTCTCCACGCTACTCGTCGCCTCCCACTTTGCCTGTGGTTCCTTCACATTATCTGTCGCAATCAAGAAGTGGGGATAGTATTTTTCCCTCCGGACTGGAACGTGATCCCCGAGATGGTCGGGGATATTATGAAAGCCGTCAGGCATCCTCCCCCACACCAGTTGGTATGATTGGGACTGTAAGTGGTGGAGTTTTCTATCACTCTCCGTCCCCTTCACTAGAGCTGCCTGGCCATCACAAACCCCGCACTCTTCATCTTCATCCATACCGTCCAACATCTGATGAACACCCACTACTTCCACACCACTCCTGTCCTCCGTCTTATCATGATTCTCAACGCTTCACGGGTACCATGCCTCGCAAAAAGGAAGATGAACGAATCAGGTAATTCTTATTTCATTTTTTGTTAAAAATACATATAATTATTGTGAAAGAGAATGGTACCACAATTCTGTATAGTAGTTAATGCTCTGCACCACCAAGTGGACTATTAGAGAACTGAGTAGTTGTTATTATTTAGGATGCATACTGATTCCTTTGGCCATTCATTACATTTTCAAAATCAAATATACAAACTGAATATTGTTTTTAGTAACTTAGTCATAGAAAATGAAAACTTTATATTTGATATTGACAGTTTTCTTAATGTGACTTACTCAGATAGGGTAAAGAAAAAGAAACAATATGAAAAAAAAAAACATGGTAATTGGACATATTGTTGATTCTGCCATGCAGATAAATGGATTAATTTTGTTCATTTAAGAATACCAAGCAATGCAAGTGTTGCAAGCAAGAGCAGTGGAGGGAAAGGGAGCAGCCTGGAGAGATCATCAGAGAGAGGATCCCCAATGCCTTTTACTTATTCCGTGGAGACAGTCGGTGGGGGTGGAGTGTCGGCAAGAGGACAACACATCACTCACATCACACACTCAGTGCACAACCCCCATTATCCAGACTATACTTGGCAGAAAAGGTATGTTTTTTTTGCTTTTTTTTTTAAGGATGATTATATGTATGTAATGCTTATTATTATTCTAGTTGTCAATTTTATTAAAAAAAAAAAAAAAAAAAGAACTTGAAAGTTGGAAATGGTTATGTAACTTTTTTTAATTCTCTCTTATGTTTTTGGATAAATTGAAGCTAGTTTGTTATTTTTGTGTTTCCAATTTCTTATATAGAATTTACATATGCTTTTTCCAACAGACCACATCCAGGAGAAATTAGAAACATTGACATAGAGAAGTCTGCAGAGCCTCTGGGCATACAAATTCGTTGTTTGGAGAATGGGGGTGTCTTTGTCTCTGCAGTAACTCTCAATTCACTTGCTTCCCAGGTATGGAATAGTACTTTTTAAAATTATTGTCTTGCTTTACGAAATTATGAGGTCTTGCCGTATATTTAAAAGATATATAAGTATGTTGATGTTTATCCTTAGTTTTCATGTTGAATGATTCAACAGGTTGGGTTGTGTGTTGGTGATCAGTTGTTGGAAGTCTGTGGAATCAATTTGAGATCAGCTACAAAGCAGTCAGCCTCAACAGTGCTTTCCCAGTGTGGCACGTCTGTGACCATGTTAGTCCAATACAACCCAGAAAGTAAGTGAAAGTCTAGTTAAGCATGTGGTATTTTGTTATTTTATTGCATACTTTGCTACTTGCATTTCTTGCTATCTACGATCAGCTAAAGAAATGAATGGTAGGAGAAATACTTATGTTTATGACTTTTTATGTGCAGAATACCAAGAAGCAGAAGGTTGGGTGGGCAGCAGCAGCAGCAGCAGTGTCGGAGGTTCTCGCTCGGGCACCCCAACCCCTCGCAACTCTCCCAAACCAACCTCGCATGACTCTCCCCATTCTGTGGATGAGGATAACATGCCCCCCTCATCCACATCTACTCTGCGGAGCCCACTGGATCTTCGTGACACACTTGACCATTCCCTTGATCATTCCCTGTCGCCTTCTGCTAGATCCACACTCACCCGTCCTGAAATTGCACATGTGATGAACTCACTTAAAAGAGAAACATTTTCAAGGTGTGTGGTGTAGACTCTCAGGACTCGTGATTAGTTTTGACTGCAGTAATACATAAAAGCATTAGATTGATGTTATCTAACCAAAAAAATTAGTTGTGTGTGTTTATTTCAAATTTATGACAGTACTTTTATTTTCAGGCGTAGTGAGAATGGTGGTGTTGGCAACAGCAGTGGAGGTGTTAGTAGTGGAGGCAGTAATCCTGGAGCAAGCAGTGGAGGAACTGGAGTCAGCCCTAATAATGCGAGTGTAGAACCAAGGCTGGTGTACCTGGAGCTTAATAAATCCCACAATCTAGGAATACAGATGGTTGGGGGGAATGCCCTAGGGATCTTTGTCCATGCCGTTCCTCCAGACTCCCCGGCAGCTAAGGCTGGGCTCCGTCCCGGTGATCACATCCTTGAGTACAATGGAGTGGATCTCCGTCATGCCACTGCTGAACAAGCTGCTTTTGAGCTTGCAAAACCTGCTGATAACGTCAAAATGCTTGTGCAGTACAATTACCAAAGTGAGTTTAAGAAAGACTGAATATGAAGTCACATTAGTGTTTTTTTGTTTTTTTTTCCCTAGTATTTTTCCATTTATGAATTTAAGTCTCAGTTGATTTTCATTTTTGAAAATCGAATTTTGGAATTAAAGCATCTGTTCAAAAGTCATTCACCTTAAAAAAATTTCATCTTATCATGAATGCCATAATTTTTGGTCCTGTGTTTATTCTGCTATTCTTTCAGGATATGAAGAAATTCAGGATAAGCCTGGTGACAGCTTCTACATACGTGCATTGTTTGACCGGTTGGGTGATGCAGGGGATTCCACAGATCTTCGCTTTCGGAAGGAAGACATTTTATATGTAGATAACACAATGTTTAACAATGTGCCTGGCCAGTGGCGAGCATGGGTTGTGGATGAAGATGGACAGAAAAGACAATGTGGAACTGTTCCGAGCAAAGACAAGTAAGTTGAACAAGATAATTTGTTCATCCAACTAAAGGTTAGAGGTAAAAGTCTTATTTGGCTCCTCCCTCTTTCTCTTCCTCCTCTTCCTCTTCTTCCTCTTGGCCTTCTTCCTCCTCCTCCTCCTCCTCCTCCTCCTCCTCTTTCTCCTCTTCCTTTCTCTTCCTTTCTTCTCCTCCTCATCCTTTTCCTCCTTCCCCTCCTCCTCCTCCCCCTCCCCCCAACAACATATTGCATGTAATTATTTTAGTCTCTTTTGTAATTTTTTCTGTACTGCATATCTTTCAGGCCATCAAAACAAAAGTAATTTATTAAGCATTTCCCCTTGATAATAACTATCTAATTTTGAGGACTTTTCTATGTTTTTTTAATATAAGGATTTGTGTTATTAAGGAGAAAAGTAATTTACATCATTGGTATACTTCTTTTTTCACTTTTTGCTGGGTGGGATACTTTATACAAGTACACAGATGTATTTGTGTGTTATCATTGGAACAAGAGGAGATGCATGCTTAACCTTCTGTATGTGCCTGACAGCAGTTTGTTTCTCCTTTTGTGAAAGGCACTGTTACAATGCATTATGCATGGGAGCTTTTAAAAACTTTGCTTGCATTTGTACAGTATGTACTCATGATACTATCATAACATTAATTTCAAGATGACTTGAAATTAATGTGATATTCTATTATGTGGATTTATATGTATACATCTCAGAGCATGAAGTATGTAACAGTCTGCCATAAAGTAAATTGAAAGGTTTCTTAATAAATAAGCACTCCAAGAAAGTGTTTATGAAGCTGTTTACCGTTGCTAATAGTTGTTTTCTCAGTCTCTCTCTCTCTCTCTCTCTCTCTCTCTCTCTCTCTCTCTCTCTCTCTCTCTCTCTCTCTCTCTCTCTCTCTCTCTCTCTCTCTCTTCTCTCTCTCTTCTCTCTTCTCTCTCTCTCTCTCTCCTCTCTCTCTCCCCTCTCTCTTCTCTCTCTCTCTCTCTCTCTCTCTCTCTCTCTCTCTCTCTCTCTCTCTCTCTCTCTCTCTCTCTCTCTCTCTCTCTCTCTCTCTCTCTCTCTCTCTCTCTCTCTCTCTCTCTCTAACTTACTCACTCACTCACTCACTCTCTTTTTCTATTTATTTCTCATTCTCTTTCTCCCTTTTCCTCTTCCGGTTTCTCTCACCCTCTTTCTCTCCCTCTCCAGCTGTAAGCCCCTTTTCTTTTTTACTCTCAGCATGTTTGGATAATTCCTTTAGTATACTAATTCATGTACACAAACAGGTGGACTGACAGACTGAGAGAGGGAGGGGGTTAAATGAATCTCAATAAAGACTGGAACAACAGACCAGGAACTTGAACTTGATGTATACCAAAGAATTATTGAATGTTTCTTTTATTCCTGATAAAAAACAGGAATGTTTAAGTACTCCTTTAAGTATACTGTGAGACTCATGAAATGATGATATGATATAAAATTGCAACAAGTGGACTAAATAGAATGGATAAATAGGAATATGCAGCCTGTTTTATCTTTTTTTTTTTTTTTTACATTAAATATCATAAGTGTAAGGTGTCAGTAAAGCATTGAGTAAATATAAAACAGAACCAAGATTATCCTGATGGCATGGCTAAATTTCCCTGTACTAATTTGTGTGATAACCCAGGGTGGAAGAAGAGATGAGGCTGCAGCGAAGTGTGGGTGACCTCCAGATGGACTCCAGCCGAAGAGGGTCAACATCAGCTCGACGCTCCTTCTTCAAGCGCAAAAAGCATTCCCGGTCATCATCAAGAGACTCCAAAGAGTTAGCCAGCTTTTCTGATGCCTCTCTCAACTCTTACACAGAGTCTACACCGATGCATGAGGAGCCCGTTCCACACTCCTACATCAGAGTGGAACGGCTAGACTGTAAGTGCAGTTCAGTGCCAATTGCAATTCTCTTGGGATTTGACATTAGGTTTTAAAGACTTTGTTTATAGTATTCATTTTCATTTTGAATTTCATTGGTTTATTGATTAAATTACTGACACGTGATGATTATTAGATAAGCATATTAATATTATAAGGTAATTTTCTAATTCCTTTTTTACCCATTAGTGTTTACATTTAGTAGGTGCATTGTAACAAACATGGTCCCTGTATTCTAGGCATTTCCAGCATTGATATGAATGGTAGATCACTACCAGATTGATAAAATGACAGACCCTGTACACAAAAGAGTTTCTTGAATGCTGAGGTATCTGCTTCAAAATCCTCCTGGTTTCCATCTTTTATTTCATTTTTCATTACTAGTTATCATCTCTAATAATCAAAGAAGATAAGATAAGGCTCCTAGATGAAGAAAAAAATTCCTCAAATGATCAGGTTGACAGTGAATAGAAATAGCTGGATGTGAGTTTTTTAGCCTTCACCCCTGCATCAATTTTGGAGATGGTGCAGTAACTGATAATGAACTTTTCTTCAAATTATTGCTGTTCGTCCATGCATTTGTTTCTGTCTCTTTACCTCAGATCTGGTGCGTCGTCCAGTGGTGATGGTGGGTCCACTGTGGGAAATAGTCTGTGACAAACTGGTTCATGATTATCCACACAACTTTACAAGATGTGTGCCCGAGGTCAGTTGGCTCTCCTGTGATGAGATGGATGCTGCAGTGCAGAAGAACCTGATCGTGGACTACCGCCGAAGAGGATCGCACTTTGAAGCAACAACTGTCAGTCAAGTGAAAGAAATATGTGATAAGGTAAGTTTATTTTCATGGCTTACTCAAATGTGAAAATGCATTTGGTATTTTTCATCTTTGTGGTGATTGATGTCGTTATGTTTATTATTGTTTTATTGCGTTTATTTATTTATGTTTATTTTTTTATTCTTATTTTTTTGATAGATTTGGACTTTGTAATTAAGTAAAGCTCAATTTTGGTTAGCTTTTTGTACTTGTTATATGGCTGTCACACATAATTATTTCACAGTTGATGTCACTGAAAAACATTGTTTAATGCTCGTCAACCCTTTTGCACCAGGAACTATTAGACACATACAACCACTTTTAAGGTATTACAGCAATTACTCATACTGGGGCAGTCATTGTTGTATTGTTGTGCCTGGAAGCAACATATATATGCTGGACTTTCAAAGTAACATAACTCCTCGTGGTACTATTTCTCTCCATATACATACTCAGCTAATATTGCAAGTACTTTTCAGAATTCATTCTAATTTATGTCTTTATTAATTTATTTTAGGTCTTTATCTTTTTCATGTAAGCTCTATGTGCTTACAGGTTTTTACCAAATATACTCCAAATTCTGATTCCAGTCTAATATAGCATTAGATTTGACTTTGTAATGGAGTATCTCAAAGCTACGTTTTACTTTTTGATGGGACACATGATTTTGACAATAAAAATAGATGGTTTAACCCATTCGTGCCGGTTGACGTCCTATCATGTGATCGGAAAATATCCCTGGACCCGGGTGACATCCTGAGACATCGTGCATTTTCTCACCGAGTTCTGGGTGGGGCAGTTGTGGTGTGCTGAAACGTCTGCAATAGATCACTAGATTGTTTATAAATATAATCATTTTTCAGAATTTCTTTGACTCTGTTACTTTAGTTTAGGTTTTTGAATGTTGTAAAATGAGATATAACGTAAAAAATAATGACGTCACAGAAAACTATGTGATATTGATGACATAATGGTAATTTCTACTTCTTGATCAGTTCAATAAAAAGATCCAAGTTAAAAAAATATTGTAAAATCAAATGTGATTGGCCAAGAAATAAAATAAAGTTAAAAATTACCAATGTAATACTACTTCTAATTTGTCGATTACCTGTGATATCACATCACGTCACATCATGAGGTACATGAACATACTCATATGTACATGTATGATTATTTATATTGTTCTTTTCGCTTTGGTAAAAAAAAAAATAGTATAAAACATATTTTTTGATGCCCCACTAAGAGATTGCTTCTACTTTCCATTGGTATTTTCACACAGAAATAAAAAATAAAGGCAAAGTTCAATAAAGTAACACTGGAGAAGCATTGCTGTAACATGTTTTTCGACTGAGATAACTCCTGATCATGGCAATATTTTTATGTGCCTTTACATTGTAGATGCATTCACGAAAAGAATAGGGTGGGTGATAAAAGCTCTAAGAGGTTCAGCACGGCCCCATGCAGTGGGAAAACACCCTGGCACAAAGCGTTACATGCTTGTTATGTTCCCGGCATAGGTGGGAGTAGGCAAAAATATGTCCCATCGTGAATGGGTTAAAGAACGATTGTTTCAGATGCTAATCGAGATTTAGTTTAGTTAACCAGCATACTGTATAGGCATGTAATGCATTTGTGTGAATTTGATTTACAATTGCTTTGCCAAAATTGTACACATCAGATGAGGCTGTATGAGTTGGAAGGGATGTCCCATGTGCTCTGTGAACTCGCATCTTTTCCCTGGTTTGTTTCTTCCTTCCCTTCCTTCCTTCCTTCTTTCCTTCCTTCCTTCCTTCCTTCCTTCCTTCCTTCTCTCCTTCCTTCATCTGCATCATCATGATTTGGTAAGCACTTATGAATTATGATTATAATGATAATGCTAAGATTCTGTTTAGTCAAAGGTTGTAGGTTTAAGTTGGTTTTGTTTTTTTCATTGTTCCCAATATAGCTAGTGAAAAGATGAAAGTAATATTGATAGGAAAGGCTACATGTAAAGTGTTATTTTGATAATCTTATTATTGGTGGTCAGAAATGAAGTATTTGATTTAAGTCTGTTACATTTTGAGTCTTGAGTTTTGAGTTCCAAGAAATTACAGATTTTAAAAATGAAATAGGTGTGGCATAATGTGATATTTATATTAAACATCGACATAGGAATACTGGTCACCCTACCAGATGACTTGAACATTTCGTCATGGCCTTCACAGCAGGTGATTGGGTGTGTGGCAGCTGGTTGATGCCTCAGAATACATATGCTGTGAAATACCTTGGCGAGTTGACCCGGCACAGCCAAATTAGCCCCATCTTTATTATTTCTTGATCTTTCCAACATGGGCCTAATATTCAGATTTTCAGCCATAACTAGACATCTTAAGATGTGTATGTTTTCTATTATTTTCTAGACATGAAATATGAGTCTATTTATGAAATATTAACCCATTAGCTGCAGATGGCATGATTTGCTGCAAAGGCAGAGTCAGTCATAGACGTGGATGGCACCGTACCACACAATGTAAACCAGCCATCTCACACTGCACAAATATTTATTTAATACCGCGACCAATGGGTTAACAAAGTGATACTAATTAGCATTTGCTTTAATAGGTCATCATAACTGAGGAAATAGATTGCTGGTAATTTTAACAAACCAAAATAGGCAGTACAAAAGTGACCTGATACGACAGAAATGCCCGTTGTGGAAGGGTTAAAAATAGGCATTGCAAATAAAAAAATTTAGTTCATGGAAGATTAAAATCATGACTCTATTGCAGTTTAAAAAAGTTAAATGTATGATTTTCTTTATGCAGATATTCAGTTTATAGAGGGAGAAAATTAAAACAGTTAGAAGATATATCAAAATCTTAAAAAAAAGAAAAAAAAGTGAATATCGAAGTTACTATTTTCATGGTTATATTTCTTAAGAACTACAGAAGATCCTTGAAGCATCATTGGTACCTACAAGAGAAGCAAAGGCACCCAGGCTCTACTGTAATAACTCCTTAAACTGATAATCCTATGTAGAACTAATTGTGAATATTAAAGTGAAGATTATCCAAATTTCAGAATTTTTACGGACAGCAGATGAAATTATCATTTATTGTCATATATTACTATGTAAAATATTTTGAAAATGTGGATTGTGACATATTTCTTTCAATAGAGTTGCCATGGAATACTGGACATCAGCCTTTCATCTGTGGAACGTTTACACCGCCATAATATATACCCCATCGTCTTGCTGCTCAAGTTCCGCCATCACAAGCAGATCCGCGAAGTTTGTGATTCACACCTGACTTCTTCGGAAAGGATCTCGCAGAAAGAAGCCAAAGAGATGTTTGAACTGGCTAACAAAATGGAACAAGAATATAAGCATGTTATATCAGGTAATGTGATTTTATCTTTGTTTTTCTTACTTCTTCTCTATAACATTTTCTACAATTTTTTATCTCTTTTTTACTACTTCTCTTTTTTTCATTTGTCCATGTGAAATAAATTTTGAATTTAAGAACAGACTGAGCACCAGGTCTATAAATGTCTGTAGGAATTATATATTAGCTGTACTTGAAAGTGTTGCTAATATCATGTTTTCCCCAGCTGTGATCCCTGCTGCCGTCAACATGCCGTACATCAGTACTCAAGTGAAGTCTTGTGTGGACCAAGAACAATCCAAAACTCTTTGGGTGCCTTCAGGGAGCCTCTGACTCTCCCCAGTGAAGAGTGAAAGAGCTGATATATTTTGCAAAGAATAATATCCTGGCTGATTGGTTCAAAGCCACACATTATGTCACTGATGCTGTTGATTATGACATGTGACCCTTAGAGAACCTGAGAGAATATATTTCAATTTCTAGCAATGTGTCCTGTACTACTCGAACTTACCCTGAATTTCCATGATTTTTTTAAAAGGTAGTATATCTGGTTTTAATACATGTGGAAGATTTTTGATTTATTCACAATATAAGATTATTTTTGTTGTTTGTTACACAGCAATTTCTATTTTTTGTTACTGGACCAAGCCCAAGAAGTACAAAATATTACCCAATATGGTTATATTTGTGCTGTAACATTTTGATCTTTGAAAAGTGTAATATTGTTAAGTCAAAATATGCGATAACATGTAGATATTACCTTTTTGAAAGGTGTTAAACATGGAATGATGATAATCCTTCAGAGGAAGGAATCAGTAGGCCTGCCAGTGACAGGTGTCTTCCCTATACCAAAGAGGTTTTAAGACAGTGAAGGAGATGGTAACTGGTGGATGCAACAAGCTACATTACATGTAGCTGCCTGCTGTGGCAGCAATTGTCAGTAGACAATATTCCTTCTCACTTGTGCCTTAATGGAGCTGGTGAGTGGCCTGTGTTTTGGCTTTATATCACTAATTGGACCACCCACTTGCAGGTGCACATGTCACTGACTTGATATTGGCCTCTCCTGATCTCAGGTATCACCATGGCCTGGCTCTCAATTACTTAGTGAACAGCAGTCATCATTACCACAGTCTACTGGAAGCTTTACCCTTATCTTGTTAAGGAAGTTATTGTTATTGACCTACTAGACATTTTCAAAATTAAATGAAAGCCGTAAACTAGACACTTCCAGATTTTGGTGAATGCAGGAAAATAAAATATTAGAGCAGTACAAGCTGCAGAAGGTGCAACTATGAGATTAGCTTTGAGGTATTTGAAATCTGTGATTTCAAGGTCACTCTGGTATTTGTAGGAACCCTTGTGTCTTCCTTGTAGAGTATGTTATACCATCTTTCAGTTGTCTGAAAGTGTTTTGAATGTAAATCTTAAAAGCTGTATCCATATAAAAGTTCCACTTGATCTGTTTACTTCCATTTTGGTGCATTGATAGAGGTTATTTACTGTTAGCTTTGTGGAAGATCAGTTTTCATAGTATTTTTGAAAGATGCTTTCACTTGTATGTAGAATTTATTTATTTCATGTTTACATTCAGAAGTAGAGGAAATAGTATACCCTATTAAATATAAGCACTAACCTATGGTGTTAGGTGTTCGTTGAAACTCATGAATTTGATGTATGATCAGATCATTT
>NW_028234426.1:11761071-11771071 GCF_977035675.1 Penaeus japonicus | reverse complement strand
ATCGAATCGCAGTAGCTTAGTTTTTACGTATTTTTATTGTTAATAGGATTTTAAACACGGTTGCACCTGTCTTTTTACTTTTATTAATAGCAACCCTATTTTATGATTATGTAATTTTATTTAAAAGTTTATTATTTATTATTTTACGTAGTTTTAACCGCTACGACTCCGTCCGCCTGAGGTCATGTAACCCCCATGTTTTGGAACAATAAAGCGAAGTGGATATTCTGACTGTGTTTGCCTGCCCTATGGATTTACGTTTTGGATTTACGCCAGGAGATACTGAAACAAGGTTGTACTGCCCCTTTTACTTGCCTAGGTGTATTCATGCTGGACGTGTTATTTTATATGTTTACATTTTATGTTGAACCTTTGTGCCGCTTTCACTTTTACCTTTTCTTATCTACTTTGACTTTTACCCTTTTACCTCGTCTTTTACGTCTTTGTCCTACTTCCGTTTTTACTCCTACTACTTTTATTCATTCCTCCTTCGTATTTTAGCCTAGCTATTAGTTTTACTTTCATTTTTGCAGGCCCTTTTGGCACTTTTACAATAAGTTTAAGCCCTTCTGGCCCAGTTTTAGTGATTTTCAGCCCTTCTGGCACTTTCTTAGTAATTTTATGTTTTCAGTTTGGTTTTACTTTGGTGCCTTCTGCACTTTTATTAGTACAGGTTTTATGTATATTTTATGATTTACTTCTGTGCCATCTCCATACTAGTCACGCTCCTGGTAGACCTACACTTCCGGGGATTAGTTTGCTTGTGAGGTCGTGGGGGTTCTAAGCCTTCTGCCTGGCTCCCCCACCCCTTTTTGAGGAACGAACGAGGCCCCCATCTTTCTTTGGCCCCTAAGCCCGAAGTCTCCCGCTTCACGGGTGACCTCTTTTGGGTTCCTCTGTCACATAACCTTACAGGTACGCCCATTTTTGGTGGCAGCGAGTGGGACCTACCGGGAGTGTATTTAGGAGTTTCTCTGCTCGTTGTCTAGTATGGAGATTTTTAAGTCCAGTATTTAGCTCTTTCCTGCTAGGCTAGCCGTTTTAGTAGTTTTAGAGGAGCCATATTTTTATTTCTGTCTTGTTTTGTATTTTCTTTCAGGTTTTCTTGATTTTAGTACTGTTTTTGAGCGAGGCTTTTCTTTTTCAGCATTTTTTATTGTCTGTTTTACTAATGCCCCGCTCATCAGTTAGTTTTACATTGTGGCTCTTACTAGGAGTAGGGACACTTTCCTGTATTACTGTGTGCTAATCTTTTTACCCCTGCTAATTTTTGGTTTTATCCACTCTTTTGCACTAGGTTCATTTTTTTTACGTTTGCCATTTTGTTTTTTCACTTTTAAAGTTTTCATGCGCCAGCATTTGACGGCTTTGTGGCACGCATCACTGCCCACCTTGTATTTTGTTGGGTTAGCCTGTATCTCTGGCTGTTTGATACCCCTGTAACCGAGTCATACGACTCCTTTGTGTGTGGGACTTCGCTCCCCTTGTCACCAGGCTCCGTATTATGCCTGGGCGTGGAAGGCCTGTACGTACCACCAGATCGGCGAGCCAGCCAAGCTCACGTACTTCCTCGCCTGATACTCGTACCCCACTTCCAGTCATCGTTGTACAAGGCTCCAATACCCAGGTTCAGGACGCCATTCGTGCTGTTGAGGGAGAGGTCACAATCATGGAGGAGATGTTCCAGAGGATGACGGACCTTGTAGCGCAGACCAAGGATGACATGATCCGTAGGATGGAGGAAATATCCCAGAGGAACGAAGACAGGCTAAAACAACTGGAGGATAGACTCCAAGAAAGGCCTGCCACAGCCGAAGCAGTGGTTTCTCGCAGCAATGGGAGCCAGATTCCATTAGTAGCTCAGACTGAAGGACAGCGAGCCACCACACCACCACCTGCAGACCGACCAGATGATGGCATTCGTCAAGCCATGACCGGAACAGACCTTCAGAAATGGCAGCGACAACTGGAGGAGAGAGAAAGGCGCCTGGAGCAGCAAGAACGGGCTCTTCAACAGGACCAGCCGTATAGGGAGGTACCATCCACACACCAGAGAGCGGAATCAGGGCCGGACTACCTGATACCTCATCCTGGATCTCGGACACAGTATCGGGAAGCTAGCCAGACATTCCCTGAACCAGCTCCAAGGTTGACGACACCAGTGCAACCAAGGTGTTATGAATATACGGTGTTGGAGGAGCGTGGTCGTCAACGTCAGTTTACAGGTGAAGTTCCATACCTCGTGTCTCGGGAATCCATACCACATTTTAAGGGGGAAACTTCTGCCTGCGAACCCCTGAAGAGGAACCAAGAGGTTGAGAGCTACATCCGGGCCATAGAGAACCTGGTCCGGCCTGCAACTAATGATGCTTACATCCGAGCAGCAAGGGCGAGCTGCCGAGGCAGAGCAGAGACCCTCATCAACTCTGAGAGCTTTGACGGTATTAGGGATTGGGACACCTTTAAGCGGCAACTGAGACGTAAGTTCAGAGGTACTTACTCAGCGGCTGACTTTTACAAGGTTCTGTATGATCACCACATGACTGAAAGGCAGGCTCCTATGGATTTCTTCCTTGAGGTGGAGGCGTCGGTCTTTCAAGGGTACCGGGACCATAAAGAAGCCATTGGAGAGCCTTCAGAACTAATTAGGCGGGTTTTCCTTGCTGGCATACCATCCAACCTGCGTGATCTCCTTGTTCTCAAGGATGAGTGCTCACCCCTACAACTAGCAGAAACCGCCCAGAAGCTCTGGAACTCCCGGTACGGCATCAGGCATGGCAGCTCTACCAACCGCCATCAGTCTCCAAATGAGCTCCCAGGGGATGACTTTGAGGTACGACGTCGCACTCCAGACCGACCACCCCGCACCCGTGATCGCTACGATCTGTATCCCATTGCTACTTCAACTTCCTCGGTTTCACCTGCTACATCGCCTCGGACATCACGTCGGAATGTTTGGTGTGAGTACCACCACAGCTCCACTCACAGCACTCGGGAATGCAGGGCTGCTGCACGTCAACCATCTCCACCAGCCTACTCCTGTTTCCGGTGTGGGAGGAGCGGTCACATGTCACGTGAGTGTCCCTTTCCGAGAAGCCAGGAAGGAAGGGTTCCCAACTTCACTGGCAACTTCACAGGGAGGAACCCACACACGTTCCACAGCAGTCCAGACAGAGATAGTCCAAACAGCAGCAGTGAGTGTCCCATCACCCGGAGGACGGCCAGTCGCGGCACTCAGTGTTGATGGGAAGACCATTTTGTGCTTTATTGACACTGGGTCTCAGGTTACCTTGGTCAAACCCAGTGCGCTGGAAGTGATCGACCCAGCGAACCAGCTCCGCCATCATGTATCGACCAAGATTCTCCAAGGTGTCTCAGGAGAGCCGTTCCACCCAGCTGCTGAAGTAACACTAAGCTATAATCTCAGCAAGGATAAAGTGCTACTTCACCGCACCACAGTAGCCGACCTCTCTTTCCATGGTGACATTCTCCTAGGAACCGACTTTCTGCGTCGCTTGGACTTTACTTTACAGTCTGAAGCGAAGTCCCCTCATGGTCAACTAATCCTAGGAGATTGTAAGTTTCCAGTATTGTACACTGATGCACACTCACTGCAGGTTAGTCTGGTTAACACAGACTTTGTGAACTCTTCTGCCAGAGAAGAGATGCCTACTCAAGTAGCTTCTCTACAAGAAGCTCCAGTGCACCTTGCAAGACTTACAGAAATTCTGCCACATTCAGGACAATTTCTTGAGGGCCGTATTTCCAGGCTAGGACAGGTAGATGGGGATGTCATTCTAAATCCTGCCGTGACAAAGCAGCTGACATTGCCTCACCTCATCACAACAGCCTCTCATCGACGATGTTCTGTATGGGCCCTGAATTCCTCTTCACGGCCACTTGTATTGAAGCAAGGTATGCGGCTGGGGACTGTCTCATCTGTAGGGAAAGTCTACAGTGCTCCAAAGCCCACCAACCATCCTGACCGACCACAGGCTCAATCACACCCCACGGACACAGCTGCCAGGAACCGCACGACTCCTGTCAGGACTGGCCCTGAGGATGAGCTTGACATTAATGGGTATCATAACCACACAGCCCCTGGAAATACAGATATTGCTGCTGCCGGGCGAGACAGGTGTCCCGTCAGTTCGTCTGTAGCCCAAGGTCTGGGTATGACAACCACTTCTGCCAGGACAGAGCCAAAGTGTTTGCCAGAAGGGGAAAGTTTATTCAATGCTGCTTACACTATCACAGAGCCAAATCGTTCTACTGAATCCTCTTTGTTTACTGAGGGAGCTACTGAATCAGAGATGGAATGGGACGACTTTACCGATCCTTTAGAGGATATCCCGGAGGAGTGGGATATTGAAGATGCTCTCCTTCCACCTTCTGTAGCTGTCGCCACATGTGAGGCTGTTACCAGCTTGGGAGATAAAGATGATGAGGCTAGTAGTACCCCTAACCTTGATCATCTAAGTGAGTCACAACAACTGGACCTGCATGAGCTGCTAGAGCAGCATCGAGAGCTCTTTGACGGGGGAGAAGAGGCTGTTGGACACATTCCTGGGATCCGCCATAGCATTGACACAGGAGATGCCAAGCCAGTTTGTATTCGGCAGTGGAGGTTGCCTCAGTCAACTGAGGAGACCATCCGCCAACAGTGTGACTCCATGTTGCAGTAAGGCGTCATTGAACCTTCCTGTAGCCCTTGGTTGAGTCCAGTGGTGCTGGTAAAGCACCACGTTTCTGCGTAGATTATCGGGGCCTTAATGCTGTTGCTAAGAAGGACACTTACCCCCATTGACTGGGAAGTGGCGAGGACCTGCCAGAGTTGTCGCTCAACTTGGACCTCTGGCCTTTGATTTGAGAGACGTCCACACAGATGAGCGGTTAAGAGCACATCTCAACCACCTTAAGCCCTTCAAGACCTCCCAGGAGCTGTCGTAGGCATCAGAGGATGAGGATGACCCCGAACCAGATAACCCAGTGATTCCAGGACCAGGACCTGTTGGCCCTTCTGAAGACCCAGATGCTGTTGATGATGCCAGTGGATCCGACAGTCCATCTGCAGCAGGTGATCCAGATGAACTCGCCAGTGGGCCTGATGCAGACGAGTTGACCACTGGGCCTCCCTAGGGGGCTGACCTTGTTCCAGATGGGTCGCTGTTGCCGATCGCAATCTCCTGTGACCTTTTGTTTTTCTTCCAGCGTTCCCTGTTGTTGGATTTGCTGCAGTGTTCCAGTTTTCTGTTTATGTTTTACCTTTAATTTCTATTTTATTATACATTTTATTTTACTTGTTTGTATGTTCAGTGATGCGTGTCTAACACGTCCAGCTGAACATACGCCGGTAACCTTTGAGGCAAGTAATCGGGCTCAGGCCTTCCTTGTTTCTATTTCCAGGTGTGTCTCCGATGTCCTCTCCGACCCCGTGGTATGGGAGGGTTGTGAGGTTTTCAACCCCCCCCCCCCCCCCATGGCTGGCCCATGTCCTCCCCCCCCCCCCCCTCCTTCCTTTCCTTCGTCCTCCTCGTCCCCTTGTATCCCCTCTTATTCGCCCTCTCCCTCTTTCTTTCGCTCTTACACTCCCGTCTACGTTCATGCTAATTTCTCACTCTTCTCTTCTTTCCTACTTCTAGTTCTACCTTCTACCTTGCTCCCTAGCCTATCCTGCCTCCCTCCTATCCCTATCCTGCCCAGCATCCCGCAGTAATCCATAGGGGAGTCGAGCACAGTGGACCACTTCCCCGCGCCAGCCTCCTTATTTTTTACGATTTTCTGTACATTTGTTTTACTTTGGCCATCTTTTATTTGTATTCTATATATTTTACCTTTTTATATTGTTGTAAATAAAATTCTACTGTAAATCTTTGATTATCTACGTTATCTGAAAATGATTCACATGGTGTGCGGATAACAGAACATCCGCATCTGCTGCGATTTCTTTTATCCTTTTTACCTTTTTGTTTTATTCTGTTACAAATTATTTAACATTTGTTTTTAATGATTTCTTATTATTTAATTATTTTATTTTTTATTGATTTTACTACAAGATTATCATGTTACTTTTACGATTTTACTCATCGAATCGCAGTAGCTTAGTTTTTACGTATTTTTATTGTTAATAGGATTTTAAACACGGTTGCACCTGTCTTTTTACTTTTATTAATAGCAACCCTATTTTATGATTATGTAATTTTATTTAAAAGTTTATTATTTATTATTTTACGTAGTTTTAACCGCTACGACTCCGTCCGCCTGAGGTCATGTAACCCCCATGTTTTGGAACAATAAAGCGAAGTGGATATTCTGACTGTGTTTGCCTGCCCTATGGATTTACGTTTTGGATTTACGCCAGGAGATACTGAAACAAGGTTGTACTGCCCCTTTTACTTGCCTAGGTGTATTCATGCTGGACGTGTTATTTTATATGTTTACATTTTATGTTGAACCTTTGTGCCGCTTTCACTTTTACCTTTTCTTATCTACTTTGACTTTTACCCTTTTACCTCGTCTTTTACGTCTTTGTCCTACTTCCGTTTTTACTCCTACTACTTTTATTCATTCCTCCTTCGTATTTTAGCCTAGCTATTAGTTTTACTTTCATTTTTGCAGGCCCTTTTGGCACTTTTACAATAAGTTTAAGCCCTTCTGGCCCAGTTTTAGTGATTTTCAGCCCTTCTGGCACTTTCTTAGTAATTTTATGTTTTCAGTTTGGTTTTACTTTGGTGCCTTCTGCACTTTTATTAGTACAGGTTTTATGTATATTTTATGATTTACTTCTGTGCCATCTCCATACTAGTCACGCTCCTGGTAGACCTACACTTCCGGGGATTAGTTTGCTTGTGAGGTCGTGGGGGTTCTATGCCTTCTGCCTGGCTCCCCCACCCCTTTTTGAGGAACGAACGAGGCCCCCATCTTTCTTTGGCCCCTAAGCCCGAAGTCTCCCGCTTCACGGGTGACCTCTTTTGGGTTCCTCTGTCACATAACCTTACAAACCCTCTCCACTTTCACGCCATTGTCATTCATACAAACGCGCACACACACACACACGCACACACACACACACCATGTATACATACTACCCTCGACAACGTAAAATACTGAACCCACTTCATAAAGATATTATTGTTAGAATTATTATCGTACGAATATAATGCCATAAATACAGACTTAATTCACAAGTTCAGCTTGATTTTATCGTTGGCATACGCCCATATCAATATGATGATGAATATGATCAGGAAGGTAACAGCACCTAATCTCTTCCGTAATTTTTTGTTTTTAATTGTCTTTATTATTCTCGCTTCTCTCTCTTTCTTCTCGATATCGTCTGCACTTTCCATCCAGATCACAGCTTCTCCTGTGATGCCGTAGTCTCTGAGCCTCTTCTCGTTGTGCATCTCCACGCCCGCCGCCTTCAGGCGCTGCTTGGGAACCTCCGGGCCCCCTTCGCGCGCCAGCTCTTGCTTGACGTCGACCACGCAGTCGAAATCGTTGACCACCACCTTCACCACGCCCCCCGAGGGCCGAGCGACGGAGAGCAGGAACCCTGAAGAACCGAGGCCCTTCAGCCCTTCCTGCAAATACAGCGTGTCCTTGTGTTTTATGCCGTAGTCAGAGAGCTTCTTCCTGTAATCTAACCTCTTGCCGTAATACTTGAGATCCCAGTCCTTGAGTGATATTCCCTTCTGCATGGCTTTGATCTCTACGGCGTGGATCGTGTCTGATGGATCGGCTTTGAGGGCCGTTGTCACGCCGCTCTCTTCCCGAATGTAGATGATCATTTTCGTCCGAGGCGCGAGTCACTCCGGCTGTAACGAGCAAACGGAAATGCTTGGACACTGAATCAGGGCAGAGAAAGGGAAGTATCTGGCAGCTGTGGGAATAGCAATTCGCATCATATAAAGGATGGTTTTGTTGAATTACCTTTTCACTACAGACAAAGATGCACATACTTATACGATGAACAAAACAACAAAATCGACTCTATACAAGACATGGAAACACTTCACAGACGATTCTGGCAGAGAAACTTCCAAATCACAGACACAGAAAACGAAAACTTTGACGAGGACACTGAGCACGAAGTAAACATGGCACTTCAACGATCACAACATCTGCTACAACCCACACAAACAATTGACCTAACCGCACTAAACAGTACAGATATTTTCACCACACCAATAACACCGAGGGAAGTTGCAGAGATAATTAAACAAACAAAAAACACAGCACCTGGGCCAAGCAAAATAAACAAAACAATCCTTCAAAACCTTCCTCCAAACATGATACTCAAACTCTGTCAAATCTTCAATGCTTCCTTGGCCACAGGACACTTTCCATCTCTTTTCAAACACGCCTGCCTCACGCTGATTCCCAAACCAAACAAATCAGTCCACTATGTCAATAACTACCGACCGATCTCCTTGCTCGAGGTCCCGGGGAAAATACTCGGACGCATCATAACACGAAGACTAAACATGCACCTAGAAACAAACAACATCCACAACCCCCGTCAATACGGATTCAGACCAAACAGAGGAACTGAGAATGCTATCGCCCTCACCTACGAGGAGATAGCCCTCGGCCTCGCAAACAAAAAACAGACAAACATCATTCTCCGGGACGTCAGCAAGGCCTTCGACAAGGTGTGGCATAGTGGACTGAAACACAAACTCATTAACCTACAACTTCCACCAAACTTCACACGCCTTCTCTGCAACTTCCTCGACAACAGATCTGCTAACATTCGCCTCGAACACTACCATGGTCCCCCCATCCCCCTGAGGAGTGGGGTCCCCCAGGGTAGTGTACTGGCACCAACACTCTATATACTGTACACTGCAGATCTACCTCTCCCAACACCATACAGCAACTACATATCCTACGCAGACGACATAACACAAATCATAACACACCCAAGCAAATCTAAAAACATCATGAAAATATCCACAGAACGCGCCATCAATCACGTAAACACATACGAGAGGAAGTGGAAGATCCAAACAAACACACAAAAGTTCACAAACATACCCATCGCACGACTAAACCCGCCCAACATACAAATAAACAATGCAGACATACCGAACGCAAACAACGGTAAACTACTCGGCCTTTCCCTTTCCCTCACCAGATGGGGTGTATCCACACACGCAAAACAACGAATCAAACAAGCAAACATCACACTCGCCAAACTACACAGATTCACGCAATGTACAACACGAACGAAACTCCAACTCTACAAAACAGTACTCCGGCCCATCCTCGAGTACACCCCAGTGCCACTCCACACCATATCCAAAACACAACAAATAAACATGCAAGCGGTCCAGAACAAAGCTTTGCGCTGGGCCGCAAACATAAGATACCCACAGACAACACCCACCCGAGAACTGCACGAAAGATACAACATCGAGCCACTAAACACCCGAATATACGCTCGTGCACGCAAGACATGGGAGAGGCTACAACAGACAGACGACCCACTCTACACAAACATCATAGAAACTCACAACAACACAGACACTGAACACCGTTGGTGGCCACGAAGCCTTAACGCCATAAACGAGCAACCACCTCGTCCACTGTATGTCCGGGAACGACGACACGAAAATTAAGAAATGCTCATTCCCTCTGTGTTCCTGTGTTCAACGGGCATGCTCTCGTGTTATCATCCATGCTCTGAGTGTTCATACTTCCCATGTACATCACCGTGTTCACGTTCCATGCTCCCCTACATGACTATATGTGTGTACATATGTAGGTGTTCATGCTCCATGTGTTAACGTGTTATCATGTTCTTATCGTGTTCACACTTGCTGTGAACACCACCTTGTTCTAGTGTTCATGTTCTACGTTCGTGAAAAAAAAGGACTCACCCAACTCGCTCTTCTCGAACGAGAGGTAGAGTCTCTTATGCCGTAGGGGTCACCCCGACCTGCCATGCATCATAGCATGCATGACAGATCGGGAGGAAACCAGGTATAAAAAAAAA
>NW_028234426.1:11743571-11751071 GCF_977035675.1 Penaeus japonicus | reverse complement strand
TGTCAACGCTGAATACATAGACTGTTGCTTGAAGGTCTATCATCCACCATGGATGGGTGACTTTATTTGCGGAGTGGTACATAGTCGAGTTGTCGCCATCTATGGCATACTGGGGGTTGTAACTGGAAATGAAGGGCTATGTGAATCAAAGGATTTTTTTTGTAAACTTTACACATGCACACATATATAAATATATATATCATATATATATATATATATATATATATATATATATATATATATATATATATATATATATCATATACATATATATATATATATATGTATATATATATATATTTGTATATATACATTCATATACATATGTATATATATATACAAATAAATATGAATGTATATATACAAATATATATATATATATATATAATTGTATATATACAACTATATATATACATATATATATATGCATACATATATATATACATATATATAACATCATCATCATCATCGTCAGCCTGTATCATTCCAGTGCAGGACGTAGGCCTCTCTCAATCTTTTCCAGTCATTCCCATCTTGTGTCCTCTGATTCCAGTTTACTCCTGTGAAATTCCCTATTTCATCCCGCCATCTTGTCATTGGTCTTTCCCTTGGTCTCTTTCTGTCGTGTATTTCCCATTCTGTTGTTTTCTCTGTCCACCTGTTGTCCAGTCTCCGATATATATGTCCAGCTCACTGCCACTTTTTCTTCCTAATGCTGTTAATGCCCCTCTACTTTTGTTTATTGTCTTATCAATGTGGCCCTTTTCTTGTCTCCTAAGCTAACTCCTAGCATAAGCCTTTCCATTCCTCTTTGGGCGCTTACTAATTTCCTCTCGAGTGCCTTGGTCGTAGTCCATGTATCTGATCCATATGTCATGACAGGGAGGACACATTGGTAAAAAATCTTTCTCTTTAGACAAATTGGCAGACGACCTCGCAATATATTACTATATGTACCGAAGGCACTCCAACCTAGCCTGATTCGCCGTTTTATCTCGGCTTCGCAGGATGTACTCGTCTGGATGAGTTGCACTAGGTATACATACTAGTTCACTGCTACAAGTACTAGTAATTATTTGCTTAACTGGGGTTCAAAATGTTGAATGTGACTTTATTCTTTCTCAGGTTCATCTTAACCCATTGCAGACGGGGATAGATATGCTTGCCCAGTCTCCGGGATAAGTTTTATTTTAAAGAGAGACTGCTTGAAGCATTATAATTTGAACATTCCTACTCTCTTTCAGTCATTCATTGAAAAACTAGAGCGTTTTTTGTGTTTTGTTTTTTTGTGTGTTTTATTGAGTTTAGAGACTTATATATGCCATATGACAGGCTCTACCAGTGCTGCAGTAGACTAAAATTGTAGTATATTATCCATATTAGCTCATTATTTTCTTTATACTCAGTGTGATAGAAGTATTGCTGTTTTATGGGAGGACAAAAGGCAATTATATTTTTTCCGTATTTTTGTGCTGTCATGAACGAATACGAAACATATAACCACCTACAATAAAGATAAATAGAAGAGGTAAGGAAGAGGAATGAAACCTGTGCTTGTGACTGTGAGTGCCACAGTGAAAGGCATCCATATTGGCACAGGAGTACATTTTAGACACTGGGTATGGATTGAGTCATCTTCCTCTTCCCGTTCTGACTGCACATCCTTCATCGGCGGTACTTTTGAGCAAGAGTTCGTCAACTTAGTGTGTGTCATCGCTCTATAAAGATAGTGCTTGCTAGAGACCGTGGATGGGTGCCATTCAAGGCTCTCTCTCTTGCTGGTGCTAGGAAAAAGTGGTGCCATCTAGGTTTTGGACGTTAAGCTAGCACGGTATTACGGTAATTATAGTAATTATGACTGCAGTAGCCATCATCACTCATTCCTTTTTCATAGTGAAATAAAATAGCACAGTGATCCAAAATCCCCGAACGTCATGTACGTCAGGACGCCCGTCGTCAGGCCAAAGCTCCTACGTCATGTATGTCATGACACCCGTCCGCTGTGGGTTAAAGCCAATCTTCAGACTTTCCCTATTCAAATTGCTTAGTAATTGTTGTAATTCATCTGCTGACTCGCCGAAAAGAACAATGACATCTGCAAAATTTAGATTGCTTAACCCATTGCAGACGGGGATAAATATGCTTGCCCAGCCTCCGGGATAAGTTTTATTTTAAAGAGAGACTGCTTGAAGCATTATAATTTGAACATTCCCACTCTCTTTCAGTCATTCATTGAAAAACTAGAGCGTTTTTTGTGTTTTGTTTTTTTGTGTGTTTTATTGAGTTTAGAGACTTATATATGCCATATGACAGGCTCTACCAGTGCTGCAGTAGACTAAAATTGTAGTATATTATCCATATTAGCTCATTATTTTCTTCATACTCAGTGTGATAGAAGTATTGCTGTTTTATGGGAGGACAAAAGGCAACTATATTTTTTTCGTATTTTTGTGCTGTCATGAACGAATACGAAACATATAACCACCTACAATAAAGATAAATAGAAGAGGTAAGGAAGAGGAATGAAACCTGTGCTTGTGACTGTGAGTGCCACAGTGAAAGGCATCCATATTGGCACAGGAGTACATTTTAGACACTGGGTATGGATTGAGTCATCTTCCTCTTCCCGTTCTGACTGCACATCCTTCATCGGCGGTACTTTTGAGCAAGAGTTCGTCAACTTAGTGTGTGTCATCGCTCTATAAAGATAGTGCTTGCTAGAGACCGTTGATGGGTGCCATTCAAGGCTCTCTCTCTTGCTGGTGCTAGGAAAAAGTGGTGCCATCTAGGTTTTGGACGTTAAGCTAGCACGGTATTACGGTAATTATAGTAATTATGACTGCAGTAGCCATCATCACTCATTCCTTTTTCATAGTAAAATAAAATAGCACAGTGATCCAAAATCCCCGAACGTCATGTACGTCAGGACGCCCGTCGTCAGGCCAAAGCTCCTACGTCGTGTATGTCATGACACCCGTCCGCTATGGGTTAATTGCTCATTTCCTATTTTAATCCCTTTCTCCTTCCAATCTAACTTCTTGAATACTTCCTCTAATCAAAATGTAAACAGTTTCGGTGAGATGGTGTCGCCCTGCCTAACACTCTTTTTATTGGTATTTTATTGGTTTCTGCGTGCATTTTGATGGTAGCTGTACCATCTCCATATATATCCTCTAATAATCTGCAATATAGTTTCTCTACCCCTTGTTTACGAATTGCATCTAGTACTGCAGATATCTGTACCGAAGCGAATGCCTTTTCATAATCAACGAATGTCATGCATAGGGGCTTTCTATATTCGTTTGTTTTCTCTTTTATTTGGGCTAGTGGGTGGATATGGTCTGTAGTTAAGAATCCACTGCGGAACCCTGCCTGTTCCCTGGGTTGTTTTGAATCTAATGTATCAGTGATACGGGCTGTGATGATTTTTGTGAACAGTTTATAGATTACTGAAAGGAGGCTTAAAGGTCGGTAATTCTTTAAGTCTTTTGTGTCCCCCTTATGGTGTATTTAAATTATTATTGCGTTTTTCCAGGATTTCGAGTTTTACCGACGCTTAGACATTTGTTAAAAAGATTGGCCAGCTTTACTGCCACAATCTCTCCTGCATCTTGAATAAGATATACACTAATGCCATCTTCTCCTGGTGTTTTTTGCTTTTTCATGTCTTTTAGTGCCCTTTTTACTTTCTCTACCATAATGTTGGGAACGTCTCCAATTATTGTGTTTGTCTCCGTACGTGGATGATCGTTTGAGTGGTATAGGTCGCAATACAAGTCTTATGCTACTTTAATAATGTCATTTTTCTTATGTCACCTCTCCATTGGGTTTATTTACTGCATACATTTGATTTTTCCCTATTCCTAGCCTCCTCTTTGTTGCCTTAAGGCTGGTGCTGGAAAGCAGAACTTAATTTATTTTTTGTATGTTAAATTTGCGCATATCTTTTTTCATGTCCCTATGCTGTTTCATAAGCTTTTTTGTCTTTACCGAAAGCTTACTGAACTTTTCCTCCTCGTCTTTACCCCCAATTTCAAGTGCAGCATCCTTTAATATCTCACTGAATTGGTCGTTCATTTGGTTTATGTAAAGATCTTCTTTGAGAACTGAGTATCTGTTTCAGATATTAATACTGAATTCCGTCGCCCTATTCTTAATGTAAATTAGATTAACGAGAGGCTTCTGTATGAGCTTATTTCGTTCCCTTCTTAGCTGTAATTTTACTCTACTTCTGACCAGTCTATGGTCGCTACCGACATTTACTTTATTGATAACCGTTACGTCTTGTACAATGTCGTGCCTGTTGGTGATTACGAAGTCAATTTCGTTTTTAATGCCAGATGGTGATTTCCATGTCCATTTCCTCCCGGGTCTCTTTTCGAAGAATGTATCCATAATTTTAAGGGATCGAGCTTCATCGAATTCTATTACCCTTTGCCCTCTCTCATTTCTGGTGCCTATTCCATGTTTCCCAAGCGAGGTTTCCCCCTCTTCTCTTTTTCCTATCACGACATTAAAATTCCCCATAATCATAGTAAAATGGGTTTTTACTCTATTGGTACCTGCTTTCACATCTTCATAGAAGCTCTCATCTCCTCATCACTATGACTGCCAGTAGGAGCGTAGACTTGGATATTTTTTTAGGTAATATCTGTTTAGTTTCAGTATTACACTGTAGAATTCCCTAATATTCTTTTAGTAAGAAACCTACACCTAATTCTTGTTTGCTATCCAGGGGTTTACCTCTCCAATACAGTAAGTGTCCAGGGGCTCCTTCGCTTTCGGGGAATGAGGGCTTGACTGGGAAATCATATTTAAGAGGGATGGGGCCAGATACCCCCACCTACTGGCCTTAATTGTTCTTGGTGGGAAGGGAGTAATTTTAGTCCGGAGGCTACCATTAATCTCCAATAACACGTTTGAGCCAGTCTCCCATGTTATTAGGAGACCTTAGTATCCCCCGATCTAGCTCACTACCTCTCGGTCTACTCTAGTGAGAATGGACATTTGTTTATATACACGTGCAGGGCCTACCCAGAAATGCATGATTGCATGTATGTACGCATGTACATTTATTAGATATATGGTCATATATATATATACATATATATACAAATATATATCGATGTATATCTATAACTATATATATATATATGTATATATATATATATACATACACACAAATATATATCGATGTATATCTATAACTATATAACTATATTACTATATATATAACTATATATATATATATATACTTATATATATATTATATACTTATATATATATTATATACTTATATATATATTTATATATATGTATATATATATATATATATATATATATATATATATATATATATATATATATATATATATATATATATATATATGTGTGTGTGTGTGTGTGTATACATATACATATACACACACAGATAAACCCACTATACACAAAACATGTTTATTAGAAGATGAGACTACATTTTCAAAATCCACCTGGATTTCATCTTCAGGTCTGAGGAGAAAGGAGAGAAGCAGGTATATAAGGGGGAAAAGGGGGAAGCAACCCAGTACTTCACGCGAACTTCACGAAAGACTCAATTTCGAACCACTAAACACACGATACACGCGCGTGCACGCAAAGCATGGGAAAGGCTGCAACAAACAGACGACCCACTCTAAGCAAACATTATAAAAAAAAAAAAAAAAACACAACACCACAAACACTGATCACCAATGGTTGTCACGAAGTTTAAAGGCACTAAATGAACAACCACCTCGACCACTGTACGCTACAGAACGACGACCTGTGAATTAATAATGAAAAAAAAAACAAAAAAAAAACTCACCCAACATTCCGATCACGAACGGGAGGTAGAGTCTCTTATACCGTAGGGGTCATCCAGACCTGCCATGTAACACGGTGTGCATGACAGATCGGGGAGAAACCAGGCGTAAAATTAGAAAAAAAAAAATAAGATAACAATTATAACAGCAGCCCATGTGTACGCCTGCACCCGTGTCCATACCCATATCCGTCCGCACACTATCATGCCCACGGCTACGTCTATGGCCACAGCCATGCACGTGCACACGCTCAGACATACACATGAAGGCTACTCACGCTCATTTTAACTAAACTATGTACTAGTACATAAACCAACAATCTTTATATTAATGTAAAGGTAAACGATCCTACATAAAAATGTAGATATCTATAAATAAAGAGGCAACAAGAAAGCAAAGCAAGCAGAGCCAAACATCACTCCCAAACACCAAACATTAAGGCCACTCCTTACTCGACTAAATTCACTCCCCGATGCCTCCATACTAAAACATGCAATTCCTCTCTTTGGAACCAAGTGACACTGATTTAACCAAAGTTCATCCATAGAACGTCACCCAACCTGACCTTCCTTCACATCGCATGTCACTTCACTTCATATAACTCGACCTCGCTGGGATTAAACTATACGATGTTGATTCATAGGAAAGGCTTTGCATTTTCTATGTTAAGATGTTAATTCTATTAAATTCTATTAAATTTCCTGAGGTTTTGCCGAATATGGAAATAGAGAACTTATCGCCGGCGACGTTAAACATCTGAATAGTTTTGAAGCGCATGAAAATAGGCTCAGAAAGAATTTCCTTGGTGTCTAACTTCACTGTTTTGACTCGTTATGACTACATGTAACTGGTAATTATCTCAATTTGACTACTAGGTGAGGCGTTTGCAGGCTTAAGTAACAAATGAGTTATTTTGAAAAATAATCGTTTATAGTGTGACGGATAGTCAACCTAGGTTGAAGTTGAATTTTATCCGGAATTTCAGGAAATAAGGATTCGTGACGGGGAAGATTTGCAGACAAATGCCCTGCAAACGACATCACAGGTGTAGATAAAGATATAAATGAGACTTAATAACTACGTAACGAAACATGCAATTTAAGTGTTTCGATGATCTCATCAGAATTATATGAAGTGCTTGTAATTCTGACTTCATCTCTTGTGGTGCGAAATTATCAAGTCTCATTTATGCCTTTATCTACATTTGCCGCAATGAATGGGCACTGAACCCATTACTAAATTTACTGTGGCATTTCTGGCCTGTTTTCAGGGTTCCTCAATGTCCCATATGTTCAATATTACTTTGACCATTCCCTCCAGTGCTATGGTCGGCAAAATACCTTTCTCCCACTGCATGATGACAGTCACTCATGGGTTTCGGGCATGCTAGCTGCAAAAACTGGTCTCGGCCAATTTTCACCTTTTTCGATGGCTTTCTCTCTTCATAAAGTCAGCCAATGTTACTTGGGTGGCGGGTGGAGCGCAGTGCGTTTGCTACACATTCAATCCAGGTGGTGGCTTTTCCCCATTGTATGCGAACCCATCGCTGTCAGTTACCAGCAATAGGGCCAATATAGTATTTATGAATCCTAAATACTATATATACTATATATATATATATATATATATATATATATATATATATATATATATATAT
>NW_028234426.1:11696071-11698571 GCF_977035675.1 Penaeus japonicus | reverse complement strand
TCCCGCTTGTTCTTTACATAGAGATCCAATTGACTGTGCATAGTGCGTAATACAATCCCTGTTCCATTCGCGTTTGAAGTTAATCATTAACAAATCGAAACATATTCATTTCCAGAGCGTGATTAAAACACCAATGGCAAACACCACACTGCTCCCTTTCTTTGTGCACCATCGGTCGATTTTTGCAATATGGACCAGATGTTGTTTGTTGTTTATTGTTTATCGATGTGGGTAGAACAACTATCAGACTTATATTGCTTTGGGTCCATTTAGTTTATTGGCGTGGTTATCTTTTTACCCTCTGGCTCTGTGTATATTTATTTGTTTCATAATTGCTATTCATTTATTCAGTTTTATATTTTTTAAAGTTCATACAAGGAAAATAAGAACGAAGGACAAGGACGGGAAATTCCTGTGGTGCTTTGCAAGTTTTCGTTTATCCGTCTGTTAGTTGAAATAACATATTCATTTGCTTAATAGTCGCCGCTTGATTGCTGTCGAGTATGTAATTACAAATGTAAACAAAACAGAGACGGGGTATACAAACAAACAAACAAAGTAAAAACACACATGAGCACGCACATTCGTGTGTTTTGGTTGCAATTTGTTCAACATGAACCCTTCACGTGTATTTACAGCCCATCGATGCTAATCCCCCTTTGTCGTGAATACATAATTATATGTACAAATGAATAAAAACGTAAATGTATGAAAAACGGATGAATAAATAAGGGAATGGGCCGATGAATAAATATGAATAGCAGCGAAATGTTAAAAAAAATCATTTAGTTAAGGACGATAATAAAGACGATACTTTGTGATGCTCCAGTTCATCCTTCTGCAACTGTGCAAGAGAAACTTACTGTAAACTACCGGGACGAGGAAGTTAAAGTTACCGCGGTCTGTCAAAGTGAACAGACAGATCATTACGAAGCCATACTCTTATACTTTGCAAAAATCAACAAAGGGAGATATTGCAACACCGAACTAACTCCAAGAAAACCTAGCTATTATGACCCCATGAATATGCATGTACGTTTCGTCATAAACACATGTGTATGCACTTTTCTTGCTCGCTTTTTTCGAAATTCCGACAACAAACTCACTACGAAATTATTTTCTGAATTCATGCAAATTGTTGGAGCAATTCGCACGGAATGTGACAATTCTATTGTAGATTTAACATACTGCGTTTGTTTCGCATTACACGAAAACAGTATTACAAATGAAAGCCTGATATTAGGTCAAATTTCACTGGTTAATTAACACGTTGGGAAGTAACTGCATAAACTGTGTGATATAATCCACTCTGAGAGATTTTACTGACATTTTCCCTTTACTGCCTCGGCGAGAGTGTTATTGTTTTAGAAAGATAAAGTTGATGTTCCTGTGTATAGATATCATTCATTGGTATGTATATATATATATATATATATATATATATATATATATATATATATATATATATGTATATATATATTTTTTTCTTTTTCTTTTTCTAATTGCTTTACAGATATCTTTACGTTTATCCACATTTATAGATAACTCTTCTCCTATCATCTGGCTTACGCTATTTCATTGCATGATCAACACCATGTAAATCTATCTTTGTACAAAAGGCTATTACGAAAAAAGTCCATGAATTTAAACTCTGTGTGGGACTGTTTTGGGATTTACATTGGTGCTTCAGATGGTAGATATTTAGCTAATATAATATCAGTGTTTGCGTAATATGCACGTTATGTTTGCTCCTCTACTTGTGGTACTTTTTCTTGTAGTTGTGTACTTCTTCTATAATACAGTACAAGTCAAAAGGATTATTACAGTCAGTGACGGAAATTATGGCAATGCGCATTAGATATAGAAAAAAAATCTATGTCCATCATATTGAATGTATTGACTCCGAATATTCTGAATTATTTTTTTCTAATATAAACGACTGGCATTGCTTTATTACAATGAACTTATCACAGGAAAAATACAATAATTGAAATAAAATGGAAACAGGTGACTTAATTTAATTACTCGTTTCAGCCGAAAAAAGCCGGAATGGACCAGTTCTTTGTTCTCGAATTTTGCTATTACTTTTTTCCCTATAAATAAATATATAAAGCAACTGTGTGTGACTTTATCTACTTTGACTAAGGACTCTTCTTCCAGGTAAAAAGAGGGAAAATGAGAATACATTATAGATATGTTGCTAATATGTATATGAAATAATAATAATACGCAAGAACACAGAAATACAAACACACACACACACAAATACAAAAACACACACACACAAATACAAAGACACACACACAAATACAAACACACACACACACAAATACAAAAACACATACACAAACACAAGAACACATACTAAACAACTTGTTTCTACCCCGGCAGGAAAAGGAAATGTAAGACCTCACTTCTGGAGAGCAGCGTGAATGACACATGAATGATTCAACGAAACAGGGTGAGTGATTTCGAAGGATGCATGATACAATCTTCGGTA
>NW_028234426.1:11688571-11691071 GCF_977035675.1 Penaeus japonicus | reverse complement strand
TATTGTGATTATTATCATTACTATTCTTATCATCATTATTGTTATTGTCATTACTGTCATTATCATTGCTCTCATCATCATTATTATCTTTACTACTATTATCATTACTATTATTATCATTATCATCATCCATATCATTTTCATTATAATCATTACTAATAATATCATTGCTATTACTACTCCCACTACTACTGCTACTACTACATCATCCTCGTTAAAGTGAAAGATCCAAGTAATGTTTAAGCATTGTGTATCAGAGATGATGCTTCAAACATCAAACTTTGGATAGCATTCCAGACAAAGTCTAGAATAATATCGTATGATGTTGCAAACTTAAGCTAAACAGAAAAAAACTAAAACCAAACATAGAACATATAAACTACACACTAGAATCCCCATAAGCTAAATTTATCACACATTATGCAATAACTGAATCTATATAAATAGACTATACACAGAAGGGATATAGAAGACCCAGGAGAACAGTCACTCGGCCGTTGGTGCAAACCCTTTCAACAGATCATCAATCTAGCTATCATTTATCACTTGCAACACCGCATATTTATTACGAATATCGAATACCTATATTATTGACAGCAGAAAAGTCTGAAATGGTCTGCGTTAAGTTGCTGTTTGTGACTGATCGCTTCTGCGGTGTGGGTTGACGCTGGCCCTTTTTTACCTTATTTTTTTTATTATGATGATTGTAATTGTATTAATTGTGATGGTGATCATGATAATTATAATGGTAATGATGATAATGATAATGGTAATGGTAATGGTAATGATAATGATGATGATGATGATGGTTATGATTTTAAGGATAATGATAAAGGCAATAATAATAATAATAATGATAATGACAATTCTACTAACACTGAGAAAGGCATTGATAATACTAATGTTGATGATTGAAATAATAAATAATGATGGTTGCCATATAATGGTAGGTATAATGATGATGATCATTATAATGATAATGACAATAGTAACATTATCATTGATAGCAATGATAATAAAAGTGAAAATGATGATGATAATGATAACAAAAGTAGTTATATGATAATGATAGTAATACCTACGATGGTGATGATGACAGTGATGAAAATAATGGTGATTGGTTTTATTATGTAATAAGCAATCTTCTTCAATTATCAATATATTGATTACAAAAAGGTAATTCTTATAACATCATCGTTAATATCATTATCATCATTATCATCGTTACTATCATTATCATTACCCCTATTTTTGTTATTATTATGTCATTACCATCATCATTATTATCATCATTACCATTGTTATTTTTATAATTATCATAAACATTATTGCAATTACTGTTAAGATCATAACCATTATTATCATCGCTATCGTTCTTGTCATCATCGTTATTATTATCTATATTATGATTATCATCAGTATCATCATTACTATTACCATCATTATCATTATTGTCTTAATCATTATCATTATTATCTTAATCATTATCATTATCATCATAATTATTATCATTATCATCATAATCATTATCATAATTATCGTTAGCATTATTATAATCATTATCATTAATATAATCATAATTATTATTATAATCAATAATATTTTCATAATTATTATCATCACGATCGCTGCTGTTATTATCATTGTTGTTGTTTTAACTGTGCTTATCATTATTATTTCTTTTATATTATCATTGTTTTCATTGTTGTTTTTATCGTCATTATTATCAATTTCGTTATTATTACCTTTATTATTATCATTACTGTCATTATTACTATTATCATTTTTTCTAGTATCATTATCATAACTGTCATTCGTCATTATTTCTATTGTTATCATTATAATCAAAATCATTATCATTGTTATTTACAATTCTCTTCTTTCTGATATCATTTGCATATTTTTTATTTTCTTTATTTGTATTATCTTTGCTATTGTTACCATTGCAATTAATATGTTAGAAATGATTATACTAGGAGCGGAAAGAGAAATGTAATATTGATTGCAATCATAATGATATTGATAGTGATAATGATGATAAAGATAATGATAGCGGTAACGATGATAACGATAATAATAATAGTAATGGTAATACAGATGATAATGATGACGATGACAATAAAATGACGATAATGACAATAATGATGATAAGAATAATAATGGTGATAACGACAATAATGATATTGATAAGATAGTGATAATAATGATCTTAATCATAATGATAATAACAATAATGGTGATGATTATGATAATGATACTAATGATAATGGTAATGATAATAATTATTATAATAACAAAAATAATAAATAAAAAAATGACAATGATAACTATAATTATGATAATGATTATAATAATGATCATGATAGTATGAAGGCAATGGATGTAAAAGAAAAAGAAATATAAAGAAGAAAGCAAATTGAAGAATAAATTATGATAGAGAAAAGAATGATAATACAGAAAAAAATCGAAGAAGAAGAAGAGGCATATAATGATGATAATA
>NW_028234426.1:11658571-11661071 GCF_977035675.1 Penaeus japonicus | reverse complement strand
AATAATGATACTGATAATAGTATTAATAACAAGGATAATAATAATAACGATATGATGATTATGATAATGATATTGATGATGATGATGATGATGATGGTGATGATGGTGATAATGATAATGACGACGATAATGCTGATGCTGATAATGATGATGATTATAATGATAATGATGATGATGATGGTCACCATCATCATCATCAACAACAGCCCAATAATCATAATTAATAATGACAATTGTGATAGCAATAATGGTATTTGCAACTATAATAATGATAAGGAAAAATTATGATAACATTGAAAAAGAAAAACAACTATAATGACCATGAAAATAATGATGACAATGATAACGATGAGAAAAGCATTGATTATGATAACAAGGATGATAATAATGATAACGGTAATAATGATAATGATAATGAAACAACAATATGAGTAATATTGATAATGATGGTTAGTTTTCCTTATTTCTGTTTATGCTAATACTGATTATCATATATTGGTTTTATCATCTCCCTTGCTGTTATTATGATTCTGTTTTAATATATAATAATCACCATAATATAATCATTATAATAAGAATGTAGATAAGGTATATGAATGATATGAAATTAATCAAGGCAAAAAAATAGTGAATATATAAGCACAAATATTAAAACCGTTTATACAAGAGATCTATATCATCTACATTATTTTTTTCTGGATAAATTCTTTCACTTCTGCTCAAGGGAATCCTATCCTTGAACTGAATTCATTATGACAAATGTAGAAAAAGGAAAAAAATGAGAATGAATAGTTTTCCACGGCACAGGAGATGTAATTGACGCGTTTCGATTACTCCGTTATCAGAACTACTACATTTTATGAAGTTCTGATGGCTGAGTAACCCGAAACGCGGAAATTACATCTCTATTTAGTTTTATTTTTAATAATCTTTTTCTAGATCTTATCCTTGTTTTGATCCTTATTTTTTATGAGCGAGTTTTAATTATTAATATTGTCTGATCTAGTTGTCAAAGTCCGATTGAAAAAGGGAATTATCGATAATATATTCATGTTTTTATGGTTAAACAAGTTTTTTTCTTCTAAATTACCAGGTGAGAAGTCGACCTCACTCAGGTCGCATGTTGTCACATTTTATTCAGAAAGACAGTGGTCGGGAGATGTTCACTAACATTATAAATAAGTATTCGATTTTTGAAGATAATTTCGTTTTTATTTCACAGCAATCTCTGTTATTCGAGCTTTTATTCTCGTGCGATCAGGTCGTTATTTTCAAGCAATGGGACTGGTTTCATATGAATCTGAAAGAACATCTATTAAGAGGCATCTGTTGAACTTTTTCCCATTAATACTATAGACATGTAAAAGTTCTTTCACGCTGTTTATGCTCGTTAAATCTGTAAATGTGTTGCTTTGTCTTCATTTTCACCTTTTGGGGAGGGAATATGCAAAAATCAAAAAGGTCAATAATCCGATTGTGATCATTGCCTGTAATTAATATACAAACAATATGAATAAGATCAAAAGATATGAAAGAGGTCGCTTTTAATGAAACTTAACCGAATTAATTCTTCCGCAAATATAAATGAAATAAAACATTTTGAACCAGCTTAATTAGCGTTATATAAGAGAAGCGGGAAAAAAAATGTAGACACCTGTATAAAAAAAATACTTTGAACCTCGTCATCGGTACGAGTGGGTGGGCACGTGAGTAAGAGACTCGTACTCGTACTCATACTCATGACGTAATATCAATATAACAAATTCACTAATCGATAACCCGACTAAACAAAACTACCATTAAAACGATTTGATTACATTTATCATCGAGTCCCCTGTTACTTCCTCTTAGCATAGCAGAGTGACCTATGACCTTGACCTGAGTAGCGTATGACCTCGAGAGGGGGACGTTATCTCCACAGAGAATAGTCGTGAACCGGTAAACACAGACAAAGCTAATGAAAACCGGTTAACTTTTTCCCAAATAGAGACGAACTCTGGTCTCAGTTTGCAACGTGAGTCTCCAACTCAACCTTCCTTGATTTTATCATAAACATAATGATAATAATGATAACAGTATTATCAATGAGAAAAATAATAATGATTATAATGGTAATGATAATAATAATGGTAATGATAATTATAATGGTAATGATAATTATAATGGTAATGATAATTATAATGGTAATGATAATTATAATGGTAATGATAATTATAATGGTAATGATAATTATAATGGTAATGATAATTATAATGGTAATGATAATTATAATGGTAATGATAATTATAATGGTAATGATAATTATAATGGTAATGATAATTATAATGGTAATGATAATTATAATGGTAATGATAATTATAATGGTAATGATAATTATAATGGTAATGATAATTATAATGGTAATGATAATTATAATGGTAATGATAATTATAATGGTAATGATAATTATAATGGTAATGATTATTATAATGGTAATGATAATTATAATGGTAATGATAAT
>NW_028234426.1:11648571-11651071 GCF_977035675.1 Penaeus japonicus | reverse complement strand
ATATATATATATATATATATACACACATGTATTTATTTATATATATATATATATATATATATATATATATATTCCGGCTACTCTCCTAGCATTTACTCCCAATATCATGCTGCTGATCCACGCATAAATAACTGGTGATAATTACGTCATTTCATATGCTCATTGCTTTTGATATGAATTAGGCTACCACGTTTTTTCTTCGTGCTTATCCCCTCAACCGAAAATTGAGGGTGAGTAAACGATATATTTATTTTTTCTTTTGTTTACTTTTTATGTGTCCAATTATCGGTTGGGAAGCAGAGATACAAATGTTCGTGAGGGTAGTGATTTATGGTTGGGTTGACCATGGCCCAGGAAACAGTTGATTAGAGTTTGTGAATGAATGAACGTTGAAATGATCCTGGATTCATTCAGAAAGATCTGATTATTTATAGAAATCTTACTTGTTTCTTCATTTTTTCAGCTTAAACAGGATAAAAGTGAAAACACACACACACACACACACACACACACACACACACACACACACACTCACACCCACACACACACACACACACACACACACACACACACACACACCCACACACATAAATATATATATATATATACTATATATAAATATATATATATAATATATATATATATATATATATATATATATATATATATATATATATATATATATATATATATATATATATATATATACTACATATATCTAAACGTTCATAGGATGAATAAAGTTAATCAATTTGTTTATAAAAAGTTATTTTTTCGCCGCCTTCAATTAAACATATGGATAAATACGAATAGACAGCTTTACGAATAGATAGATATATATAAAGGATATTTTTACTCTGATGAGGATATGTTGAAACTTTTCGTAAACTCTATTTACATCGAATTAAGGAAACTAAGTGTTTTCAGTTTTTTCTACGTTATTTCCCCGGATAAAGTCTTATGTAATATGTATTCAAAATTGACCATATTTCGGGAGGGAGGGATAACAGCACACTTATCTGTCTATCTCTCTATCTATCTATCTATCTATCTCTCTATATATATACATATGTGTATGTATGTATGTATTTATATAGATATGTGTATACGTGTGTATTTGTGTCCGTGTGTGTGGAAATAGATAAGTAGGTAAATATATATATTTATATACATACATATATATATATATATATATATATATATATATATATATATATATATATATATATATATATATATATATATATATATATATATATATATATATATATATATATATATATATATATATATATATGTATATATACACACACACATACACACACTTATACACATACACACACATATATATATATATAAATATATATATATATATAATATATATATATATATATATATATATGTATATGTATATATATATATATATATATATATATATATGTATATATATATATATATATATATATATATATGTATGTATATGTATAATATACGCACACACACACACACACACACACACACACACACACACACATATATTATATATATATATATATATATATATATATATATATATATATATATATATATATATATAAATATATATATTGTGTATTGTGTTTGTGTGTATATAGTATATATATATATATATATATATATTATATATATATATATATATATATATATATATATATATATTATATATATATATATATATTATATATATGTATATATATATATATATATATATATATATATATATATATATATATATATATATATATATATATATATATATATATATATATATATATATATATATATATATATGTATGTGTGTATGTGTGTGTGTGTGTGTGTGTGTGTGTGTGTGTGTGTGTGTGTGTGTGTGTGTGTGTGTGTGTGTGTGTGTGTGTGTGTGTGTGCATGTGCCCGTGTACGTATATACAAAATGAAAGACAAAGCATTGAATTCAGAAATCATACACAGCCAACGCTCCAGTCCCAATTGCTTGCTTTGCTTGAATATTCAACGGGAGCCTTAGACAGGGCGAGAAAGGTGGGATGAAGCGACGCAGACAGAGAGAAGTAATCATCTCAATAATGTTGAACAGATCTCATTCTCCAAATCAGCATAGCCTTTAGTATGCTGTAATTACTTTCGGAGGCGTTGCGAAAGAGAATGCAGTATAAGGCGAGAGATACTGTAAGCCCCTGGGAATCAAGCTTTCGGAGGCTGTAAAGGCGTCAGGATGCTTTTCAGATCTGCTGCTAGGACCAGTGGCTTAGCAGTTTTAATGGATTGTATCATATTTTGGTGTCCCTTTTCTTATCTTCCATTATAGGATGAAGACCGTAGATTTTGTATTTTTTTGTGGTTCGCAGATGAGGTCAAGTATGCCCAAAATGCAACGCGGTTATATTTTCTGATACATAGTTTATGTCCCTTTCAGCTCTTACGACAAAAGAAAGGTAATTTATGTGGACGACCATTTGTTATT
>NW_028234426.1:11618571-11623571 GCF_977035675.1 Penaeus japonicus | reverse complement strand
ACTTGTCTATTTTTTTTTATGAAAGAGCATAGACTCGTGTGCTACTTGTCTATTTTTTTTTTTTATGAAAGAGCATAGACTCGTGTGCTACTTGTCTATTTTTTTTTATGAAAGAGCATAGACTCGTGTGCTACTTGTCTATTTTTTTTTTATGAAAGAGCATAGACTCGTGTGCTATTTGTCTATTTTTTTTTTGTGAGAGCCTAGTCGCGTGTGCTTTTTGTCTATTTTTTTTTTATGAAAGAGCATAGGACTCGGTGCTACTTGTCTATTTTTTTTATGAAAGAGCATAGACTCGTGTGCTACTTGTCTATTTTTTTTTATGAAAGATAGACTCGTGTGCTACGTGTCTATTTTTTTTATGAAAGAGCATAGACTCGTGTGCTACTTGTCTATTTTTTTTATGAAAGAGCATAGATTTTTTTTTTTTGTGAAAGAGCATAGACTCGTGTGCTACTTGTCTATTTTTTTTTATGAAATAGCATAGACTCGTGTGCTACTTGTCTATTTTTTTATGAAAGAGCATAGACTCGTGTGCTACTTGTCTATTTTTTTTTGAAGAGCAGAGACTCGTGTGCTTCCTGTCTATTTTTTTTATGGAAGAGCATAGACTCGTGTGCTTCCTGTCTATTTTTTTATGAAAGAGCATAGACTCGTGTGCTACTTGTCTATTTTTTTTATGAAAGAGCATAGACTCGTGTGCTACTTGTCTATTTTTTTTTATGAAAGAGCATAGACTCGTGTGCTACTTGTCTTTTTTTTTTTGGAAGAGCATAGACTCGTGTGCTACTTGTCTATTTTTTTATGAAAGATAGACTCGTGTCTATTTTTTTTTTATGAAAGAGCATAGACTCGTGTGCTACTTGTCTTTTTTTTTAATAGACTCGTGTGCTTCCTGTCTATTTTTTTTTATGAAAGAGCATAGACTCGTGTGCTTCCTGTCTATTTTTTTTATGAAAGAGCATAGACTCGTGTGCTACTTGTCTATTTTTTTTATGAAAGAGCATAGACTCGTGTGCTACTTGTCTATTTTTTTATGAAAGAGCATAGACTCGTGTGCTACTTGTCTATTTTTTTTATGAAAGAGCATAGACTCGTGTGCTACTTGTCTATTTTTTTTATGAAAGAGCATAGACTCGTGTGCTTCCTGTCTATTTTTTTTATGGAAGAGCATAGACTCGTGTGCTTCCTGTCTATTTTTTTTATGAAAGAGCATAGACTCGTGTGCTACTTGTCTATTTCTTTTATGAAAGAGCATAGACTCGTGTGCTACTTGTCTATTTTTTTATGAAAGAGCATAGAGTCGTGTGCTACTTGTCTATTTTTTTTATGAAAGAGCATAGACTCGTGTGCTACTTGTCTATTTTTTTTATGAAAGAGCATAGACTCGTGTGCTTCTTGTCTATTTTTTTTATGAAAGAGCATAGACTCGTGTGCTTCTTGTCTATTTTTTTATGAAAGAGCTTAGACTCGTGTGCTTCTTGTCTATTTTTTTATGAAAGAGCATAGACTCGTGTGCTTCTTGTCTATTTTTTTTATGAAAGAGCTTAGACTCGTGTGCTACTTGTCTATTTTTTTTTATGAAAGAGCATAGACTCGTGTGCTTCTTGTCTATTTTTTTTATGAAAGAGCATAGACTCGTGTGCTACTTGTCTATTTTTTTTATGAAAGAGCATAGACTCGTGTGCTACTTGTCTATTTTTTTTTATGAAAGAGCATAGACTCGTGTGCTACTTGTCTATTTTTTTTTATGAAAGAGCATAGACTCGTGTGCTACTTGTCTATTTTTTTATGAAAGAGCATAGACTCGTGTGCTACTTGTCTATTTTTTTTATGAAAGAGCATAGACTCGTGTGCTACTTGTCTATTTTTTTTATGAAAGAGCATAGACTCGTGTGCTTCTTGTCTATTTTTTTATGAAAGAGCATAGACTCGTGTGCTACTTGTCTATTTTTTTTTATGAAAGAGCATAGACTCGTGTGCTTCTTGTCTATTTTTTTTATGAAAGAGCATAGACTCGTGTGCTACTTGTCTATTTTTTTTTTTATGAAAGAGCATAGACTCGTGTGCTACTTGTCTATTTTTTTTTTTTATGAAAGAGCATAGACTCGTGTGCTTCTTGTCTATTTTTTTTATGAAAGAGCATAGACTCGTGTGCTACTTGTCTATTTTTTTTTTATGAAAGAGCATAGACTCGTGTGCTTTTTGTCTATCTTTTTTTTTATGAAAGAGCATAGACTCGTGTGCTACTTGTCTATTTTTTTTTTATGAAAGAGCATAGACTCGTGTGCTACTCGTCTATTTTTTTTTATGAAAGAGCTTAGACTCGTGTGCTACTTGTCTATTTTTTTTTCACCAAAGAGCATAGACTCGTGTGCTACTCGTCTATTTTTTTTATGAAAGAGCATAGACTCGTGTGCTACTCGTCTATTTTTTTTATGAAAGAGCTTAGACTCGTGTGCTACTCGTCTATTTTTTTTATGAAAGAGCATAGACTCGTGTGCTACGCGTCTATTTTTTTATGAAAGAGCATAGACTCGTGTGCTACGCGTCTATTTTTTTATGAAAAAGCATAGACTCGTGTGCTACGCGTCTATTTTTTTATGAAAGAGCATAGACTCGTGTGCTACTTGTCTATTTTTTTATGAAAGAGCATAGACTCGTGTGCTACTTGTCTATTTTTTTATGAAAAAGCATAGACTCGTGTGCTACGCGTCTATTTTTTTATGAAAGAGCATAGACTCGTGTGCTACGCGTCTATTTTTTTTTTATCAAAGAGCATAGACTCGTGTGCTACTCGTCTATTTTTTTTTTTATGAAAGAGCATAGACTCGTGTGCTACGCGTCTATTTTTTTTTTTATGAAAGAGCATAGACTCGTGTGCTACTCGTCTATTTTTTTTTTTATGAAAGAGCATAGACTCGTGTGCTACTTGTCTATTTTTTTTTTTTTATGAAAGAGCATAGACTCGTGTGCTATTTGTCTATTTTTTTTTATCAAAGAGCATAGACTCGTGTGCTACTTGTCTATTTTTTTTTATGAAAGAGCATAGACTCGTGTGCTACTTGTCTATTTTTTTTTTATGAAAGAGCATAGACTCGTGTGCTACTTGTCTATTTTTTTTTTATGAAAGAGCATAGACTCGTGTGCTACTTGTCTATTTTTTTTTATGAAAGAGCTTAGACTCGTGTGCTACTTGTCTATTTTTTTTTATGAAAGAGCATAGACTCGTGTGCTACTCGTCTATTTTTTTTTTTATGAAAGAGCATAGACTCGTGTGCTACTTGTCTATTTTTTTTTATGAAAGAGCATAGACTCGTGTGCTACTTGTCTATTTTTTTTTATGAAAGAGCATAGACTCGTGTGCTACTTGTCTATTTTTTTTATGAAAGAGCATAGACTCGTGTGCTACTTGTCTATTTTTTTTTATGAAAGAGCATAGACTCGTGTGCTACTTGTCTATTTTTTTTATGAAAGAGCATAGACTCGTGTGCTACTTGTCTATTTTTTTTATGAAAGAGCATAGACTCGTGTGCTACTTGTCTATTTTTTTTATGAAAGAGCATAGACTCGTGTGCTACTTGTCTATTTTTTTTATGAAAGAGCATAGACTCGTGTGCTTCTTGTCTATTTTTTTTATGAAAGAGCATAGACTCGTGTGCTTCCTGTCTATTTTTTTTATGAAAGAGCATAGACTCGTGTGCTACTTGTCTATTTCTTTTATGAAAGAGCATAGACTCGTGTGCTACTTGTCTATTTTTTTATGAAAGAGCATAGACTCGTGTGCTACTTGTCTATTTTTTTTATGAAAGAGCATAGACTCGTGTGCTACTTGTCTATTTTTTTATGAAAGAGCATAGACTCGTGTGCTACTTGTCTATTTTTTTTTTATGAAAGAGCATAGACTCGTGTGCTACTTGTCTATTTTTTTTATGAAAGAGCATAGACTCGTGTGCTACTTGTCTATTTTTTTTTATGAAAGAGCATAGACTCGTGTGCTTCCTGTCTATTTTTTTTATGGAAGAGCATAGACTCGTGTGCTTCCTGTCTATTTTTTTTATGAAAGAGCATAGACTTGTGTGCCATCTGTCTATTTTTTTTATGAAAGAGCATAGACTCGTGTGCTACTTGTCTATTTTTTTATAAAAGGGCATAGACTCGTGTGCTAAGAGTCTATTTTTTTATGAAAGAGCATAGACTCGTGTGCTACTTGTCTATTTTTTTTTATGAAAGAGCATAGACTCGTGTGCTACTTGTCTATTTTTTTTATGAAAGAGCATAGACTTGTGTGCTACTTGTCTATTTTTTTTTTTATGAAAGGCATAGACTCGTGTGATTCTTGTCTATCTTTTTTTTATGAAAGAGCATAGACTCGTGTGCTACTTGTCTATTTTTTTTTTTTTTTATGAAAGAGCATAGACTCGTGTGCTACTTGTCTATTTTTTTTATGAAAGAGCATAGACTCGTGTGCTACTTGTCTATTTTTTTTTATGAAAGAGCATAGACTCGTGTGCTACTTGTCTATTTTTTTTTATGAAAGAGCATAGACTCGTGTGCTACTCGTCTATTTTTTTTATGAAAGAGCATAGACTCGTGTGCTACGCGTCTATTTTTTTTATGAAAGAGCATAGACTCGTGTGCTACTTGTCTATTTTTTTTTATGAAAGAGCATAGACTCGTGTGCTACGCGTCTATTTTTTTTATGAAAGAGCATAGACTCGTGTGCTACTTGTCTATTTTTTTTTTATGAAAGAGCATAGACTCGTGTGCTACTTGTCTATTTTTTTTATGAAAGAGCATAGACTCGTGTGCTACTTGTCTATTTTTTTTTATGAAAGAGCATAGACTCGTGTGCTACTCGTCTATTTTTTTTTTATGAAAGAGCATAGACTCGTGTGCTACTTGTCTATTTTTTTTATGAAAGAGCATAGACTCGTGTGCTACTTGTCTATTTTTTTTATGAAAGAGCATAGACTCGTGTGCTACTTGTCTATTTTTTT
>NW_028234426.1:11606071-11608571 GCF_977035675.1 Penaeus japonicus | reverse complement strand
CGCTGGCTGTTTTATAGGTAGGTCATTTTTTATGAGATAAAGTGTATCTTCCATTAAATCTGATAATAGTGGTGACGTACAAAGAGAGAGAGAGAGAGAGAGGGAGAGAGAGAGAGAGAGAGAGAGAGAGAGAGAGAGAGAGAGAGAGAGAGAGAGAGAGAGAGAGAGAGAGAGAGAGAGAGAGAGAGAGAGAGAGAGAGAGAGAGAGAGAGAGAGAGAGAGAGAGAGAGAGAGAGAGAGAGAGAGAGAGAGAGAGAGAGAGAGAGAGAGAGAGAGAGAGAAATGACTAATAACGAGAGGTGACCTAGCGTTAACACAGAATCCCCCGAGGGTCCAAGAGTCTCACCCAAGAAGCCGAAGAAAACCCGGTTCAGACAATATCTACTTCCATATCCTTTTTATGTCTCAGACAGTAAATAACCGTTGATAAATGCCAAGAATAACACGAAGGCGGAAAAGGAGGTGAGACCATAAATACTGAACATTATCTGGGTACAGTACATTTCTCGTCTACATAAAAACAAAAGAAAAGATATATAGCGAACGATATATTTAAGTATAAGTCGACGTTCTGCGTGAGGATGTAGTCTGCAGTTTCTCTACTACGTATTTGCTTTAGGGAAAGACTGATCTCCTGATTTACGAGGCAAGAGAGGTGAAAGGAGGAGGAGGAGGAGGAAATTAATGAGTGCATCATCATGTAATTGTAACGAATAGATTATAATGTAATCTATACACACTCACATACATATCACTGCATGCGTATAGAATGTTTACATATATATATATATATATATATATATATATATATATATATATATATATATATGTATATATATGTATATATATATATATATATATATATATATATATATATATATATATATATATATATTATATATTTATTTATATAAGTATGTAAAAAAAAATGTGTATATATATATATATATATATATATATATATATATATATATATATATATTTATATTGATATATGTATATAAACATATATACATAAATAAATAAACATATATATATATGTATATATATATATATATATATATATATATATATATATATATATATATATATATATATATATATATATATATAACCAAATAAATAAAAAAGACGGGAGTAGAAGACAGTCCGCTCTTTCAGGTCCTTTAAATCGTCGCTGAATATTTCATGGTCAATTTGCGTCTCCTCTTCCATGCAGCCACTCTGCGCGAACAGGGAAAACTAGTGTGAAACTTTGGAATGAAAAGAAGAATGTTCCTTTCTGCTGGATTCCATGAGGATTTTGGAATATCTTTTGGCGGTGCAGTACGAGGAATAGTTCATAATTCGTGTGCTCGTTTTCCCTCTTTTTGAGTACTTTATCTTGTGATTTTTCTTTTCAACATGGTGTCAACGATATGAAGGTATGCGATAGTAGATATACCTCTTTTCATCATATCTACCTACCTATCTATCTACACACACACACACACACACACTATTTCTTTGGGTCCAGACAGTCAGCCTCTTACGTCATCTGTTATCTTTTCTCCTAGCTATATGTTCAGCCTATGTTCATGTTTACTCTATGATCACTTATATAATATTTCCTATCTTATTATTATTTTTTTATTTATTAATTTTCCTCCCTAGTGTTATTCACAGCCGTATATCCCTACTGTAACTGTAACTAATGACATGACATGGAAGTGTTTATGCTTGTAATGCAACTGCTTTCCATCCAGTAGTAATATTTATATTTGTTTTCATGATCTCTGCTTATTTCTAGTACGTGTTCTAGGCATGTTTACTCTGCAACTTCCTCAGGAATCTCATTATCAATTCGAATTAATCAGTTTTGTTTATTACTGTTAGGCATTAGTTTCGTTTCACCTGTTCACCTCTATGCCTACTTTTCAGCCTTCCTTATTGAGGTCAATAGGTATGCCTTTCAAATCCGCCACAGAAACTAAAATCGAAATGTCATCTGCATATCTTGTATAGCAATTGCGTCTAATCCCCTGGCTTCTCTATTTAATCTTCCTGGAAATATAGAGATAAATGTGTGAAATATTGTGCCTAACTGTCTCACGCCTTTTGGTAACTTTATTCGATCAGAATTTTTATTCAGTCGTGCTTTTACCGTTCCATTTGCATAGGAATTTGGGAAAAGTCGTAGATGTTCGTTTGCTCCTTGATTTATCCTTTGGATTTAGAGTTTGCTCATGTCCTACAGGATGAAAGACCTTTTCACGGTCTTCTCTTCAAACGCTGTGCTTGATGATTGATTAAATTCCGTGATTTTCTCACTAAGTTGGTTCGCAGATCATCCACGGTTGAATTTTCTTTTCGAATCTTGCTTTTCCGCATTGCGCATTTCATCTACATTTTTTTTCTTTGTTTTGGAAGTCTCCTATCACTAAAGTATATTTGTGTTTTCATAGTAAAAAATCATCCGCAGCTGAACTTTTCATTCCGTTTCTTCTGCGATATATTTCTG
>NW_028234426.1:11591071-11598571 GCF_977035675.1 Penaeus japonicus | reverse complement strand
TCAGCATATTTTACTATCTATTTAGTTTTCCACGTTAAAGATGCCATTATTAACGGTATCATTATCTGATTACCTGAAAGGGAAAATGTATGTCCTAAGTACAGGGTTTGCAAAACCCCTGCATTATGAAAAATAAACAGTGTCAGCCCGACTTTGGTGTGGTCAATACCCTTCCTGAGAGACAGCCTGGAGTGCCCCTAGCCGGAAATTCATCACAAAGGTGACCTATGAGCCCGTATTTCTTACGTTACTTGCCACAATTAGGAGCTGGAACGGCTGTAAACAATAGAAAGAGATCACATCTGGAACTGCTTAAGAAAATAACTTCGCTTTTTATCATTGCTCTTTTATTATAGTCACTTTTTTTAAGAATTATTATTATTTTTTTTATTAACGATTATCACTTTTATTAGTATTGTTACTGCTGACATTATTACTGATGATGCTTTTGCCATGGTTTTTATATTACCTCTCCAACGCGTAACCTCTACACCGGCACCCGAGTAATTGAATCTGGGAGGGGATAATTGCTTTTATTTTGAGGGACCAAACGGGGCCCAGTTCTGGCCCCTAAGCCGCCTATCGGGGTCCCTTGAGCTCACAGAACCCTTACAGATCGTAACGGATCATTTTTGGCGCCCAACGTGGGGCCGGTGTCTTTGTGGATACGTGTTGGGGTGTCCAGGATCAGATTTTTCATGCCGGGATTTGTTAATTGCATGAACATTGCATTTTTGGAGAGCTACTTATTTTATGTACTTTTTGCCACGCATTTTATGTACTTTTTGCCACGTATTTATTTATTTTCTGCTATGCATTTTATATGATCTTTTTGCCCAATATTTTATTATCTTTTTGCCCAGTGCTTTATAATCTTTTTGCCCAGTGTTTTATGAAATTTTGGTGCCGAACATTTTATGTTGTTTTGCATAATTTGATTACGCTTATTTCACATGATTTTTTGCTTCGCCTCTGCACTGGAACCCTTCTTTTGTCCTTCTTAATCCTCTTTATCTATCCTGCATTACTTTTCTAGACTTTGTCTCGTCTTGATTCACCCAGTCTTTTTGTATCCTTTCTTATTTGGGCTGTTCTTCCGTTCCATTCTATTTTCTTAGTTCGGGCTAATTCTTGCTTCTCTACTACTTCCAGCTTATTAATGTCGTGTTAATACATTGTTTTTCCCCATTTTATATAATCTGTCTCCTTTTCAGAAAGTTTTTGCATTCTTAATCACTTAACTTATTATTTTACTTTCTTTTATTATCTAGTTTTTGTGGCTCTCTATAGGTCAGTCAGGAATACTTTCATGTATTAATGTGTCTTCTCTCCCAATGCTAACTGTTTCTCTCGTAAGGTACTCTGTTGAAAGGAATTGTGAGGAATATTAGTGAATAACTTTCATGTGTTCGTGTGTGCTTTGATGAGGTGAAGTCGTGATGCCAAAGCCAAGGAGGGGTCGGTCAGCATCCAGTTTACCCAGTTCCCGCAGTCTGTCTCCAGCCAACCCAGAACACGTCAGTTTGTTTCCTGTGGTCATGAGTGGATCTGGGCAAGGAGCAGAAGCCATTCAAGCCATCCAGAGGGAAGTAGGAATGATGGAGGAAATACAAGAGCAGATGGCCCGTATGGAGGAGCGGATGACGGCCATGATGGAGGGGTTCTGCAGGAGCCAGGGAGAAAGGCTTTCTCGTTTAGAAGGGAGGCTGAGCAACACCACTGATCCAGTTCCTAATGCAGCAGATACGAGGGATAGTGGACAGAACACAGTTGCCGAAGGCGCATCTGAACCTCCTCCATTGCCTAGCACACGGACTGACAATGCTTCTCCAGATGAGCCGTCATCTTCCCGAACACAACCCCTGCATGCTGATCCTTTGAGTCTTCTTCAACAACAATTGCTGGTTAAGGACCAAGAGATGGCTCTCCTGCGACAACAACTTGCGCAACTTACTTCCCGTGCTCTAGCCAGTGAACCCACTCCAACCAGTGTTCCTGTTCGTCAGCAGCCCATGGATCCTGACTGTCAGTTATCTTCACGCACTTCTCACCAAATGCCTTTGCCTGAGCCTGCCCGTCCGACTCGTCAATGGAACCTTTGTGAGCAACCACTACAAGATGGCACCCTTCAACAACCCGTCCCTCTCCAGTCTTCTCAAGAAACAGGGAGCCGTTCACTGCCCTCCAGTGATCCACTTCTTCAGCCGCACCACAGATCCTGCCAACCAGCCATCTCGTACATGTTGCCAAGGGAACCAGTACCACATTTCAAAGGGGAGACTAGTGCCAACGACCCGTTGAAACGGAACCATGAGATCGAGAGCTGGATCCGTTCTATAGAAAACCTAGTGAGACCAGCAACAGATGAAGCCTACATCAGAGCCGCTAGAGCAAGTTGTCGGGGTAGAGCGGACATGATTATAAACTCCCAACAGTTTGACCACATCGTTAGTTGGCCCTCATTTAAGGCAGAACTCCGTAGAAAGTTCCGCGGGACATATACTGCTGCAGACTTTTTCAAAGTTCTCTACAGCCAAGCGATGGGTTCCAGCCAAGCCCCAATGGACTACTTCCTACAGATTGAGGCTTCAGTGTACCAGGGAGTAAGAGATCATCATGATGCCATAGGAGATCCTTTAGCGCTTGTCAGGAGGGTATTTCTTTCAGGCCTTCCCGGGTGGCTCCGAGACCTGTTGGCTCTTAAAGATGACTGTGCTGCTCCAGACCTAGCAGAGGCCGCACAGCGTGTGTGGAATTCACGTAATGGGATTCGCCACGGAGCAGAACCAAACCGCCACCAGTCCCCGAATGATGTCACCGACCAACCTCGTGGACAGCCAGATCGTCCGCCCAGATACCGTGACCTTCATCCTGTTACAGCAGAACCGCAACACAGCTCACCACCCAGAACTCGACAAGAACTACCCTGGTGTGAGTTCCATAGGCTGCATGGTCACTCTACTCATGAATGCAGAGCAGCCCAAAGATCGCCACGCCAGAGCCAACCCAGGTACAGCTGCTATCGTTGTGGTGATCCTGGACATTTTAGCAGAAGCTGTCCCTTTCTCGCGGGCCAGGGAGGTCGCGTTCCCAGCCCCACTGGCAACTACTCCACAGGGAACGTCAGGGCTTGTGTGCAGCCAGCTGAGACAAATTGCAGCCACAGGAGAGAATACGCTATATCTTCAAGGACGACCTCTCGCAGTACTCAATGCTGAAGGCAGTCCCATCATGTCCTTTATAGACACGGGCTCGCAAGTCACCCTTGTTAAGAAGACTGTGATGGACCGGCTTGATCCTGATGGCAGACTGAGACGACGATTATCGGACAAAGTTCTAAGGGGTGTCTCTGGTAAACCTCTGCATCCAGTGGCTGAAGTGACCTTAAGGTATGAGTTAGACCAGGATGATGCTCTTGAACACCCTACTCTGGTAGCTGACCTAGATTTCCCAGGGGACGTACTTTTAGGCATTGATCTCCTACATCGACTGAATTTTACACTAAAGTCTAGAGCCAACTCATCCCATGGTAAGCTGATCTTAGGGAAAAGTCAGTATTCTGTAGTCTTCACAGATGCCAAATCGTTAAAGATCAGCCTGCTGACCACTACAAACTCTGCGGCTACACAGACCGAGATGGAGACGCTTGTTTTGGAGGCACTACCTGAAAGAGATGTCATTACTGTTGAAGACATGAATCTACCGCAATCACCTGAAAGAGAAGAAAGATTAGTTACTGCCGGAATTCTGGATGATCTGATATCTGAAAGAGAAACTGTATGTGAGAACCCCAACCCATGGAAGGCAGACTTTGACTCGCATGTACCACTGGAAGGAGAAATCTATGACGACACAATCTCGTCTGATGAACCCGACTCAGGACCTGAAATGGAATGGGATCACTTTATGAATGACACCTTTGCATTTGAAGAGTTTGATACTGAAGATTCCACCTTGCCATCGTCAATCGCCATTGCCACATGCGAAGCTGCCTTGTCTTTTGGGGCCCTGGAGGATGAGCCTGCATCACCACTACTTGAGCACTTGATGGAACCCCAACAGCAGCAAATACATAGTCTTTTGAGTGAGTACCAGGACTTGTTTGATGGTGGAGAAGAGGCTGTAGGCTTAGTACCAGGAGTCCGTCACACCATAGCTACAGGGGATGCTAAACCTGTATGTATTCGTCAGTGGAGACTGCCGCAATCTACCCGCCAAACTATCCGCCAGCAATGTGACACCATGTTAAGTTCTGGAGTTATTGAGCCATTGACAAGCCCTTGGCTTAGCCCAGTAGTCCTTGTGAAGAAGAAGGATGGGAGTTTAAGATTCTGTGTTGACTACCGGGGCCTTAATGCTGTGACCAGAAAGGACACTTACCCTCTTCCAAGAATAGATGCTCTCATCGACGAGCTGGGACCTGCTACTACCTTCACCACCCTGGATGCAAGAGCTGCTTACTGGGCTATTGAAGTTGAACCATCTGACAGACCAAAGACTGCATTTTCAGACGGGTACCGTCTTTTTCAATTCTGTCGACTCCCCTTTGGTTTAGCTACAGCACCTTCGACCTTTCAACGCACCATGAATGTTCTCCTGACACCAGTACTTGGACGCCACACCCTATGTTATCTCGACGATATTGTGGTCTACAGTCCTGGGTTTGAGCAGCATCTACAAGACTTAGGAGAGACTCTTAAACTGCTAAAAGCTGCAGGGCTGAAGCTCAACATGGAGAAGTGTAACTTCGCAGCTTCCACCATAAATTTCTTGGGATATACAATCAGTCCCGATGGAGTACTTCCCAACCAGGACAAGGTAGCTGCCATTGCCAAGACTCCAGCACCCTGCACTATCAGGGATGTGCGGCGTTTCTTAGGATGCACAGGCTTTTTCAGAAAACATGTCCCTGGGTATGCTGCCATATCATCACCCTTACACTTGCTCCTTAAGAAGGCCCAGAAATGGACTTGGGGACCAGAGCAACAGTCGGCCTTCGGAGAGCTGAAGCAGAGGTTGATGTCCGCTCCAGTCCTACGGCAACCGGACTTTGAACGCAAGTTTGAGCTCCATACTGATGCTTCTTCTATTGCCCTAGGGGCATGTCTTATGCAAAGGGCAGATGATAACTCGCCCCATGCAATAGCCTACTACAGCCGGAAGCTGAGGGATGCTGAAAGAAGATATCCAGCCATTGATTTGGAGGCCCTTAGTGTTGTTGAAGGAGTACGAGTGTTTAACTCCTATTTGTATGGCAGGCACTTTGTCATATATACAGATCATCGCCCTCTAGTCCATGTGTTTTCCAAGAAGACAAAATCACCTAGGATGACACGTTACGCACATGAGCTGTCATTCCTTGATTTTAGTATATGCTACAAAGAAGGCCCAACTAATTACGTGCCTGATCTGCTCTCAAGAAATGTGGCTGCACTTGAGTTGGATCAAATGCCACCGGTTTCGACTGCCAGAATTACTGACCTATCATCAGACACTTTGGCTGAACAGCAAGAAGATGATCCGCAGCTCGCAGACCTTAGAAGGTACTTAATTGGTGGTATGGTACCAAAGAAGAAATGGCCTCTTTCATTGGAGGAGTTTGAGGTCAAAGAAGGGGTCATGTATCGCCTGAGGCACCTTCCTGATCAGATATTACATCAGTTGGTAGTTCCTGAGAGCCTAAAGAACTCAGCTTTAAAGGCAGCTCACCTACCACCATTGGCATCTCATCCGGGTATTCATAGAACATATGAAAATGCAAAATCTATGTTCTACTGGGTAAACATGTTCAGTGATTGCAAAGAATACGTAGAACACTGCCATGTTTGCCAGCAAACAAGAGGTACTCCCCAAGCTGTTCCAATGGGTGGTGCTCCACTAGCTGAGGCTCCACTAGAGCGGGTATCAATGGATATCTTCGACCTAGGCCAGTCAATTCCCGTTCGTTATGGGCTGAGTATCATAGATCAACATTCACGCTATCTCCAAGTTGTGCCCCTTCGTAGTGCCACTGCAACCACTATTCACCGAGCCTTTGTGGACCATTGGGTGACACTGTTTGGACCTCCAAGGGCTATTCAAACTGACAATGGGTCCCAATTCACTAGTCGCCTCTTCAATGAGCTTTGTCAGATGATGCGAACATCTCATCATTATACCATCCGGTATCACCCTCAAGCTAATGGGTTAGTGGAGCGCACTAACAGGGTCATAAAGAGTGCCTTAACTGCATTGGTTGGCCAGCGACCACGTGTCTGGCACCAGTTTGTCCCAGAATTACGCTTACAGGTGAATTCAGCCATCCACCGATCAACACACGAACAACCATTATATCTTCTAACGGGTCGGCATGCAAATTTTGCTGTCGGGCTATCAAACCAGGCTGTCTTTGCAGAAAACCGATGTCTCCAAGAACGTTTAAGGGAAGCTCGAGAAGCTGCAGTTACTGCTTCAAGAGAGGCAAGAGGAACCTATGGACGATACTACAATCGTGGCAAACGGGAGCGTTTCCTTCCTGCTGTGGGATCCTTAGTTTGGTACTTTGACCACGGACGGCATACACCCCTCACGGGCCGATGGAAAGGTCCTGCTAGGGTTGTTACCCAGTTAGGCCCGCTAGCATTCGAGGTCAGAGACGTCCACACTGATGTCCAACGACGAGCTCATTTAAGCCATTTGAAGCCTTTCAAATCGTCAGCTGAGCTCTCCTACTCTTCTGAAGAATCAGACTCCGATCCAGAAGATCCAGGTGATTGCAATGGACCAGAAGTTCCTACTCCGAGTAGCAGTAATTCAGTGCCTGCTGAACCCGCCAGAAGTAATCCAGTACCAGATCGAGATGGTGCTGACTCAGGTGCTCTACCCTCACTTGGAGCACACAGTAGTTTTCCAGATATGGCGCACAGTGACGAGGAATCATAGCAGATACTTGGACCAATTGCAGATAGATTCCAGTAATCCGTGTCATATCTGAACAGAGTTTGGACTAATTAACTATTAAGCTTCCTTGCAGCTGAGTTACCCGTTACAGATCTTGATTTATTGATGTTGCAATATATTCAAATGATTCTATGTCTAGCAGTTCCAGAACGTTCCAGCTGGGTGTGTATATATAGTTTTTGTGGCAAGTAATGGGCTCTGGCCACCTTTGTTTTGTCTTTCCAGGGTCTCCGCTGCTCTCTTCGACCCCGCAGGTGGTGGAGGGATTGTGAGGTTGGGATCCTCCCCTCCCCTCTCGCTCCTGTCCTCATCCTGCAACCTCGCCCTGTTCCGTGCATCCTCGCCCTGTTCCGCGCAGCCTCACCCTGTTCCGTGCATCCTCGCCCTGTTCCGTGCATCCTCACCCTGTTCCGTGCATCCTCGCCCTGTTCCGTGCATCCTCACCCTGTTCCGTGCATCCTCGCCCTGTTCCGTGCATCCTCGCCCTGTTCCGTGCATCCTCGCCCTGTTCCGTGCATCCTCGCCCTGTTCCGTGCATCCTCGCCCTGTTCCGTGCATCCT
>NW_028234426.1:11546071-11551071 GCF_977035675.1 Penaeus japonicus | reverse complement strand
TAACAACAATAAAGATAATATAAAAAATATCATTACCATTATTACAAACGGCGTCTGTTGAAAGAAGTGCCATTTTTGTAATAAACAGTGAAATATCATTATGATTATAATTGTCTTAATAATGAGAATAATAATAGTTTAAATATTGAAAGTATTATTATCATTATTTTCAAAATTATCATTAATATTATTGTAATTATTCATATCATCATTATTTTACTGTATTTTTTTGCAATTTATTATCATTATCACCATCATGATCCTCCTCCTCATCATCATCATAATCATGATTATAATCATCATCGTCATCATCATCATAATTATCGTTGTTGTTGTTATCGTTATTAGCATTTTCCCAGCATCACTATCATAACGATTCTCTCATCATTCACTATAATTTAGATTTTTTTCTTGTCTTTTTACACCCACAACCATACCTAATCACATACACACACAATACAAAAGGATGATAATAATGATGGTGGTAATAATAATGATGATGATAATGATAATAATGATGATAATAATAATGTTGATGATAATCATAATGATGATAATACCAGTTATGATTGTGACAACCATAATAATCATGATAATGATGATAATAATAATGGTATTTATGATAATATGGATAATAATAATGATAATACTAATGATAATGATGATAATGATAATGATAATGATAATAAGAAAAATAATAATAGGTAAAAGAGGAAGACAAAAGGCGATTTACAGAATCGAAAGTCCTGATTTGAATTAAACAGACATTAAAAAGGCAGGAATCATGAATAACACATTGAAAGAAAAATAGAATAAAAGAACACTAAAAGAATAAACGATAATGAAGAGAATAAAAGTAATATTACTTAGAAAGAAAGATATAGTCTATGAAATATTGTTGATAAATATAAGATATAAGAAATAGATGAAATAAGAAATAAATAAATAAGAAATAGATATAAGAAATGATATATAGTCTATGAAATATTTTAGAAGAAATGACATGAATACGAGAGCGCTGAACGAGACTGGAAATGATATTGCAATTATATATATCAATAAAAAAGAGAGAAAAACATTGCATTAAATCCATGAAATGTTGGTACGGTGACTTTATTATAAGATCAATTACGATTGAGAGTTTATAATAGAAAAAAACAGCAACAGCAAAGTTAATTCCTTCCCAAGAAATGTGTTTAAAATGGCAAAGTATCATTAATGTTGGAAATGTCATCATGGATTCGAATTCAGGCAGATCGATTCGATGATAATGTGTAAAAAAAAACACAAAAAAACAATAAAAGATGAAATCTAACTAGGTGTAATTTCCAAAATTCGAAACTTGCCAAGAGGTAAAGCAAACAATGATCTATATATCCTCACGCACATACACACACGCACACACTCACACACACACCACATACACAAAGAAAGAGAGAAAGAGAAAGAGAAAGAGAAAGAGAAAGAGAAAGAGAAAGAGAAAGAGAAAGAGAAAGAGAAAGAGAAAGAGAGAGAAAGAGAAATTGAGACAAAGAGAGAGAACTTGAGAGAGAGAGAGAGAGAGAGAGAGAGAGAGAGAGAAATTGAAAGTCAGAGAGAGAGAGAAAGAGAACCAAAGTAGCTAGAAGTATACCTACCATCTAGCAAAACCACACTAAGAATCAGACAAAAAAGAAAAAAAAAAAAACAAAAATCAAAACATACAAACCGGGTAAAGTGGCTGGCTCTGGGATGGCCATATATCGACGAGATGGAAACATATTCGCCAAATGTCACGTGAATGACAACAAAGGGAAGGGGAAAGAGATCACAGTAGAAAAGAAGAAATAACATTATCCTTCGGCAACGGATCGAGCACAAAGACGCGGCAGATGCTTATGCAGGGGCCTGAGAACGGCTTTTGTCCTGCAACAGACAAGTGGGATATCTTTGTGTAGATATGTGGATCCAAACACACACACACACACACACACACACAGATATATATATATATATATATATATATATATATATATATATATATATATATATATATATATATATATATACATAAAAGTATAAACATATCATATGTATGTATATATATGTATATATATATATATAATATATATAATATATATATATATATATATATATATATATATATGTATATACATATATAGGTTGGGCATACAATCCCACTGAACGAAAGAAGAGGATGGGCAGGGAAAATGTTCTGGCATGATTAAAGGGTCTATTCTTTTTCCATTTATTCGTTATTATTCTCGTTATCATTATCATTATCATTATTATATCAGTGTTATTAAAATCATTAGTATTATTATCATTATTGTTGTTACTTTTCCCATCATTTTTATTATTGTTACTATTATCATTATCATTATTAACATCGTTATCATTGATATCATCATCATTATCAATATCATGATTATTATTATTGTTCTTATTATTGTCATTATTATAGCATCGCCATCATTATCATGATCATTATCAATCATGATGAAGATATGAAGTTCTAAATATTTTACCTCTTACTGCCTTTCTTTCAATATGTAGATTATGTAAAAGGAAAGCAGAAGCCAATTAGTCAAACAAGGCAATATGACCTTTCTTTTGTGCGCGAGCGTTTAGTGTAATCTTCGACTTCAATTCTCATTCATATATGTAATCAATTTACATTTGCGTCATACATTCATTCTACCTTGAAGTCAACTAATTTAAAATCGTCCTGAATGTCGAAGGATGAGAAGCCAAGCCAAGCCAAACAGCATTCCAAAACCGGCCATGTGCTTCCACGCGAAGAACCATGTACGTAAGCCATATTAGCCTTTATTGAAATAGTGCAATGATTATACGAAACTAAACTGCTTTCCGTAGACAAGCGGCTCACGGACCGGGAATGTCTGGCGTAATATGCAAACCACTCACAATGCCAGGTAATGTGCAATCACCTCCCTACTCTCTCATTATTCTAAGTGAGATTTGATTCGGCTCAATGTCTGTCAGCGATATACAACGATCGTTAATCACTGGAATTCACACAGATTTCATTCAATTTCTCTTTGGTAAAATGTACACGAAACGCTTTAAAATATTAACGTTGCAATAGCATATCATTCAATTATATCTCCATTTCTTTAACAATTTAACGACAAAGCGTATAATTCCGTTTACATCGACACGTCTAAAGCACAACTTATAATTGTTAATTATCCAAATATTGAAACTCTTACGGCTTATTATGGCAGAGTGTCAGACAAAACAACAGCCACAGAACGTATACACATTGGAATACTACACCTAAAGAGATATTTAAACATCTCTAAAATGAGAAAGACTGAATAACAACAGCATGATGGTGAGAATTAAGATAATTATATTGAAAATGATATTGATGATGATAACAATAAAGATAATAGTAATGGTGATAATAGATGATAATGATTAAAAGGTATTGATAATGATAACAATAATAATGATAATGATAATGATAAAAGTAATGATATTAAGTGAATGATATTAATGATGCGAATGATTATATTAATACTAATAATAGCAATATAATTTAGCATAATGCTAATAATGATAATGATGACGATCATGGTAATGCTAAAGGTAATAATAATGATGATAATGAAGATAATGATAATGGTAACATTAATACAATCGTCATGATTATATTGTTTCTAATAAGGATAATGATAAAATGATGATGAAACGATGATTATAATATTGATAAGAATTAAGATAATAAAATGATTATAATTTTGATGAGGATAATAGTAAAGAAAACAAATTAAAAAGTACTAGCAATGAAAATGATAATGATGGAAATGATTGTGATGATAGTTATCATTTTTACTATAATGATCAATGTTATAGTTATATAAGTTATGATAATGAAAATGATAATACCGATGATTATAAAAATTATAATGATAAAAAAGGGATTATGATAAAAGTAATGATAATGATAATAATAGTGAGGATAGTAATATGGTAATAATAATGATAATGGTAATATGAATAATAGATATAACAGCAATAATGAGCAATTGTAATAATGATAATGATATGAATGGTAACAAAATAACAATAACGATGATGATAATGATTGATAATAGTTATTATAATGATAATGATAATAATAGTGGTTATGGCTTTATTAATAATAATACCGCTATTTCAGGGATGATAATAATCATAAAATAATGATGTAATATTGATGATTATAATAATGATCATGATGATTACGATAATAATGATAATAATAGTGATGATAATTATAATGATAATGATAATACTGATAGTGATAATGATAATAATAATAATAATGATATAATGATAGTAATGATAATAAGGATAACGAAGATAAAAATGGTAATAATGATAATAATGATAATAGTTATGATGATACTAATGCTTATAATTATTATATAAAAAATGAGAATGATGAATGATAGCAATAATATAAGCAATTATGATAATAGATGTGATGTTAATAACCAATAATTATTGATATTATTACTAATACAAAAAAAAAATAAATCCCGTTATGATTAATAAAAATAGTCAAATAACGATGAGCCCCAGATTTAAAATTACTACGAGGGGAAGCATATCCATCTGATATAAACTCGAGATTTATAAATCGTTCTAATAAAAATTGTTGCAGTCCAATCACCGTGGCAATTGAATGGAACGTATTACCTGAGCAAATGCATAACAAAAACTTGAACGTGTAGTGTAGCTAGGAATTGTAGTATATAAATAATTCAATGAAATAATAATCACCAATACAGGGAGTTGAGTGCTTCTAATTTTATATTCAGTGTACTCGTAAGAGGCTTTCCTATCAATGGCAATGCTAAAATCACAAGCGCAATAAACATCAGGTAATTCTGGCTCTGATGAGAGTGAGTTCCGTAATACGAGACGGAATGGAATGCTCGCCTACGTGCTTCCCAAACCAATGCGTTCCGGATGCGTATTGCAACCGA
>NW_028234426.1:11521071-11526071 GCF_977035675.1 Penaeus japonicus | reverse complement strand
CCAAACAAATGCCTCATCAATCTGTTAAAAACTGCTGGAGCATTGACGAGACCGAATGGTAATACGGTGAATTGGAATAATCCTGCGGGTGTAGAAAAGGCAGTAAATTTTCTAGATACTTCAGTAAGAGGTATTTGCCAATAGCCCTTTGTCAAATCTATTTTAGAAAAGTACTTGCTTCCACCAATCTTACAGAAAATAGCTTCGGTATCACACATAGGTTCAGCATCGAACTTCGTAATCTTGTTCAGTTTTCTAAAATCTAAACAAAGTCTCCGATTTCCATCTTTTTTAGGAACTACTAAAACAGGTGTAGAATATTCAGAGTCTGAAGGTTCAATCATCCCGAACTCCAGCATACTACGCAATTCCGTTTTCACTTCCTCCTCTAATCTGTACGGTAAAGGATAAGGTTTCACTCTTATAGTTTCAGGAACAGTTAATTCAATGTTATACTCTAATTCTGTCGTTTTACCTGGGACATCGGTGAGAACGTCGCCAAACGCTTGCAGGATGCCTCTCGCGTCATCTCGATGCTCAGCTGACAAATCTGAATCCAGTGAGACATCTCTCCAGGTTTCGCGCTGGTGGTAACTGGGAATTGTCACCACTCTTCCCTCCGCGTTATCCTCGTCGTTAACTACCACAACTGCCGCTGGAAATGCATCAGCTGATTCCCTATGTACATACCTTTTTAGCATGTTTATGTGGTATTTCCTAAAAGTTCCGTTCACATCCACTATCTTATTCAGTCTATTCGGACTCCCTACTACCTTAAAAGGACCTTTCCACTGAAATAGCAATTTATTTGAGTTCGTAGGTAATAATAGTAATACATCATCTCCCGAGTTTATAACCCTGTCTTTAGTTTTCCGGTCATAGTAATACTGTGCAACTTCCTGTGCATTCTTCAGTTCCATTAATGCCATACGACAAGTGTGTCTTTTTTCTTTATTTTTTCTATCTTATTTCCCCTGTTTTCTTCTTCCCTTTCTCCTTTCCCTAATTCTTTTCTAATTACCTTATCTTTCTCTAGAAAAATCCTTCTAATACCTATCTAGCAATCTATACTTTTTGAATTATCATAACTTTCTTCTATTATCTTTCTTCTTCTCTATAAAAAAACTACTTAATCTTCTTTCATCTGCTCCGCTTCTCCTAATTCTTCTTCTAACCTTTCCCGCAAATTGATAACGTATTCGTATGATGACCTCGTTTTCGGGCTCCTTCACCTCGCCGTCAAACAGCTCCCTTAACAATGTCATCGGACCCCTCACTGCATGTCCGGTTGGTAAACAAGCTCGAATGGCGAGAACTTTGTGCTTGCTGTGGAACTTCTCTATATGGCAAAAAGTAATGGTGATAAAATATCTATGCCACTCTTTTGGTTGTTCTGCACACATCCTTTTCAGCATCCTTATTTTTTCAATGTACCATTAAATTTTTCTACCAACCCATTACACATAGCGTGAATATTTAAGGAGTCGTAGTAATGGACTGTATTGACAACAACCTATAAACTTCCTGCATCATTGCCGTGAGGTAAATTGCGTTCCCCTGTCTGACAGCACTTCCCTTGGAATGCCCACGTCGGCTGAAAACGACCTATTTACCAGAGCTTCCGCCACGGATGTAGTGTCGATGTTCTGCAGTGCCAGAGCCTCCGGGTATCTGGTGGCGAAGTCCACTACCGTCAAGATGTATCTCGAGCCCCCTCCCCCCCCCCGCTCCCCCGTCAGAAGATCGCGGTTCAATTGGGCCTACAATATCAACTGCTAAACGAGAAAAGGGCTCTCCGATTATTGGCATTTTCCCTAATTTTGCTCTTTGTATTTTACCTTTATCAACAGTCCTCTGACACACATCACACGATCTGCAATATCGTTCAATGTCCTTCGTAATGCCGGGCCAGAAAAACTTCTCCATCACTCGATCTTTGGTCTTTCCCGTCGCTAGATGACCTCCCATGATGCTTGAATGAGCCAAGTCGAGTACGGCGGAGCGGCATCGAGATGGAACAAGGAGTTGCTGCCTCTCTAAATTACCAATTTTCACTTTTCTGTAAAGAACTCCTCGCTTTAGTACATACATGGAAAATTCATTATTCTTTCTACGATAAAATTCTTTACTTTCCTCTGCATACTTTCTCACTCTATCTAAGGTCTTGTCTTCTTGCTGTGCTTGTTTGATTGTCATGTTTAACATATTAGAGACTGCTAATACCTTAAGTTCTGGCTGTTTTCTTTCCGTCGTCTGCCTGTTACGTGTCACTACACCACATGTGTGTTTACCCTCACTATACTTCCCTGACCTTACGCCTGGTATATTTCCGATTATTAAGTCATGTATGGGATTAGGTATACAAACAGCTTTAGTTATTCCTGTATAGAAAGGACTCCTTATAGAAATTTCTGCTTCCGGATAACAAAATACGTCCGAAAAAAAAAAAAAAAAAAAAAAAAAAAAAAAAAAAAAAATTAGCCATTTTAACCACACAGTATTTACCTGTTAACTTATAATTTGGTACCAAACTCCTCTTCACCAACACCGTAGTACAACCATTGTCCCTCATTACCGTCACTTTATGTCCTTCCACTTCTCCTGGTTTTGTGATTAACTTGGAATTTCCAGCTTTTCCTGATCCTCCACACGCTACCCGAAATCCCTTTCCATTTACCTTTATCCATCCATGATCGTCAATCACCTGCACGGGGTCGGCCTGCATCACTGGCGCCGCGTCGTCGTCTCGCGGGGGCTCGGCGATGCTCTGCGCTCCCTGTGATGTTGCCGCCGCGGCCTCTTTCCTCATCGCTCCAGGCGTCGCTGACGTGCCTGCACCCTTACTTTTATTTGCATTGGGTCTGAAATAACAATCCCACGCCTTGTGTCCTCCCTTCTGACAAATGTAACATTTTACCTGGGGGGAAGTGTAGAAGATGGTGTCTTTCGGATGCCTCCTGTCATTGCCCTCATTTACCTGCCCGAACTGCTGCGCCCCGGACGATTGACTTGGACACAAGGTGCTTGTTGGGGACTAACGAAGGCTGAAAAACTAGACATGGCGCCGCCTCGATATACACCGATCTGCCACTCTCCTTCTAACCAAAGAAAAAAAAAACTCCTGATAGTGAGAGTTTTGCCAGTGAGCGTTCCTTAAGAAACATGTTTTAAATTACGATCACAGGAGAGAGATAAATTGTTCCCCATGTATACATTAAACTCTTTCAATGAATTATAGCTAGCGCTAAACCATGTTTTCTTTCCCCGCCTCCCATTTCTACGCAACCGTTCACAACAATTTCGTATCACTGGCCAAAAAATTACTACTGTTTGGCCGTTTCCCCCAACATCAAAACCTCGAGAAAATCTACAGCTTCCTAAACTTAACTCTGAATCCCTTTCTGCAGTACAGTCAAAAACCTCTTTAAAAAAAATAAAGCAGATTTTCAGTTCACTGTAATTCCCCTGCGAATCAGTCTGAGATTAGTTGAAATGGTAGATTATTAATCTAGGGGCTCCTGTCCCCCTGGAGTAAAGACGAGGGCTAAAAGCTTTTTAATTCGCCCCCCGGAAGATATCCCTCCGGCCAGCCGGCGCATAGTGGCAAAACCGCTCGGAATCTTTGGAAGAATAATGCATCAATGTCACTGCCTTCTCATTAAGAAACCGGTAATTTTAGGATACCTTACCTTGACATTGTGCTCCTCGCCGAACGATTCTCTTCGGACCGATTCTTTTTCAACTCCATTCTGCGGAGTTTTAACTCTTCTCTTCTAACTTTCTGCTTGCACCTTTGCTTCTTGTGCCTTCGTTCCTCTTGCTTCCACGCTCTTTCCTCCTTTCTGTCCTATCGAGGCAAGCAGTTTCTTTGCTCCCGCTCATACTGAATTCCCTCATTAATAAAAATTGGCAAGGGTCAGCTCCGGTCAAGCGATATTCTTTCCCAATCTGATGCAGCTTCTCGGTCTCCATTTTGCTAAAATATGTTACACATGCACTCTCAGTCGTCCCTGTTCGGGCGCCAAGAATGTTAAGCGGTCTTTGCTCTTAATTAGTTGAGACGACTATTGAGACATGGGATGTAACATCTTAGCAGGAATGGGATAAAAACACGATAATTAATCTTTAATTTATTATATGCTCTGCAACGGTCACTGAACTAGGCCTGAGATCTGTCTCCCAAAGCGGTTGCGCAGACTCAGCTTGCGATGTCTCCCCGGTGGGTTGCGGGCGATTCTCCACTCCACTCGAAGCCGTGACTCGTGTCACGGCAAGAAGGCAGGAGCGTCAGGAGCGAGGAATGCGTCGCTTCTCCAACTTCACTAGCTTACGTCACAAAACACTCGCTCAAACAAAAAAATAAATATCAACAACTAATACATTATTTGTATCATCCATTAATATTTCTTTCTTCATAACGACTCCCATACTATTCCGTTTATATATGTATATTTAGAATGAAAAATTTACTCAAATGACTATGCAACTTGTTTGTTTCGCAGCCCAGCCATACGGTAGTTGCGTATGATTCCCTCATTTCATTCTACTTTTCGTTTTGTTTCAAAGTTTATCATATTTGAATAGTTTAACTAAAATAATGAAACAGTCTTCGCTTATTACTTTGTATTGGAATATTTTTACAATATATATATATAACATAATATTATACATACATTTTACATAATATATACATCCTCTCTTCTCTCTCTCTCTCTCTCTCTCTCTCTCTCTCTCTCTCTCTCTCTCTCTCTATATATATATAGATAGATAGATAGATATGCATATATAGTGTGTGTGTGTGTGTGTGTGTGTGTGTGTGTGTGTGTGTGTGTGTGTGTGTGTGTGTGTGTGTGTGTATGTGCGTGTGTGTGTGTGTGTGTGTATGGGTATGTATGTATATACGCACACATGCTTATGTGTGTGTGTGTGTGTGTGTGTGTGTGCGTGTGTGTGTGATAATATATATATATATATATATTACATATTATATATACATATAT
>NW_028234426.1:11501071-11508571 GCF_977035675.1 Penaeus japonicus | reverse complement strand
ATTCCTGCAGAGTATTAACCACCAAACTTCTGCAGCTGAGGTATGGAGAAAAATCAACAGGTTGTCAGGTAAAGCTGTCGCCACTCCGCAGTTCCACAGCCCATTAGAACAGGCTAATTTGTTATTAGATCAGTGGGCCAGAACCTCTCAGCTGAACTGACTTCCGCAGAGAATAACATATAAACTTAACAACACGAAAATAAATAGGAATTTTAACATTGCCATAGCCTGTTCTGCCACTGACCCCTCCGACTTTGCCGAAATAACTGAGTGGAACTTAAATAATGCACTACGCAAGGGTAAGGCAACTGCCCCAGGCGAGGATGGCATCACTTATAGTGTACTTCGGCTCATTGCTCAGGTACCAGGTAACCCAGTTTTACATCTTTACAGACTAAGCTTATCCCAGGAATACTCCCAAGCTCCTGGACTGAAAGCCTAATCTGATAAATACCGACCCGTCTCATTGACCTCATGTTTATGCAAGGTACTTGAGAGAATTATTTTGAGCAGACTCATGTATCGCATACATGCCAAGTTATCTTCAAGACTGTATGTATTCCTCCCAGGACGTAGCACTCAGCACTGCTTTGCAGAGTACTTGACAAATTCTCAGCAAGGCATGCAAACTGTATTTCTCGATCTTAAATCTGCCTTTGATATTGCAAACAGAGACCTCATCCTTGAGCAACTGGCTAGCTTTGGTATTCAAGGAAAACTTTTAACGTGGATTCAAATGTATTTTTCAGCTCATGTTCTCTTCAGGGGAATCAAAAGTACATACTCTAAAATGTTTGAGCTTGGCACACCTCAGGGGGGCGTACTTAGCCCCATGCTATTTAACATTTTAATGCACAAACTATTAAGCAATATACCACTTGAGGGCAGTGATTCCATTATTTGTTATGCTGATGACATCTGCATTAAAACTTCATCCGAGGATAGAATGCAAAAGATTCTTAATGTGCTGTCCACAAAAGCTACTGAGTGCGGTTTGAAAATCTCAGTTGAAAAAACCAAGGCACTCAATCCTCTTACAATCCCACTGCCAAACTTTCATATAGATGACATTGAACTAGATCTTTGCCACAAATACAAGTATCTCGGGGTGACTATTAACGACACAGAACTCATTATGAACTTAAAGAAAAGACTGTGGGAGCGGCTGAAGCCACTCAAGACTCTTGTTGGTAGAGAATTTGGTGTCAATGTTAACATTGGAAGACTCTTACTTATCATACATACGGTCAGTCGTAGATTACCATGCCTTACACCTTATATCATTTAGGGACTCAGAGTTAAATTGTCTAGAAATTGTACAGAATGCAGCAATGAGGATCATTTTCGGTGCTCCCAAAACAACGAGGATTGTGAACAAGAATATCATACATTAATACTATATTTGGTGTCAGAGCAATTAAAGAACCCCTCTATAACATAGAGTTCCAGAGGCAACTTAAGTATAAGATAGTGAATCCTTTTTTACATAGCAATACCGAGTCACACTCAAAATCACGGTTGCAAGTGACATACAAATCCATACACCAATTAAATACGTCCTTGAGTAAGTTCCCATATGGACGTTCTATTCCACCGTGGAAAATGTCGACATTGAACGTATTTTATGCTGATGTCCCTAAAAAAGACACAGTTTCTCCAGCTGTACTTAAGCAACACACCCTTGCAACCATTAATGAGCATCTTGAAACTGAATAATGACTATGAGTGCTACACTGATGGATCCCTACAGTCTGGAAGTAGAGCAGGGTGTGCTTATGTTGTATATAAAAACAATATTTTGCAGCACCAAGATTGTAGGAGGGTTCATGACTGGGCGAGCACTACGCAAACTGAATTGGCAGGAATACTCATAGCCACAGACTTTTTGTTAACTCATGGCTCAGGAGTAATTTTCTGCGACTCGCAGAGTGCTCTCCTCGCTCTGAACACTCTTGATAAAGGTGTCGGAAATATCGTAAATGATATAAGAATAAATGTACATCGGGCCAAGGAACGGGGACATGTTATACATTTTGTGTTGATACCATCGCATGTTGGAATCGCTAAACATGATCATGCTGATCGCTTAGCGAGGGCAGGATGTGATAAGCAAATTGTGGATATAGACTCTGGCATACCTCTTGCTAGGATTTCACATATAATAAGAACCTCCAATTGGGAGGACCTGATGGAGCTAACAAATTCTCAAAGACCTGACAGCTGTAGCATAAAACATTTTGACCAGTTTTCGAAGGAGAGATTCATTTATGGTTCATACAAGACAAGGACAAGACAATGTGATATTGTGACTGCAAGAATTAGACTTGGATACATAATGTATTGGCAGGTCAGTTCAGATTGCAATGTAGAAGAAACTAAATGAAGAATTTGCAACGAAGAGTATAAACGAACACTTGAACATTACATTTCAGAGTGCCATATGATACAACCTTTTAGGCCACCTAGCATGAGGTATGCAGAGCTATGTAATTATTTCATAACATCAACTGTGCTAGAAGATGTGCTAATGCTATATCCGAAATTCGGTATATGATACCCTATTACAACATTTATCAAATGTCTATTCACAGTTGATATACTATGGAATATAATAATGTTATTACCTTAATTTGTAATACAATGTTAGCAACAATGTCATGACTCTACACCAATGTATCAAAGCTTGCCCATGCCTGTGCAGTTAGCCAGGGTGGTAAATAAAGATCTAAACTAACTAACTAACTAACTTTTACAAAACTATAGTATTTCTGAAAAAAAAAGTTATCGAGGAAACAGAGCGATCTATAATCCATATACATATATTAATTATATCTTTATATTCATATACCGCATCGACTTATAATTATAATTACTTTAGCAACAGAGAAAAGCGAAAATGAAGTCCCTTCATAACACAAATTGTCGTACACCAATGTTAATCTACGTTTTGCCGCATAGGTCGACAAAGAATACGTTTAATTTTAGCATCAAAGGCTTAGCCGTTTACTGGAAAAACAAAGAGCAAAAATATAAGCCTTTACGAAAGAACTATCAACCGTACCCCGAAGACAGGAATACTATTTTTTTGCTTCTGTCTTTTTTTTTTTTTTTTTTTTTTTGATCTTATCTATATTTATTCTCTCTTGTAAAAGTTTTAACGAAAAACATCCGCTTTGAAAAGAGTTTTTTTTTCAACCTGCAGTGAATTTAGACGTGTATGTATGTGTGTGTGTGTGTGTGTGTGTGTGTGTGTGTGTGTGTGTGTGTGTGTGTGTGTGTGTGTGTGTGTGTGTGTGTGTGTGTGTGTGTGTGTGTGTGTGTGTGTGTGTGTGTGTGTGTGTGTGAGTATGTATGTGTGTGTGTGTGTGAGTGTGTGAGTGTGTATGTGTGTGCGCAAATGCGAGTGTGTGTATATGTGTGCATTTGTATATTTGGTGAAAGTTTAAAAGACGAGAGTGGATATCATCTCACAAACAGGATGGAAATGTGGTTATACTATCATAAAATTCAATGGTCTAGTGCTTCGTTTCGCCTCTTAATGGTATTGGAATGCTAAGGACTTGATCCCATCGCTTAGTAGGCATTGGATGACTGTACAGAGTTTCCAAGTTTCCAAGTTTGCTCAGTAATGTGGTGAACTTTCCATGGGACCTTGAGTCTCTAGTGTGTTTTATCATTGATTGTGCTGATAGATATGCAAGGATCGACACAAAGGCGTCTGTGTATGCATGTTGACGTGTGATTGTGTATATGTATACGTATGTATGTTTTTTGTTTTTGTTGTTTGTTTTCTCAGACATTAACGGTTGCCTCATGTGCGTTCTATTTTTTTTGTGAAATACATTTTATTTTAACCTTGTACTAATATCATGTAACTATACAGTGTATTTTTTTTATAGGCCACATTCGCCCACCTCTAACAAAATTATCTGCCACGTATATCACCATTTCCCTTTGTACTAAACTAATGTGATAACATAATCATTAATTTACTGGTAAAATCATATAACGTCGTGTCAAAGTGTTGACTTTCATATCCCGCATCAAATATGATATTTGGAAGACTAACGCAATATAAGCCATAACACATGTTTGTCACTTATTCATTCCTTCATTCGTATTAGGGTACGTGTAACCTGTTTTGTTTAACCAGGTAAACGGGCTTCATTACTCATCACAGGTTATTACTCGTGCAAGAGAGCAAGAGAGCAAGAGAGAAGAGGGGTGAGGGAGAATAGAAAATTGAAAGAGTAAGAAAGAGAGAGAGAGAGAGAGAGAGAGAGAGAGAGAGAGAGAGAGAGAGAGAGAGAGAGAGAGAGAGAGAGAGAGAGGGAGGGAGGAGGAGAGAGAGAGAGAGAGAGGAGAGAGAGAGGGAGAGAGAGAGAGAGAGAGAGGAGAGCGGAAGAGAGAGGAGAGGAGAGGAAGAGAGAGAGAGAGAGAGAGAGAGAGAGAGAGAGAGAGAGAGAGAGCGATATAGAGATAGAGAGAGAGAGAGAGAGAGAGAGAGAGAGAGAGAGAGAGAGAGAGAGAGAGAGAGAGAGAGAGAGAGAGAGAGAGAGAGAGAGAGAGAGAGAGAGAGAATTTTTTTACACTGCACAAGTCAGTGCATTGTTTTCAAAAGAGTATACATATAAGATAGTATCATAATGACAGCGATATCAATAATAACATAAAATTTTGAGAGATGATATACACAAAGCATATTAAATCATCATACTCAAAGGCTAAATATAAGAGGCATGTGAAAAGGAAGAAAAAAAAAATCCTCTTTAAAGGTTATGTCGCGTATCTTCTCGTAGCCAGGCCTGGTACAGCATCAAAAAGCGCATAAATATTCAGACGGAGCATGCATTTACAACCACTGGAGAGAACGACATTATGCAAATATCAAATGCTGGGTAAAAACACTACTCAGGAGCCTTAACGTCTGGAGTGAAGTATACAGTGTAAATTCCACGCACACATACATACATACACAAACACATGCTCGCACACACACACACAAATACATGCACATGCATAGGAATATGTTTTTAACAATCGTTTATGTTTGAATATGCATACTTGTGTGCTGATGTACGTGCATATATTTATATATGTGTGCGTGTTTACAACCATATTGTGACCTTTCTATATACAAACTCTCTTAGGGGTTGTAATCAGAATGAAGACTGCAAAGAGAAAAAGGAAAACAAAAGAACCCCCAAAAAAGGTAGGAAAAAAAAGAAAGGAAAAACATGGGTACTGGATGTGGTTTGTAAGATTCATGAGTTGGGAAAGTCATGGGAAACGAGGTTTGGAATCAAAACGTGCCAGGTCATGCGTAACTCTCGCTATGATCCGGCAGGCATTTCTAGGAAAAAAAGTTCTAAAGGCAGTGGAGAAAGGAGAAAAAAGAGTGGAGTTCTATAAAAAAAAAAGAAATAAAAGAAAATAATGTGGACGAAAGAAAGAGAAAGTGGAACACACTAAGGAAATGCACAGAGAAAAACAGTGAAAAGAAAGAAACAGGAAAAAGTAGAAAGGAAGAGAAAAGATAGAGGAGTATAAATAAAAATTAAGTCCAAGAAACAATATCAAAGATGAGGCAGTGGAAGTGAAGAAAAAAAGGAAACGAAATTTTATAACAAATACAGAAAAAGAAAGCAAGAATTACAAAATAAGAAAAGGCAGAGGAAAGGAGGGGGAAAAGGAAAAAGAAGAAGAAAATAACGAATCATTAAAAGAAACCGGAGGAGAAGGGAATACAAAAGAAAGTGGAAAAAATGCAAAACAAAGTGAGGGGGGATTAGTTTACCATTTGTTTGCCTTTTTACCAACTGTTGTCTATCTTTATCTAAGGACGATTTCATCTTAGTTTGATAAAAAACGAACGAAACACACACACACACATACACAATCCCTCCCCCCTCACAGATACACATACACAATCCCCCCCTCACAGATACACATACACAATCCCCCCCCCCTCACAGATACACATACACAATCCCCCCCTCACAGATACACATACACACATTCGCATAAAAATGTATATGTATATGTATACTCTATCTATGAGTAAAACATCCCATTCTTCCAATCGCATTTCATATTTTGTTGATGTTTAATCTCCTTTATGTTTCAAGATCATCTTACTTTGCACGGCGGTCTGGTTCCATAAATCAAAATATCCTGACATGTATCCTCCACATATTCTGTTTTACTCTCATACTTGCATCTCATGCTACATTTCTGTGATTTCCCATGTCATACGATAATGACCTTTTATGACCCATTAGTCCTTATGGTACCTACGATTTTTTTCTCTCTCTCGTAATAACTCAACTGTAATGACAGAAAATGGACTCCTAGGTATTTGGTATTATCAATATGCTACGCTCTTTGGCTTATATTCATCTTTATTTATCTTTTTGTCATTTCACTTGGTTTCTCTTTTCTTTATCTTTTATTATAGCTGTATTCGTTAGATAACAATGATCATCAATATTATCTTCAGTATGATTATCATCATTGCTATCATTATAAATGTTACTCTTATCATTATGTTTATTATCATTATTATCTGTATTATTGTCATTTTTATTATTATTATAATTTTGTTATTACAATTATCATCATCATTATCATTATTATCTTTATGATTATTGTTATTGCTATCATCATTATTATTATTGTTATTGTTATCAACATCATTACAAAAGTCACCATCATTATCATTATTATTACTCTAAATCCTGTAGAGAAGCATTTCCACTGTATTTCTTAATAAAGTTTCTCGTCCAGTAAAGTGATATTTATGACGGAGATGGTAATAAATATCACTTTGTTAAACCAACCTGCAGTTGCAGTTCAGATTCATGTGAAATAGAACATCTGCTGTATTTTCTTAGCATTTGAATTACTGGAAACAGTAACTTTTATTAGTATTCATGAAGTAGAAATAGCAATAGCTCTAATGTCCAATGTATAAGAGGTATGTAAGATAGAATATGTATGAATTCATCATCAATCGTAATATATATATATATATATATATATATATATATATATATATATATATATATATAAATATATGTAATATGTATATATATATATGTATATATATATATATGTATATATATATATATGTATATATATATATATGTATATATATATATATATATATATATATGTATATATTATATATATATATATATATATATATATATATATATTATATATATATATATATATATATATATATATATATATAATATTTATATATATATGTGTGTGTGTGTGTGTGTATGGATGAAGAGGTGGACAAATACGACCGTGAAGAATCCCATGTTTATTTAGCCAACGTTTAGAAGATTGTCATCAGTGCTGTACTAAGATACCAAAAGCAAATAGATTAGGCAATATTAAGGAATCAATTTAGTCAAAACATAGACAACGTAAATATCAAAGAACGAAAACACCAAAGAGAAACACAATATGATATACATATGCATGTTA
>NW_028234426.1:11476071-11478571 GCF_977035675.1 Penaeus japonicus | reverse complement strand
TCTTCCACCTGTACTGATGCTATTGAGTAAGCTCTTGACTGGTTGTGGAGTGCATCTGGCAGCGATGGCTCGTATGGTTATTAACTACATTTCCTGCAGGAGTATGACGTCTATATTATCCAACAAGGTATTTCAAATATATTCCCTACTAGATTTCAATCCAGGCTGATTGAAGTTCACTATGTTAAAGGCAATCATATTTGCAATAATTGATTAATACCAGAGGCAAACTCACTCGCAATTCTAGATGTACCCTCACTCATTTTGGACACCAGAATGGTCGCTCCATCATACCATCAGCCCGGGGGTCCTCACTCATCAAGGCGGTCAGGTGCTTGGCATCACATGCGATACGGAAGGACGAGTACCCAGGGCACTTGTCTCTTAGCCTATCGACCTGTTGTGCCGCAGCGCCCGTCACTGCCAGCACGTGCTCCGCTATCTCCTCCGTCGTGGAGTCTTCATCAAGCCGGGTTACAAAAATCTTCTGCCTTCGTACCGTCGAAACCCGAAGTCGACGTGGTCCCCCTTCCCGATCACAACTTGCTGTTGTTACTCCCGTGGTCGTCGCGATTCCTCTCTCCTTAAAGGCATTCCCGTCAGCAGTGTAGCGGCGGCGAGAAGTAGAATGTTCTGCAAGTCGAGGCTGAGTTGATGGTCGCAACTGATCCGTCACCTCTGGTTCCCCGTCCAAACGACCTCCCTGTTGAGAACGAACTTGTCGGTTCTTCTCGGACGTCCAGCTGTTCCATCTGCTACGTGCGGGACGTATAGAGCCACGCCCCCTTACAGCTACACTCAACGTCAGCAGGGTTGTGGTGTTCATATCACGCAAAGACCACAGGGCGTCGATGGATGTTGAAATCAAAGACAACATGCATGCATTGATTCTTTACTGAGTATGTTTCCTCACATTCAGATTATGTTGAACTAAAAAAAAAAAAAAAAAAAAAAAAAAAAAAAAAAAAAAAAAAAAAACACCTACACTTCGAAGCTCTTATAATGCACGCCCTCGAACGGATGCAGCCAAAGAGTCGCGCCCTCGACGCTATTTACAAAAGCCCTCGAACCACTCAGCTCAGTAGTGATAGTCGGCGCGGGTGATGAGGAAGGTCTTTATGATTCAGTTGCCATGACACTAGAGACCGGGAAGAGCAAATAGATCGTGAAGGATATCAAGGTAGGGTGAATGATGGAGGTGGTAGTGATGATAATGATAATGATGAGGATGCTGGTGATGGTGATGACAATAATAATTGTATTGAGAAAAGGAGGAGGATGAAGAGGGTGGTAATGATGGTGATGATGATAACGATGACAATGGCGATGATTATGATGACTATGATTGCGAAGATGATGATGATGACAACGGTGATGATGATGATGATAATTATGATTACGATGATCATGACGATTATGATTACGATGATGATGATAATGACGACGATTATGATTATGATTACGGTGATAACGATGGAAATAGATGATGATGATAATGTGGATGATGTGGATGTGGATGTGGATGATGATAATAATGTATATGATCAATTATATGCAACGTGCGACACATACATATATGCACTTCTTTGAATCTAGTATGATCGTCCTTCCTCACTATTCCCTCCTCTTTATAGTTCATAGGATCATGATACAAGACCTTATCTTAATTTTTATTTGAGCTTTAGTTGTTTCAATAATATGGTCTGTGATTATTGGATTCCAGAAGTGTTCTGTTCCAGTATGTGTCCACCTGCTCATATAAGAATAATGATTGCAAGCTTTGAAATCCACGGAGGATTCAGCTGCATGACTTAACACTGCAAATAAATGACAAACAATCATTCTTAAATCCATAAACAAATCTATGAGCGTGATCAGAAATACTAATTATTGAAGTCGACATTATAGCGTCCAAGTATTGACACTTCTCTGACAGAATTCAATAGCAATCTACATGTGTTTGCGAAGTTGGATTGATATGCATCTATGAAATTAATAACTGAACTATATAACCATGAAAGTGATAATAACAAAAAGGGGAAAAAATATGTATATATATATATATATATATATATATATATATATATATATATATATATATGACAGTGACAAAAATAATAATGTAATTGATAGTAATGACTTGGATAATATCGCTAGTAGTTGTGATGACTTAGATAATATTACAGATAATTGTGATGATTTAGGTAATATTGCCAGTAGTCGTGATGACTTAGATAACATTACCAGTAGTTCCGACTATATTACCACATGGAGGTTTTATAAACACAAGCACAAAGCCAAGCGAAATTAGCCCCTCCCCGTGTCCATCATTTCTCAAGATCCGGCCAATCAGGTCCTGCGCAATCACTCACCCGTCTTGTATCCAACGATAAGCATAACTGTGATTGCTCGTGGATAAATAAGGGGCGGAGCTTATTCCAAACTGACATGACTGATAATCTCACGGTAGGAATGAAGAATGAAATGAAAACACATTTTC
>NW_028234426.1:11451071-11453571 GCF_977035675.1 Penaeus japonicus | reverse complement strand
CAAGCGTTTCCGCGCACAACAAAAGTAGGAGGAAAAGGAGCAGCAGAACATTATGAGGTGGAAAAAGAATAGGAGTAGGTGGAGAAGCAACTGGGAGGCAAAACGTTATCATTTTATCTAGGAGCATATTTAACAGGGAAAGTCTTGTATACCTATATTAGTTTGCGCTGCTGAAGACATATTGCCTGGATGCTGAATCTTATCATAAGCAGTTCATTGATAGCAAAGTGAGTGACAATAAGTCGTATGTTCAATTAATAACTAAAATGAATCAGCATCTCAGAAATTGGCTCAGCCTTAGTGAAGTGAAGGAGTTTAATGATCTTTGTGTTTTCTTTTTTCTTTTTTTAGTAAGAAATAAATTCTTAGGTAACCGTTCCTTACATATACGGATACTTTTGAAGGAAAGGTAACTTTACAGCACTTTTTATATGACATAATCTGACAATCGTTTCCGAGCCGCACAACGCAGCGTTAGAACACAAGACTTACCGCTGGAGACAAAAACAGCGATAGCAAATCTGTGTCATAATTATAAAGCAATAGGTCATATTCGTCCAAACTGCCCAGAAATAAAACGGTCGAGGTCGGGGTCCTCAAAGGTTAACTTTGTGTTTGAAACTGATCTTACTCCTCAAAACAGGATTACTGTCAAAGCGGTTTAGTTTAATAAATCCGTTTATGCTCTCTTTGATTGTGAATGCTGTTATAGTGAAATATTCTATGATTATTACTCCTTACGATTAACTTAAATTTTGAATAGAATGGTATATTGTTTAAAGATGCAGCAACAAATCCTTGATGTGATTTCTAAAGACGTTTCAAAACAGAGCTGATTATTGTCAAAATACATATCCCACACTAAAGGATATGATATCAAAATAACCAATGGGGATACAGTAAATATAAAATCTAGATCTGTAAAATATGAAAAGGTTAATGATCTCATTTACAGGACAGGTTCTGCTTACGATTACCTTGTTGGTGCAAACTTCTTGCGTCGTAAAACATCAGAAAAAATATATTAAAAATTCTTCCGGCCAGGCGCGCGTGCCGATGTGTATAGCGATTTTATCTATACTTTACTACATGCCAGAAACTTTCACGTAAAGGGAAACTATAGAAAGTACCGTTAGTATCCAAACCTGTAATAAGCGAACCATCTGCTCGAGTTGCAACAGACCTCGTCGGGCCGTTAACTCCTTCTGAACGAGATCTCAGGTACATTCTGGCCTTAATTGACGTAGCGACTCGTTTCCCCGATGCTGTTGCTTTGCGTAACACTGACACAATAACTGTCGCTGAAAGTCAAATTATTTTCCCGTTTCGGTATTCCGAAAGAAATATTTTCGGACCGCGGAACACAGTTCAAATCTGATCTAACGAACGAGATAAACAGACTATTGTGTATCAAGGCTATCTTCACGAGCCCTTATCACGCATGTTGTAATGGAACGGCAGAACAATTTCACTTAGTTTTGAAATCAATGTTAAAGAAACTATCTATTGCACAACCTTAATACTGCGACCGATATATTCCCTCGGCACTCCTTGCACATCGCGAAATCCTAAAGAATACCTTGAAGTTCTCCCCTTTTGGACGAACTATACTTTGGATGTTGAAGTGTAGAACTCTTACGATGATGTAATTTTTTTTAACGAACCAAACTAGAGGAATCGACACAATTAGCTTCGCCTCATGCTAATATCAACAGCATATTACACAAAGCTTATTTCCATAGCGGCGCGAAAGCACGCTCACTTGCTGGTGCTTACTCTGCTTCCCTCGACTCGTAATAAATTCACTATGTAGTGGAAGGGCCCATACTCGATCATTAAACGCCATGAGAACGGTGTAAATTATCTGGTGTGAGTAAGGGATAAAGTAATTTTTTATCACATTAACACGATGTAATAGTTCATTATCAAAAGAAAAAAATAATAAGCCCAAAGTTAGTCAGATATATGTTATAGGCGATGATCGTTGTGGATAATTATGATACCAAATTTCATATCAATATGAATTTATCTTGCAAACAAGTTGCAGAAATGAGAGAATGACGTATTCTCGAATAACCCAGGTTTAACTAGCACTATACCTCACGATGGCAACCTAGCCACTAACGAACCCATGAACCGTAAACCTTTCGCAATTCCTCTTCATTTGGTTAAACCATTAAAAGACGAAAGACTGCTAATGAAAGATCTTGATATCATTAAACCATCTGATTCGCCATGTTGATTACCCATCGGTCTCGTCGAAAAGCCTAGATTTCTGAGTCAATTCGATGCTGTACTGATGCCTTCTATGAATGGGCGTTGGGAAATTTCATGGGTGATAAGTTCTTCACAGAAATAGATTCATGGAAATGCTATTGGCAAATTCCTCTGAGTGAACGATCCAAGCCGTATACTACATTTGCTGCAACGTGTGATTTATTGCAATTTACTAGATTCCCTTTCGGGTTAAAAACTGCCTGCACAACTTTCATACGATTAA
>NW_028234426.1:11433571-11436071 GCF_977035675.1 Penaeus japonicus | reverse complement strand
AGACATCCAGTTCTTTGTTAATTAATAGAGGAAGCCAAGGAAATACACCTATTTCACTAGATGAAATGCATCATCTTGTCTGCAACCCATATACAGGAATCTTTTAAGCGGCGTGTGCTCAATTTGTTTGCTTGGCGAATCAATTACAGTTCATTCCGCTCGGTCAAGTAAACTAATTTAAATGCATCGAGGAGTCTCATTCACATTGAAATCACTGGCAGCCCTTAGAGTGTGTCATTTTCTATTATCTCTAAACAATCTGACCAAGCGTGCAGATAATGGAAAAACAAACAAACACAGAAACATTTTCTTGGTCATCGTTGTGCATTCGTTCCTGAGAGAATCTAATTTTATTGGTGTTTGCACATCAAAGACTTCATTGAAACCAAGAATATATGTTGCCGCTGTGCATTTATCATCTTGACTTTATATACTATTTTCTTTCATTTTTTATTTCTATGAAAAAAAAAATATACCTAATTGTATTTGTATATACATCTATCTATTTATATCTCCCATTTCCACAGATATTTCATTTCAGTGCCGACTTCAGTTTGATTGCAGTCGGTGTAATAATTCATGCATGCCTTAATCAAGGTCTCTATTCTGCAGTATTTGGCGCTGGTCCTGGTGGTGGTAGCGGTAATTGTGAGGTTGCAATAGCTGGAGAGGGCAAAGGATTCAACATGCTGGTTGTCTTCGAGATTCTTATTGTTGCCTGCTTCATATAGTAATATAAGAAGTGTTTTCCACTAATTGGCAATCTCTTGTTAACAAGTATCAGCCACTGTTTGGGGTACATTTTTTTGTTCATTTGTTATAAATTATTTGAAAGATTTCGCTACTTATCCTTTGATGAATAACGAATCATTAAAAAATTTCAACGATTTTGAACATCTCATAGATATAAGTTAACTCTTTCAAACACACACATACACACACAAAAAAAAAAAAAAAATCAAGAAAAAAACTAGAAATATTATTAACAACAAAAAAACTCAACGGAATAAAAAGCCCAATCCATATCAGAACCTCAATATCATTCTCCATTCGCTCATAATCACTGATTCATCACTATACGGAAATATCTCCCCATAGCGTTTATGCCGAGCGACCAGCGGGCAAGCCACGAACGAGTAAATGTTAAAGCTCGCCTCGCCGCATTCAACGCCCATCTATCAGCTCGGATGCCTAGCTCAGTCACTCCTACAGGCGAAAATTGCTGCTTGATCACAATATCTTGGTATTCGACGCAGCGAAGGCCTCGAGGCTCGGAGTCTGGGAGAGAGGAAATAGCTCACGCCGCACCAGAGGAATTTTATTGTGATTATTCTCAATTTATATGAGAAAAAATGTTAAACGTGATAGGTTGCGACTAGGTAATAGCATGGAGAAAATTGTGATGACTGTGGTTATTAGGATAATACTCTGATAGTAAGCAATTTTGATATCATATTTACATATATGTAAATGTATATATATGTATGTAGTAGATGTATTTGTGTATATGTATACATACACACACACACACACACACACACACACACACACACACACACATATATATACATATATATATATATATATATATATATATATATATATATATATATATATGTATATATGTACGCGCGCGCGCGTGTGTGTACACACACACATATATACAATATATATAATATATCTGTCTTTCTGTCTATCTATACACTATAAACAATACAAATGCAGTGTACACACACACACACACACACACACACACACACACACACACACACACACACACATACAAACCTCAACCAATGGGGTCGCGGTCATAGTCTGAGACGGACGAATGACGTCGCCATCGAGTTGGGAAATCACTGCCTTCACCAAACCGATACTTACTTTAAATTTGAATAACGCCATTTCTCACTTTCAAAACACGTAATATAGTAAATGCAGTAATCCCTCTCCCGAAAAGTATAAAGTGAAAAGCATATACATTAATCCAGCTCAGAAAAAATAATAATCCCCCCCAAGGGAATACGCCCAGCAAGAGGCAGGCTCATGAATCCTTTTACCTTAAGAACTCAGCCGTCGCGGCGAGGAAATGGAATCGCCCGCTTCTCTTGCGGAAAAGAAAGGGCGGGAGAGAGAGGGAGAGAGAGAGAGAGAGAGAGAGAGAGAGAGAGAGAGAGAGAGAGAGAGAGAGAGAGAGAGAGAGAGAGAGAGAGAGAGAGAGAGAGAGAGAGAGAGAGAGAGAGAGAGAGAGAGAGAGGAGTGAGTGAGAGAGAGAGAGAGAGAGAGAGAGAGAGAGAGAGAGAGAGAGAGAGAGAGAGAGAGAGAGAGAGAGAGAGAGAGAGAGAGAGAGAGAGCTCGGACAAATTGTTTTAAGAGGATATACACCAGCTCCGACGTTGTAAAGTATTAGCTATCAAAATCGATATTAAATAAACATTACTTCTTTATTGTTTCTGTCGATTTCATATTATTAAACAATACTAATATTTGTGATGTAAATTGC
>NW_028234426.1:11408571-11416071 GCF_977035675.1 Penaeus japonicus | reverse complement strand
ATTCGGAAGTGGAAAGAAAGTGTATCCACTCCTGCGCTACAAAAGACACTTCACCCCGAATTCCAGTAGTAAAAGAATTCATGGCACTTTTCCCTCTTCGGAACCGGGTGTTTATCACTTTTCATTACACGTGACTTTAATTCTCGATTTTGTGTTGGAAAAAGCATATATATATATATATATATATATATATATATATATATATATATATATATATATATATATATATATATATATATATACATATATATATACACACACATATATACACATACACACACACACACACATACACACACACACACACACACACACACACACACACACACGCATATATATATATATATATATATATATATATATATATATATATATATATATATATATATATATATAAACATACATTTATAAAGTATGGTATTTAAACGGCCATGTGTTATCTTGTTGTAGAAAAAAATCACATTAAAGTAATATTTAGTTATCAAAATACATAAAGAAGACCATATCTAGATAATAATGAATGATGATGGTAACATGACTACAACATCACAAATTATCATACTTCTTTTCATCAAGGATAAAAAGAAAGAAAGAAAGAAAAAAAAACCCTACATACTCGAAACGATTAAGTAAGATCATTGCAACCAGCTAACTGTTGCATTTCTTGCTTTCGAGGACCTCCTGCAGTATAGAAAAAAATATATGTATTGAAAATCCGAAGAGAGAAGGAAACAAAAGGTACAAAACAAGCAGCCACGTTTAAGGCAGAAATTATGTTTGTTTTTTATAAACAATTGTCGTGTATATTTGTACGTGCATCGACATACCGAGGTCAGTTTATAAATGAAACAGAGGAGAGATGTATTGGTATTGTGTTTTACTCATCCATAATGTTAGCCGCCAGGGTCAGCGTATTACTTATTTTACTTCGTCATTTTTATAAATGTATGCGCCTAGAAACAAATGATGAGGTTGCCTTCAATCTTTCGGCTACTCCTCTCCATTCCAATCCTTTCTTTCTCATTTGATATGTATATATTACATATAGAGTGAAATATATAGATGTGTCAGGCACGCACGCACACACACACACACATTTGATATCATTTGATAGGCGTATGGCTAAAAATACAAATCAGTAATACAAATATTTTAAAAGGCGAGTGAAATGATTGATAGCAATAAGTACTAATCAATAAGAAATAAGAAAAAAAAACTACTTAACATAAAATAACATTCTGCGCGAGGGAAGAAATATACCTGTAATTAAAGGAAAATGGGCACACAGCAATACAATTGCATTAGACAAAATCCCGCTTGATAATCCAAAAGTTCTAACGTCGCAGCTGGTGTTTCTCCTCAAGGACTATTTCCGGTTTTTATTCCGGAGGAGAAAGTCGGCTGGTTCCATTTCCTTGCTGCAACGACCGCCTCACACCGAGTTTCTGCAGCGAAAGGATTCATGAGACTGCTTTCCTCCGGGTTACCGGATATTTATCACTTTTTACCGGACATTTACATGGGACTTCGTGTTCTGCCGAGCTTTCTTTGCGAAGCAGTTTGGGAACTTTTTCGAATTTCTTTTACTTTTATTCGAGCCAAAGCGGATTTGGAAGTTATGTGATACTGTTCGAAAAGGCGACGTTAGGTTGAAATGTGATATGTATGTATACTGCTACGAAGTTCAATCAAATAAGTATAGAAATCAATGCGTTATCTACCTTACTAAATCTTGAACAGGCAGTGTCATGTGTTTTTGTATTCAAGAGATAATGAAGACGTGATATTCTAATCGTATCTACCTTGCCTTTCCGCATAGAAAAAAGGAAGGGAAATGATCTGTTGACGAATTCAGAGCTCATTATCCAGGGATGTCAAATAAGGACAGCGTAAAAATTAGATTAGCGTTCCTAGCGATACTAAACTGTCATTATATATGTAGACATATGGAAGGAAATAAATCCCGTCTGTTGAAAGTTACCTATTTCAAGTCATTTCTTGCTTTGTCATCAGTCTTATTCATCTCTGTAAACCAACCCAAAATATTAACTTCCAAACTTCCTTATCTTTATCCTCACTTCAAATGCCACAAAGGCAAAACCACGTCCCAAGGAAAGATCAGCATTATATGTGCGGCCGCTGTTATGATTTACATTATTATTATGTTACCAAGGTAACCCATTTTTTTCATGTCACAGATAACAAATAACCATGACTTTAAGGTCATGAAGATATTCAACAAACGTGTGGTCTGTATGAAGTCTTGAGCAAAGATTATTTCTAAGATTGCACAGGTTCTTTATTTTAAAACAAACACACTTATTTCAACCATATTTAATGACTAATACCATTACCATCGAGGAGCAAATATAAGCAAAATAATGCACTGCAAAACAACTGTCCCATTTCCAGTATAAATAATTTCACCGAAACTTGATTTAAAAAAAAAAAAAATAGCTCACAAACACGCCAGACCCTGAATATTCAACGATCCTGTCAACACATAGAAACAAAACCAAGAATAAAACCCAAAGACTTCACCTCCGAGACACCAGAAGAGAAAGTACCTGGAAATAAGATGGCTAATGTCGTAAACATCGAGTCCTTTAGGATAATTAGTGTCCCTCATCGCAATATGCTGGATTACCTGTATTCGAACCCTCCACGCTTTGCATCTGTATGAAGTGATGAATACAAAGTCCCCAAGTTCTCACAAATACCTCTCATCAAATGACCCGAACTTGATGATATTTTCTTAAGCCTAATGTGCGAATTTAATGGTTCCATAAAGATAAGAGTGGCGCTTAATTCCGGCAACGTGCGACTGCAAACTCGATCTCATATCAATGCAAAATATCTCCTAATTTCGTCAAACCAGAATGATGATGAAATATTTTTTTTACAAAGTGCGCCCGAGTAATTAGCGTTTTGATATCATTATCTTCATCCGGAGGGTACAATAGCACCGATACGTTAATGCCACGAGACCTTGTGAAATTGTATAACATTCTCATTCACTTTCTTTTCAGCCCCAAATCCTTTTCTTTAGCAACCGAGACATGGAAAAAAGTACAGCACGTTGTTGAGGTAACATCCACGCGTTTTGTGAAGCTCATTAGTTATATACATCCAATATAGCCAAAAATATGCGAGTCATTGCTGTCACGTCGACTAATATAAAGGCTTCCATCTCTTTTGTGATGACATGCACGAAGTTCCCCGCCAGAGGGATAATCCCATTAATTCCCAATCTTGTCTCGGGAAACACACATCTGTGGACTGATGATTTTTAGGAAATGTCCCTTTCTTGCGTTTCCCTCAAAGAAGCTGCGTCCAGTGCATTATCCGTAATGGTAGCAAATGAGCACATCAGTCACCACAAACTTTCGAGATACGTCGATAATATGAGCTTGGGCACGCAAACACAACCACAGACACATACACACACATGGACGCACACACGCACATCAACTATCAACTTTTGTTTTTTTTGTTCGCAATATGAAAAAAAAAAAAAAAAAAAAAAAAAAAAAAAAAAAAAAAAAAAAAAAAAAAATATATATATATATATATATATATATATATATATATATATATATATATATATATATATATACAGTTAAACTTGTTCCGTACTTCAGTTACCGCGTGGAGGATAGAAAACTCTTTTTTTCTGCAAATATGATGTTGATTTAAACAGTAACTTTGAATTACAATGAAATTCAGCGAGTCATGTCCGAGCATACATTTCTTATTGTAGTCTACATGCTAATATAAGTGTAGTTAAATGATTTCATTCTAGAAGTCACAAATAATGTTTTTCCTTGTTATTATCACTGTAAACACCTCGGTTCAGTCAGACAAGTTACCATGTAATTATCTAGGTCTTGCTTTATTTTTCGTTGAACAAAAGGAATTCACAGAAACAATGACTATCCGAATCGGAACAAATGTAGAGCATCTTGCGATATATATATATTATATATAATATATATATAATATATATATATATATATATATATTATATATATATATATATACATATATATACATATATACATATATATATATATATACATATATATGTATATATATATATATATATATATATATATATACATATATATACATATATACATACATATATATATATATATATATATATATATATATATATATATATATATATATATATATATATATATATATATATATATATATATATATATATATATATATACATATACATACATACATATATAAACACATATGTATATATATATGTGTATATATATACATATATTTATATATATATATATATATATACATATATTATATATATATATATATATATATGCTTAATTCAAACTCATAAACACACAATCATCCACACTTTTTTCAACCTCAGACCTTTATTCCTTGTAACCAAAGTAAAGAGTACCTACAGCACGGATATCCTCGAGGCTAATCATCTCTCACCGCATTGTCATCGCCGTGGTACCGATGAGAGGAGACCCTAAGGCCGTTTCTTTCCGGAATAAGAAAATAAAGACGGAGAAAGGCGTAGTTATCGGTTTCTTACTCTAAACGCCCAGAATATGCAGTCCAGAGTTTCTGGAAGTTCCTGGAAAACCGTCAAATCAGCGACACCTTCCGCTCCATGCCTTCGATATCCAAGGAGCATGTTTCTAAGCCCTAGACGCAAGGGGGAGATGGGAGACGGGTGCGTCCATGGAAGATAACCCACAGGAGAGTCCCAGAAGCTGATCATTCCACAGTCCGACATGACTGACCGCCCTCTGGTGTCGCGACGAGCGTGAGTTATTCATGTCGAGCCCAATGGCCGCTTCCTTAAATGGACCCAAGTCTTATTCATCAAACGAGGCACGATACAAACAGCTTGCAATGTAACCACTGCATCGAGGGTCCACGAACTATCAAAGGTCGTCACCCGCCTATTAACAGATGTGACCTCAATAAACCTTGTGTGATTTGCCCTTACGAAGCGTTGAAGTGAAAAGGACTGAGATTACTATGTGTTTCCCTCCTCTTCCCTTCGTTGCTTTACAAACACACACACACACACACACACACACACACACACACACACACACACACACACACACACACACACACACACACACACACACACACACACACACACAGACACACACACACACACACACACAGACACACACACACAGACACACACACACACACACACACACACACACACACACACACACACACACACACACACACACACACACACACACACACAGACACGCACACACACACAGACACGCACACACACACAGACACGCACACGCACACAAAACATTTCATCATACTTCATTTCTTGTTTCGTTCTTCCATATTCGATAATTTTCACCTCTGATATCTAAGATACACCAATAATGATTAATGATTATGATTTTTACACAAGCACCATGTCATTCGATATTCTGAGATGTCTCGAGACGCATCTGTGCATGTGACAAACCGATCATCATTTCTGGCTGGTGATATGCATGTCAATGACCATTCGAACCATGAAGTCCAATTATACTGGAGCTGAATTTGATATGAAAATATTCTTGCAATCTGCAATTTGACGCAAAGAATATAATGATAGATATTATGATAATGAGTAGTAGTAATAGTAATATTAATTATACCTGTGATAATAAATAGTATTTGAAAAACTCGGAATGATAATAATGATGATGATGATGATGATGATGATGGTGAAGTTGATGATAATAATGATAGTAAAATGATAATAATCATGATTGCATTGATTATAATGATGAAAAACAATGGTAGTAATAATAATAACGATGATGATAATGATAACAGCAACAACAACAATGAATAATGGTAATGATACTGATAATGCAATTAGTAATTCTAATCAGCTATTAAGAATCTTCTCGATAAAATTTAGTACGCTAAACACCATACCAAACCTTCAGGAGTAAATGCAATAATCATAAATCTAAACGCAAACTTAATTAGTAATTAGCAAAGGATAAATTAGAAACGAGAAGAATATAATGAATTTCAAGGTTAGACAATCATTAATTTGATGACATGTTTACCTAAAGAATGTTAGTGCCGTTAAAGTGGGTTTGTTTGCTAACACAACGATGATAATGATAATAATAATTGTGATAATAAGGATAATAATGATGAAAATATTAATAATGATAATAGTAATAATGATGATAATATAATAATAATGATAATGATAACAATGATGATAATAAAGATCATCATGATTAAATGATTATTATGATTCTGATGATAATTACGATAACAGTAATAACTGTATAAAAAGAAGTACAATAATAACATTGATAAAGATAATGACGAATCAAATATAAAGATGAAGAGGATGTTAATAGTAAAAACAATTATAATGATATTAATCTTAATAGTCGTTATTACTATCAATTACAATTCCTATTCATACACAAAAATGCACGCACATACACACCCACCGACACACACACACGCACATATGCGCACGCACTCAAGCATGCAGGCAAACATGCACACACGCACAAAAATGCACGCACACACACACACACAGACACTCACACATATACACACATTTACTCATATTGTGGTCCCTCTCATCCTCTCTCTCTCTCTCTCTCTCTCTCTCTCTCTCTCTCTCTCTCTCTCTCTCTCTCTCTCTCTCTCTCTCTCTCTCTCTCTCTCTCTCTCTCTCTCTCTCTCCTACTTATTTCGAAGGTGATTATTAGATAGGAAGTCGCCACTTAAAACATTTTACTACAGGGACTTGGTGTGAGGCGGACATGATGAAGAGGAAATTGAATCGGCCAGGTTCTTTCTCAAAAAAAAAAAAAAAAAAAAAAAAAAAAAAACAGTCTCTTAGATGGGGAACGCTAGGTGTGACATATGGAATTCTAATCTTAACGAATTTAATTTTCTACTTTATCAAATATGTAATAGATGCTTGGATGGATATAGCGTAGATAGGTGGATTTTCCTTGGACTTTAACGAACTACGATTCCTCTTCAATTCCAGTGTTATGTGTCCTCTGTGTACCAGGAAGTGTTTCTTTGATATTGTTATAAACTTGAAATGGGTGTATACAGCGTAGAATTTCTTCTCCCCTCAGTTCTTCTCTCTTTCTCTCTCTCTCTCTCTCTTCTTCCTCCCTCCCCTCTCTCTTACTGTCTCTTCTCTCACTGCTCTCTCTCTCTCTCTCTCTCTCTCTCTCTCTCTCTCTCTCTCTCTTCTCTCACTCCTCTCTCTCTCTCTCTCTTCTCTCACTCCTCTCTTTCTCTCTCGACTCTCACTCTCTCTCTCCCCCCTACTCTCTCTCTCTCTCTTCGTCCTCCCTTTCCTCTCTCTCTCGTCTCTCCCCCCTCCCCTGCTCTTTTTCTCTCTCGTCTCTCATTCTCTCTCTCTTTCCCTCTCCCCCTCTTTCTCTCTCACAGACATGTCAGAACCCTCAGACTGTCCAT
>NW_028234426.1:11386071-11401071 GCF_977035675.1 Penaeus japonicus | reverse complement strand
AAGAGACAACACGGTAGTTGTTTCAATTCTTTTTCTTAAAAAAAAGAAAAGACCATTGAAGGTTAAGACACATGTATTTTCCAAATGTTGGTAATATTAGGGGACGTTGTCTTCATGACGATGGAAAAATCCGATTGTTAACCATAATAGATTTGATCTGAAACTTTACCTTCTTGATAAAGAAGTAATCATATTCAATCATAAACTAGGAATATATATGTATTTTTTTTTCTGAACCTATAGTATATAAATGAAATCGGTTGATAATATGTTAGGTATATTTGAGAAACGAAAATCGAGTTAATCACGTTTTTATTATCGGGCAATAAATAAATAATAATTTCTGCGGATGGAGACTTTTGTATTACTTCGTGGAATACAGTCAATGAATATGTTTTCAGTAAACGCATGAAGTCATATTCTTTTAGGTTCTTTGTAATTTTTCTCTCATCTCTTCCTATCCTTGCCAGACGTAGTATACTACATATGCTCCTTCTGAAATACGAAACGACCATAATTTCATTCTTACTTTAGCTATTTCATTATTTAGAGACGAATTTTGATCTTTAACATCCTACTTTATACAATTTATGGGCTATTTTTTTCTTGTGGTTCTGATTATTCTCATAAAAAAACATAATTATTGTTACTATCCCTACTATTCCTATTACAATATATTTTTCATTAGGATAAAATTTATTTTCTTATAAAAAATATTCTATATCATTTTATCCATTACGAATATATATGTGTACACATATATATTATGTATATATATATTATATTATATATATTATATAAATATTATATATATATACATGTATATATATATGTATATATATATATACATGTATATATATATATATATATATATATATATATATATATATATATATATATATATATATATATATATGTATATATATATATATATATATATATATATAGATATATATATATATGATGTGCATTAATTATGTGTTATCAATATTTTCTGTCACAAACAAATTTACATGTATCTGTGTTCTATTTAAAACACAATAGTGACTGATTTGTTATTTGTTATGATTAACTTGTTTTTCTCCTGATTATTCACACAAAAAAGGATAAAATAATAGTTAATAGTTATACTTTTTCTATTATAAATATATTTTTTTTATTATCATGATGTGCATTTTCAATATTGTCTGTTGAAAAACGAATCTATTCGTTTTCTATTTAAAACATTATAACGACTTAGTTGGGATACAAAAATCGAAAGACGTTTCCATTCTTTATTCTAATAACTTTTAGGAGTCTGCAGTTTTCTACTGGGTATGCTGAAAATGGGATAAATAAATGGAATATCAACATTTGCTACATCAGGAACTGGAACAGGAATCTCTTGCTCATTTAAAGAAAGTGTGGGAAGCTGAGGAAGGCGAATCCCTGCGTTGAAACCGTAGTTGAGCCTTGCTGGAGACAAAAGCTCGTACACAGTAGGTGATCCATATTCAGCACCATTGCACAAGGCAACAATGTAAAATGAAAAGATGATCAACAGGCTCTTCATGATGTCTGCAACGAGAGAACAGTGATTACTCCACTCCTGACAAGACCTCTACACTATATGTACCCATTAAAGGGAACTATGCTTCCTTAACCACGTCTCCTCAAGCCAAAACAAATCGTATATAGCAGAGGTTAAATTACTTTCTTATTGCAAATTATCATGATTTGATCGTGTTCATTCTTATCCTTTATAATTGTAAATCGTTTTAGAAATGCAAAATCGCCGTAAATTATTCTCCATCTATCTAATTTTAAGTAGTATCGTAAGAAGAAAAAGAAATATGAATATAATAGCTACGCTTCACAGAACGCTGTGGTGCTTAATCTTTGGCCATATTGGCCCAAATTTTAAGATTTACAGTAATAATAATGATAATAATTATGATAGTAATGATAATGATAATTATGATAATGATAATTATCATGATAATGATAATGATAGTTATGATAATAATCATAATGATGATTATAATAATCATAATGATGATTATAATAATCATAATGATAATTATGATAATCATAGTAATGATTATGATGATTATAATAATAATGATAATCATACTGATAATAATCATGATCATAATGATAATAATATATGTAGTATACTACATATACTCCGTCTGAAATACGTAACTACTATTATTTCATTCTGACTTGGGATATTTTATTATGTAGACGAATTTTGATCTATAACATCCTTCTTTATACAATTTATGGGCATTTTATTACGATTAGGGTTACTTTAAGATTTTTTTCCCTGTAGTTTTTATTATTCTCATAAAAAATCATAATTATTTTTACTATCCCTACTATTCCAAATGCAATATATTTTCCATTAGCATAACATTTATTTTCTTATAAAAAATATTCTATTGTCTATCCAACTACATAATAAAAGTAATAAAGGTTATCATTTTATCCATTACCAATATATATATGTGTACACATATGTATTATGTATATATATCATATTATATATATTATATTATAAATACTATATCATATATATTATATCATAAATACTATATTATATATAAATGTATATATATGTATATATATGTATATATATATACATATATATATATATATATATATATATGTATTATATATATATATATATATATATATATATATATATATATAATCATTATGATGTGCATTAATTATGTGTTATCAATATTTTCTATCAAAAATAAATCTATCTGTTTTCTATCTAAAACACAATAGTTACAGACTGATTTATTATGACTAACTTGTGTTTCTCCTGATTATTCACATAAAAAGGATAAAAGTAATAATAGTTATTATTTTTTCTATTATAAATATATTTTTTTATTATCATGATTTGCATGTTCTATGTTGAAAACCGAATCTATTCGTTTTCTATTTAAAACATAATAACGACTTAGTTGGGCTACAAAAATCGAAAGTAGTTTCCATTCTTTATTCTAATAACTTTTAGGTCTACAGTTTTCTACTGGGTATGCTGAAAATGGGATAAATAAATGGAATTTCAACATTTGCTACATCAGGAACTGGAACAGGAATCTCTTGTTCATTAAAAGAAAGTGTGGGAAGCTGAGGAAGGCGAATCCCTGCGTTGAAACCGTAGTTCAGCCTTGCTGGAGACAAAAGCTCGTACACGGTAGGTGATCCATATTCAGCACCATTGCACACAGCAATAAAATAAAATGAAAAGATGATCAACAGGCTCTTCATGATGTCTGAAACGAGAGAACAGTGATTACTCCACTCCTGACAAGACCTCTACACTATATGTACCCATTAATGGGAACTATGCTTCCTTAACCACGTTCCCTCAAGCCAAAACAAACCGTGTATAGCAGAGGTTAAATTACTTTCTTATTGCAAATTATTATGATTTGATCGTGTTCTTTCTTATCCTTTATAATTGTAAATCGTTTTAGAAATGCAAAATCGCCGTAAATTATTCTCCATCTATCTAATTTTAAGTAGTATCGCAAGAAGAAAAAGAAATATGAATATGATAGTTACTCTTCACAGAACACTGTGTGCTTAATCTTTGGCCATATTGGCCAAGATTTCAAGATTTACAGTACTAATAATGATAATAATTATGATGATAATGATAATTATGATAGTAATGATAATGATAATTATGGTAATAATGATAATTATGATAATAATGATAATAATGATAATCATGATAATCATGATAATCATGATAATCATGATAATAATGATAATAATGATAATCATGATAATCATGATAATCATGATAATCATGATAATAATGATAATCATGATAATAATGATAATCATGATAATAATGATAATCATGAAAATAATGATAATCATGAAAATAATGATAATCATAATTATCATAATAATCATAATAATAATTATGATAATCATAATAATAATTATGATAATCATCATAATAATTATGATAATCATCATAATAATTATGATAATCATCATAATAATTATGATAATCATCATAATAATTATGATAATCATCATAATAATTATGATAATCATCATAATAATTATGATAATCATCATAATAATTATGATAATCATAATAATAATTATGATAATCATAATAATAATTATGATAATCATAATAATAATTATGATAATCATAATAATAAATATAATAATTATGATAATCATAATAATAATTATGATAATCATAATAATAATTATGATAATCATAATAATAATTATGATAATCATAATAATAATTATGATAATCATAATAATAATTATGATAATCATAATAGTAATTATGATAATTATAAAAATAATTATGATAATTATAAAAATAATTATGATAATCATAATGATGATTATGATGATAATAATAATGATAATAATAATAATAATAATAATCATGATCATAATGATGATAACCATGATCATAATGATAATCATGATAATAATGATAATCATGATAATAATGATAATCATGAAAATAATGATAATCATGAAAATAATGATAATCATGAAAATAATGATAATCATAATTATCATAATAATCATAATAATAATTATGATAATCATAATAATAATTATGATAATCATAATAATAATTATGATAATCATAATAATAATTATGATAATCATAATTATAATTATGATAATCATAATAATAATTATGATAATCATAATAATAATTATGATAATCATAATGATGATTATGATGATAATAATAATGATAATAATAATAATCATCATGATCATAATGATAATAACCATGATCATAATGATAATAACCATGATCATAATGATAATAATCATTGTGATAATAATGATAATGATAATAATAATAATAATAATGATAATAATACTGATAATAATACTGATAATAATACTGATGATAATACTGATGATAATACGGATAATAATACTGATAATAATGCTGATAATAATACTGATAATAAAACTGATAATAATACTGATAATGATAATAATAATAATGAAAATAATGAGAATAGTAATAATGATAATCATGAAAATAATGATAATTATGAAAATAATGATAATCATGAAAATAATGATAATCATGAAAATAATGATAATCATAATTATCATAATAATCATAATAATAATTATGATATTCATAATGATGATTATGATGATAATAATAATGATAATAATAATAATAATCATCATGATCATAATGATCATAACCATGATCATAATGATAATAATCATGATCATAATGATAATAATCATGATCATAATGATAATAATCATGATCATAATGATAATAATAATGATAATAATCATTGTGATAATAATGATAATTATAATAATAATAATAATGATAATGATAATGATAATAATACTGATAATAATACTGATGATAATACTGATGATAATACGGATAATAATACGGATAATAATACTGATAATAATACTGATAATAATACTGATAATAAAACTGATAATAATACTGATAATGATAATAATAATAATGATAATAATGAGAATAGTAATAATGATAATAATGAGAATAGTAATAATGATAATAATGAGAATAGTAATAATGATAATAATGAGAATAGTAATAATAATAATAATGATAATAATAAGGATAATAATGATTATAACAATAATGATAATAATAAAATAACAATGATGGTGATTGCAATAGTAATAATCAAACTGATGATACAAATGTTGATAGTAATGGTATTAGTAATAGCAGAACAACATAGGTAATTAAAATACAAACAAAAATTATTGTTATTCATTGAAGGAAATGATAGTAGTAAACATTGTGATAATGATAATGTTAGTATAAAGAATTATAATGATAATGTTAATATACATAATGATATTGTTAAAAATAATAGTAAATATAATGATAATGTTAAAAATAATAGTAAACATAATGATAATGTTAAAAATAGTAGTAAACATAATGATAATGATGCAAATAATATGAAACAATATATGAAAAGCATGAAAAATATAATTCAATAATTATGATAACAATTACAATATTTAGGATAAAATGATAATGACCCTGATAAGATCAGAGTAACACCAATAACACGGATGAAAATAATGAGTATACTGAAAAACTGGCAGTGATAATTATGATTTATCAAATTAATTGTATCTTTCTTGGCATATGTCTGACCGTCAATCAGTCTATTCTAAACGTTTTATTGAAATTATATGAATATCCATAAAAAATGCGATTATCGAAAAAGTTACTTTCTAAAAGACGAATCACAATAACTTATAACTAAAATATTAAAGCACAGCCTTATTCACAGTACGAATGGAATCTTTGTCATGACGTTTCAACCTTTTCTGAAACTTTTTTCTTAGACGTAGTATACTACATATGCTCCGTCTGAAATACGTAACTACCATTATTTCATTCTTACTTTGGATATTTATTATATAGACAAATTTTGATCTATAACATCCTACTTTATACAATTTATGGGCATTTTATTACGATTAGGGGTACTTTAAGATTGTTTTTCTTATGTTTTTGATTATTTTCATAAAAAAAAATCATAATTATTGTTACTATCCCTATTCCAAATACAATATATTTTCCATTAGCATGATATTTATTTTCTTTAGAAAATAATCTATTGTCTATCAAAATATATAACAAAAGTAATAATGGATATCATTTTATCCATTATGAATATATATGTGTACAGATAAATATTATGTATATATATATATTATATATATTATATTATAAATACTATATCATATATATTATATCATAAATACTATATTATAAATATAGAGTATATATATATATATATATATATATATATATATATATATATATATATATATATATATTATATATATAATGTTATATTATATATATATATATCTAAACTATATATATATATATATATATATATATATATATATATATATATATATTATCATTATGATGTGCATTAATTATGTGTTATCAATATTTTTCCGTCAAAAACAAATCTATCTGTTTTCTATCTAAAAAAACAACAGTGACAGACTGATTTGGTATTTGTTATGATTAACTTGTTTTTCTCCTGATTATTCACATGAAAAAAAGATAAAAGTAATAAAAGTTATTATTTTTTCTATTATAAATAATTTTTCTATTATCATGATGTGCATTTTCAATAAAAAAAATAAAATTAAATAAAAAAAATACATAGAAAATAAAAAAATGTCTGTTGAAAAACGAATCTATTCGTTTTCTATTTAAAACAATAACGATTTAGTTGGGATACAAAAATCGAGAGTAGTTTCCATTCTTTATTCTAATAACTTTTAGGAGTCTGCAGTTTTCTACTGGGTATGCTGAAAATGGGATAAATAAATGGAATATCAACATTTGCTACATCAGGAACTGGAACAGGAATCTCTTGTTCATTAAAAGAAAGTGTGGGAAGCTGAGGAAGGCGAATCCCTGCGTTGAAACCGTAGTTGAGCCTTGCTGGAGACAAAAGCTCGTACACGGTAGGTGATCCATATTCAGCACCATTGCACACAGCAACAATATAAAATGAAAAGATGATCAACAGGCTCTTCATGATGTCTGCAACGAGAGAACAGTGATTACTCCACTCCTGACAAGACCTCTACACTATATGTACCCATTAATGGGAACTATGCTTCCTTAACCACGTCCCCTCAAGCCAAAACAAACCGTGTATAGCACAGGTTAAATTACTTTCTTATTGCAAATTATTATGATTTGATCGTGTTCTTTCTTATCCTTTATAATTGTAAATCGTTTTAGAAATGCAAAATCGCCGTAAATTATTCTCCATCTATCTAATTTTAAGTAGTATCGTAAGAAGAAAAAGAAATATGAATATAATAGCTACTCTTCACAGAACGCTGTGGTGCTTAATATTTAGCCATATTGGCCCAAATTTTAAGATTTAAGATTTAATGATAATGATAATGATAATGATAGTTATGATAATAATCATAATGATGATTATAATAATCATAATGATAATTATGATAATCATAGTAATGATTATGATGATTATAATTATAATGATAATAATAATGATAATAATCATTGTGATAATAATGATAATGATAATAATAATAGTAATAATAATTATAATACTGATAATAATACTGATAATAATACTGATAATAAAACTGATAATAATACTGATAATAAAACTGATAATAATACTGATAATAATAATGATAATAACAATAGTAATGTTGATAATAATGAAGATAATAATGATATTAATAATGATTATAATGATAATTAAAATCATAATAACACACGATGATAATATACTGATAAAAATAAGGTTAATACTGATGTAATAAGAATGATAATAATGATAACAATACTAATAATAATAATAGTATAAAATTGATAATAAAATAAAAAAATACTGGATAATAATAATAATATTAAACTGAATAATATAATATAATAAAATACGGATAATAATAATAATAATGATTGATAATAATAATAATAATACTGAATAAGTATGCAAATAATATTGATAATAATGATAATACTGATAAAAATGATAATACTGATAATTATAATAATACTGTTAATAATAATATTACTACTAATAATTGAGAATAGATAATAATATAAAATAATAATGATATATAGATAAATATCAATAAATGGGGATCAATGAGGTGATGCAATGTAATGACCAACTGATAATAGCAATGTTTATATAAATATTAGTAATAGCAAATAACGCACATCAGAGGATCATTAAAATACAAACAAAAATGATTGTTATCATTAGTAAAGGAATAATAGTATAAAAATTGGATAATGAATAATGTTAGTATAAATTATGATAATGATATGTGAAAATGTTTATATTAATGATGATAATAAGTAGTAAAATAAGATAATGATAATGATAGTATATGATAATGTTAATGATAATGTTAGTATAATGTAATGATAAATAGTTTATAAATAAAAAGATAATGTTAATAGACATAATGATAAGGTTAAAGATTAATAATAAATATAGGTTAAAGTTAATGTAAAAAATATAGAAACATAATATTAATAACAAATAATGATAATAAAACAAATAAAAATGATCTAATAATATAAACTATGATCATATAAAATGATGAAATATATATTTTCAATTCAATTATATAAAATCTAGGATAAAAGGATAATGACTGGATAGGATAAAAGATAATGAAACCCTGATAAAGAAGATTAACACCATAACACAGAAAAATCATGAATATACTGAAAAACTGGCAGTGACATTATAGGAGTTTATCAAATTAAATAAATGTATCTTTCTTGCCATATATCTGACCAGTCAATAGGTTATTTTAAAAACGATTTATTGAAATATATATATCTATAATATAAAAGCATGCATCGAAAATAAGTTATTTCTAAAAGACAATCATATAATATTATACTACTAAAATATATTAAGCCAGCCTTATTCACAGTACGAAATGGAATCTTTGTCATGAAAGGAGTTTTTCAACCTTTTTTGAAATTTTTCCTTGACGTATATACTACATATATCTCCGTCTGAAATACATAACTACCATTATTTCATTCTTACTTTGGATATTTATTTTTATAACAAATTTTGATCTATAACATCCTACTTTATACATTTATGGGGCATTTTATTACGATTAGGGGTACTTTAAGATTGTTTTTCTGTGTTTTTTTTTATTTTCATAAAAAAATCATAATTATTGTACTATCGAGTGTGGGTAAGCCTATTCCAAATAATAATATTTTTCATTGCATAAATTTATTTTCTTTAGAAAATAATCTATTGTCTATCAAAATATATAATAAAAGTAATAATGGATATCATTTTATCCATTAGAATATTGTGTAATATGTGTACATATATATTATGTATATGTATATTATATATATTATATTATAAATACTAAGCTATATCATATATATTATATCATAAATACTATATTATAATAATAAGTATATATATATATATATAAGATATATATATATATATATATATATATATATATATAATAGTATATTATAATGTTTTGTATATGTAAATATCATTATGATGTGCATTAATTATGTGTTATCAATATTTTTCCGTCAAAAACAAATCTATCTGTTTTCTATCTAAAAAAACAACAGTGACAGACTGATTTGGTATTTGTTATGATTAACTTGTTTTTCTCCTGATTATTCACATGAAAAAAAGATAAAAGTAATAAAAGTTATTATTTTTTCTATTATAAATGATGTGCATTTTCAATACTGTCTGTTGAAAAACGAATCTATTCGTTTTCTATTTAAAACAATAACGATTTAGTTGGGATACAAAAATCGAGAGTAGTTTCCATTCTTTATTCTAATAACTTTTAGGAGTCTGCAGTTTTCTACTGGGTATGCTGAAAATGGGATAAATAAATGGAATATCAACATTTGCTACATCAGGAACTGGAACAGGAATCTCTTGTTCATTAAAAGAAAGTGTGGGAAGCTGAGGAAGGCGAATCCCTGCGTTGAAACCGTAGTTCAGCCTTGCTGGAGACAAAAGCTCGTACACAGTAGGTGATCCATATTCAGCACCATTGCACACAGCAACAATATAAAATGAAAAGATGATCAACAGGCTCTTCATGATGTCTGCAACGAGAGAACAGTGATTACTCCACTCCTGACAAGACCTCTACACTATATGTACCCATTAATGGGAACTATGCTTCCTTAACCACGTCCCCTCAAGCCAAAACAAACCGTGTATAGCACAGGTTAAATTACTTTCTTATTGCAAATTATTATGATTTGATCGTGTTCTTTCTTATCCTTTATAATTGTAAATCGTTTTAGAAATGCAAAATCGCCGTAAATTATTCTCCATCTATCTAATTTTAAGTATTATCGTAAGAAGAAAAAGAAATATGAATATAATAGCTACTCTTCACAGAACGCTGTGGTGCTTAATCTTTGGCCATATTGGCCCAAATTTTAAGATTTAAGATTTATCATAATAATGATAATGATAGTTATGATAATAATCATAATGATGATTATAATAATCATAATGATAATTATGATAATCATAGTAATGATTATGATGATTATAATTATAATGATAATAATACTGATAATAATCATGATCATAATGATAATAATCATGATCATAATGATAATAATAATGATAATAATCATTGTGATAATAATGATAATTATAATAATAATAGTAATAATAATAATAATAATACTTATAATAATACTGATAGTAATACTGATAATAAAACTGATAATAATACTGATAATAATACTGATAATAATACTGATAATAAAACTGATAATAATAATGATAATAATGATTATACCAATAATGGTAATAATGATTATAACAATAATGATAATAATGATTATAACAATAATGATAATAATGATTATAACAATAATGATAATAATGATAATAACAATAATGATAATAATGATTATAACAATAATGATAATAATAAAATAACAATGATTGAAATTGCAATAGTAATGACCATACTGATGATACTAATGTTGATAGTAATAGTATTAGTAATAGCAGAACAACATAGGTAATTAAAATACAAACATAAATGATTGTTATTCATTAAAGGAAATGATAGTAGTACACATTGTGATAATGATAGTGTTAATATACATAATGATAATGTTAATATACATATTGATAATGTTAATAAACATAATGATAATGTTAATATTCATAATGATAATGTTAAAAGTAATAGTAAACATAATGATAATAATGCTGATAATATGAAACAATATGCATATGAAAAGCATGAAAAATATAATTTAATGATTATGATAAGAATTACAATATTTAGGATAAAATGATAATGACCGTAATAAGATAATAATAACACCAATAACACGGATAAAAGTAATTAGTATACTGAAAAACTGGCAGTGATAATCACGATTTGTCAAATTAATTGTAGCTTTCTTGGCATATGTCTAACAGTCAATCAGTCTATTCTAAACGATTTATTGAAATTATATGAATATCTATAAATAAAAGACATTATCGAAAAAGTTACTTTCTAAAAGACGAATCACAATAACTTATAACTGAAATATTAAAGCTCAGCCTTGTTCACAGTACGAATGGAATCTTTGTCATGGCGTTTCAACCTTTTCTGAAACTTTTTCCTTAGACGTAGTATACTACATATGCTCCGTGTGAAATACGTAACTACTATTATTTCATTCTGACTTTGGATATTTTATTATGTAGACGAATTTTGATCTATAACATCCTACTTTATACAATTTATGGGAATTTTATTACGATTAGGGGTACTTTAAGATTTTTTTCCCTGTAGTTTTTATTATTCTCATAAAAAATCACAATTATTGTTACTATCCCTACTATTCCTAATACAATATATTTTCCATTAGCATAATATTTATTTCCGCATAATTTCTTTTATACTTTCTATCCAGATACATAATAAAAGTAATAATGGTTATCATTTCATCCATTTGGAATATATATATGTATATATATATTATATATATATATCATATATATGTTATATATATATTATATATATTATATATATATTATATATATATATCATATATATGTTATATATATATTATATATATTATATATATATTATATATATTATATATATATTATATATATATTATATATATTATATATATATTATATATATTATATATATTATATATATTATATGTATATTATATGTATCATAAATATATATTATATATATATATATATATATATATATATATATCAGATATATATTATATATATATTCTAAATATCATATATATATTATAGATATATTATATTTATTTTAAATATATATTTTATATATATATTATATATATTACATATGTTATATATATCATATATAAGATATATATATAATATATATTATATATATTATATATATATTTTATATATAATATATATATATATTATATATATAATACATATATATAATATATATTATATATATATTATATATGTTATATATATTTTTTTCATTATGATGTGCATTTTCATAAATAATGTGTTATCAATATTTTCTGTTAGAAACAAATCTATCTGTTTTCTATCTAAAACGCAATAGCGACAGACTGATTTGGTATATAAAAATCGAAAATCATTGATTCCATTCTTTATTCTAATAACTTTTAGGAGTCTGCAGTTTTCTACTGGGTATGCTGAAAATGGGATAAATAAATGGAATATCAACATTTGCTAAATCAGGAACTGGAACAGGAATCTCTTGTTCATTAAAAGAAAGTGTGGGAAGCTGAGGAAGGCGAATCCCTGCGTTGAAACCGTAGTTGAGCCTTGCTGGAGACAAAAGCTCGTACACGGTAGGTGATGCATATTCAGCACCATTGCACACAGCAACAATATAAAATGAAAAGATGATCAACAGGCTCTTCATGATGTCTGAAACGAAAGAAGAGGGATTACTCCACTTCTGACAAGACCTCTACACTATATGTACCCATTAATGGGAACTATGCTTCCTTAACCACGTCCCCTCAAGCCAAAACAAATCGTATATAGCAGAGGTTAGAATTACTTTCTTATTGCAAATTGCTATGATTTGATTGTGTTTTTTCTTATCTTATATAATTGCATATCGTATTAGAAATGCAAAATCGCCGTAAATTCTACATCTATCTAATTTTACGTAGTATCGCCAGAAGAAAAAGAATTATGAATATGATAGCTACTCTTCATATAACGCTGTGGTGCTTAATCTTTGGCCATATTGGCCAAGATTTCAAGATTTACAGTAATAATAATAATAGTAATGATAATAATAATTATGATAGTAATGATAATAACAATTATAATGATAATGATAATAATGATTACAATAATAATGATTATAATAATAATGATTATAATAATAATGATTATAATAATAATGATTATAATAATAATGATTATAATAATAATTATTATAATAATAATGATTATAATGATAATGATTATAATAATAATGATTATGATGATAATGATTATGATTATAATGATAATGATAATAATGATTATACTAATAATGATTATAATAATAATGATAATAATAATTATGAAAATAATGTTAATGATAATTATGATAATAATGATTATAATAATAATAATAATGATAATGATAATAATAGTAATGATAATGATAATGATAATTATGATAATAATGATTATAATAATAATAATAATGAGGATGATAATAATAGTAATGATAATGATAATGATAATGATGATAATATTGATAATGATATTGACAATGATAATAACAATGATAATAATAACGATAATAATAATAATGATAATAATGATAATAATAATAGTAATAGTGATAATAATGATAATGATAATGATAATACAAACAGTTATGATAATGATGATAATGATAATAATAAGGATGATAGTAATAATAATGATAATAATAATGATAATAATGATAATGATAATAATAATGAAAATAATGATAATGATAATAATAATGATAATAAGTAAAATAATAATGATAATAAGTAAAATAATAATGATAATAAGTTAAATAATAATGATGATAATAAGTATAATAATAATGATAATAATAAGTGTAATAATAATGATAATAATAAGTATAATAATAATGATAATAATAAGTATAATGATAATGATAATAATAAGTATAATAATAATGCTAATAATAAGGAAAATAATGATTGTAACTGTAACAATAATGATAATAAAATAACGATGATGATTGTAATAGTAATGACCAAACTGAAAATACAAATGTTGATAGTATTAGTATTAGTAATAGCAGAACAACATAGGTCATTAAAAACAAACATGATTGTTATTTGTCAAAAGAAATGATGATGATAATAGTAGTAAACATTGTGTTGATAATAATTTGAGTATACATAATGAT
>NW_028234426.1:11376071-11381071 GCF_977035675.1 Penaeus japonicus | reverse complement strand
CGGTAGGTGATGCATATTCATCACCGTTGCACACAGCAACAACATAAAATGAAAAGATGATCAAAATGATCTTCATGATGTTCGAAACGAGAGAACAGTGATTACTCCACTCCTGACAAGATCTGAACACTATATGTACCCATTAATGGGAACTATGCTTCCTTAACCACGTCCCCTCAAGCCAAAACAAATCGTGTAAAGCACAGGAAAGATATTTCTTATTGTGAATTTTTACAATTTGATTGTCTTTTTTCAATCCCTTTGACTTATTATATTGGAAATGCGCATAGAGAATGCGGAAACTAGCGTAAATTATTTTTCGTCTATCCATTTTCAATGGTATCGCTAGATGAATTAGAAATATAAATCTGGTAGCCATTCTTTACAGAGCGCAGTGGTGACAAATCTTTGACCATATGGGTTTAAGATTTAAAGATTTACAACCATAATGAGAACGAAAAATAACGATGATGATGATTGTAATATTAACCAAATTGATAATACAAATATTGATATTGATAGTAATAGTAATAGCAAAACAGCATTGATAATAAAAAAAGACTAACAAACATCAAACGTTAATGATAATTGTAGTAAATATAGTGATAATGACAATGATCATATTATAAATAATGATAATGATAAAGATAATAGTAAACATAATGATAATGGAAACTTGATATAAATACTAAAAGCATGATAATGACTGCAATTAAATTATTATAATAGGAATGTCAATAATTAGGATAAAATGCTAATGACCCTAATAGGATAACAATAACACTAAGAATACGGATAAAAATAATGAATATACTGAAAAATAAGCGATAATAATGATTTGTCAAATAACTAGCTTTCGTGACATAAGTCTGACCGTTAATCTGTCCATTCCAAACGGTATATGGAAATGACATGAATATTCATAATTGAAGCCATTTTATAAAAAGTTACTTTCTAAAAGACGAATTACAGTAACGAGTAACTGAGTTATTTAAACAGACTTATTCACAGTAAGAATGAAATAGTTGTTATGACGTTTTAACTTTTTGTGAAATTTGAACTCATACGTAGCATTACTACATATGCTCTGTCTGAAATACAGGACCATTATTTCGGTCTTACTTTGGATATTTTATGATACGCATATTGTTATACAGAGAAGAGTCCCGATTTTCAACTTCTTATTCATACAATGTTTATGCAATTTTGTTATGATTAACTTGTTTTTCTCCTGATTATTAACCATTACCTTTTCAGATATTCTTTTCATCATAATAATCATTTCCTTTACATGTGTTATTTCCAGTATAAACATCACTCTCATTATAATCATTTTCCTTACAATTATAATCTGGATGTTTATTTTCTTGTTAGATATGATTTTGATTATAATTAATATTTCATTATGAACAGTATCATTATAATTATAACTTTCATTATGATCATCATTTGTATTATAATGATCGTTTTCATTATAATGATTATTTTAATGTTAATGACCATTTTCATTATAACGATCATTTTCAGTTTTATGACAATTCTTATTACAATTATCATTTTCGTTATAATAATTTCGTCCCTATGATAATCCTTTTAGTTTCATCACAATCATTTCATTTTTCCTATAATAATTTCCAATTTCATGATAATTTTTTGTTTAGTTTTGTTTACTAGGATCATTATATTATTATGTTGCAGATATCACTATTACTATTACTATTGGTCTCCTTGTTGCAAATCTGTAAATCTTGGCCCATCTGGTTAGAGTAACCACCAGTTGTCTGACTATCAGATTATATTTCTCGTCCGTACGGCGATATTAATTAAAATGGAGAGATTAAAAATTATTTATTTGTCTGCCATCACCTGTAAACGCGGCTTCCAAGGGACGGATTAACTGAGTAGTATAGAATTTGTATTTTCTCTTTTGTTTATTTAATTTCATTTTTTAGTCATTTTATATATATATATATATATATATATATATATTTTTTTTTTTTTTTTTTTTTTTTTTTTAATTTGGCATAGTTCGGCGACTTCTTGTTTAAACGATGTACATAGAATTGCATTTTTCTTTTTTTAATGTTTCTTTTTTCTTCCCTTTTTCATGCTGTTGTTTTCGCACGGATGACATTTCGCGTTACAACACAAACATAATAATATGCTTAGTTTAAGATTAAATATAATCATTTCGTCATAAATAAAGTCCTTATATCTTGTACATGAAAAGAGGTTAAGACTATATCTACCAATTAAAGTTACTGATAATGGCTATTCTTGTATAATTATATTATTCCCTTTTCGAGAAGACATTTCGGAAATCCAAACCAATTTGAAATTCTGAAGGTTTTCAAGGATAATTGCATTTTTGTTATTCAGTATAAGAAAAGTATTAACTTGCGCTATGTAAAGTTGAATTATACATTTGCCTATTTGTGGTAGACTACCATTTAGGGGACGCGCTTAAGATGGGCACATATACCATCAAGGTCTTGTCAAATGTGTAGTTATCACTGTTTTCTCATCTCAGACAAAATGAAGAGCCAATTGGTGATCTTTTTCTTAACTACTGTGGCTGTGTGCAATAGTGACGAATATGGGTCGCCTAACATATATAAAGAACAAGAGATTCCTCTTCCAGTTCCTGATTTAGCGAATGTGGAAATTCCATTTGTATATATATACAAGTATATATATGTATGTATATATATATATATATATATATATATATATATATATATACATATATACATATGCCATTTATACATATATACGTGTATATATGTATAAACACACACACACACACACACACTATATATATATATATATATATATATATATATATATATATATATATATATATATATATATATATATATATATATAGTGTGTGTGTGTGTGTGTTTATACATATATACACGTATATATAAATAAATAAATATATATATATATATATATATATATATATATATATATATATATATATATATATATATATATATATGGTGTGTGTCTGTGTGTTTATACATATATATACACATGCATATATGTATATATATATATGTGTGTACATATCTAAATATGTTTATATGTATCATCGTCATATCGCTATGTTTACTTGTGTTTTCATTATCATTTCTCTTAATGTATAGCAGTCATGTTTGTTAGTCTTTTATCTTTGATATTTTGCTAATACTACTACTATTACTATCAACATTTGTATTATCGTTTTGGTCATTAATATTATAATCATCATTGTTATTTTCTTGTTCTCGTTATTGTTATAAATCTTTAAATCTTATGCCCATATGGGATTTGCCATCACAGCCCTTTGTGAAGAGTGGCTATCATATATAGTTATTTCTTGTTCTTCCGGTGATACTACTTAAATTGAATTGTTAAAATATAATTTACGGCATTTGGCGTATTTCCAATACAATTTCCAATTTAAGTAGATTGGAAAGAACATAATCAAATTATAACAATTTACAATAAGAAATATATTAACCTGTGCCTATACTCGATGTGTTTTGGCTTGAGGGGACGTGGTTAAGGAAGCATAGTTCCCATTAATGGGTACATATAGTGTAGAGGTCTTGTCAGGAATGGAGTAATCACTATTCTCTCGTTTCAGACAACATGAAGAGCCTGTTGATCATCTTTTCATTTTATGTTGTTGCTGTGTGCAATGGTGCTGAATATGGATCACCTACCGTGTACGAGCTTTTGTCTCCAGCAAGGCTGAACTACGGTTTCAACGCAGGGATTCGCCTTCCTCAGCTTCCCACACTTTCTTTTAATGAACAAGAGATTCCTGTTCCAGTTCCTGATATAGCAAATGTTGAAATTCCATTTATTTATCCCATTTTCAGCATACCCAGTAGAAAACTGTAGACTCCTAAAAGTTATTAGAATAAAGAATGGAAACAACTTATAGAAAACTAGTGGGTTTCATTTTTTAACAGATAATTTTGATAACACTTATTACTAATTATATATGAAGATGCATATCATGATAATAATGAATTAAATATATACTAGTAATAGAAGAAATGATAACTATCATTATTCATATCATTTCTATGAAAAAACAAAAAATATATATATATCAGGAGAAGATCACAAGAGAAATACAGTCTTGAAGTTGCATCAGTCATAATACATTGTATGTATATATTAAATGTCAGAAATCGTCTTATATATATAATAAAATAGTCGAAGTAAGAACAAAATAATGATCGTATTTCACACGGAGAATATGTAGTATCCTACCTCTGAGATCAAAGTTTCAGAAAATTATGAAGATTCATGCCAATTATTTCGTTCTTACTGTTCACACGGCTGTTTTATTATTTTAGTTATACCTTATTGTGATTCGTCTCTCAGATGGTAACTTTTTAGATAATGGCTTTTGGTACATTTGCAGTTAATTGTTACCAGTTGATTATTAGTAGGCTCATTTTTATACGTATTTTTGGTGATACTGTTCTCTCAGTAAGATCATTTTAATTTTCTCCTAATTATTGTAATCCTTTATATAATCAACAAATTATAAACATTATCAGGCTATTAATAATCATATTGTTTCCTATTATTAGTATCATTGTCATTATGTTTACAATTATTTTTATCTTAATCATCATATTTACAACTATTGTTAATATTATCATTAAGCTTGCTATTAATGGTATCATTATGTTTACTATTATCATTATAAGGATAAGAGCTAGATATGCGGGGCAGATGCTCCGCCGGGCTTATATGCACTGAGGCGAGCCCGCCTGTGTCAGCGTGTGCTGATTCGTGAGATATTGCGCTAACGAAATTTGACTTGATCTGAGCTTGTTTTGATGTTTCAGTTATACCTTATAGTGATTCGTGTCTCAGATGGTAATATTTTAGATAATGGCTTTTGGTACAGTCACAGTTAATTATTATTAGTTAATTATTAGTATGCTCATTTTTATGTATTTTTGGCATGATTGATATTAATTTTATGT
>NW_028234426.1:11328779-11371279 GCF_977035675.1 Penaeus japonicus | reverse complement strand
ATATGATACCAGTTAACAATGTCTAGTCAGGGAGGCAGATATATAGCAGGGAGGGGCCTCTCGAGAGTTAACAACCCACGGGCTTATTGTGGGGCAGTGTGGTATATCTTGTTGGGCCGAGTACTTTAATTGGACAATAACGAACGGTCCCGATTATTCTCTAATAGGTATTACTTTCTGTAGTACAACAAACAACCCAAACAACAGACGAAACAACAGAAACCACAAAAAAGGAGCACCCAAAAGTTTAACTAGTATTTGTCAACTTATATCAGAATAAACCGAGACTACTTCTTCGGCGAATTCGTTCTGATCGGGGTAATTTCGGGTATTCGGCAAACATATTGAATTGAAAAATAATCCAAAAATAAATATCCATAAACTTGAAAAAAAAAAAGAAACAAATTAGTGCTGAAGAACCATTAACAAAATTGACCCATTAACAGCCTCACCCCGCAAACACCGCCTATCTACAAGACAAAAACCCCTAAAACCGCAAGGTTGATGTGGTATTGTGCATAAAAAATAATATTTTAACACTCCAATTAACACAACAACAAAGGAATCGTGGATTTTTATGATTTCCCTCCTTTCCCCCATAAAAAACTATTCACATTCATTGATAAACTATTCAAAATTTTAATGATATATCAGGGGCTCTCAGACATTTTAACTTGTCGACCCCAAATGGAGTTTCCAATTTTTTGTCGATCTCCTAGTTTTTAATTCAAGGAGAGGAAAAATATTATATAATGACTAGTAGCAGAAATGCATTATAAACTAGATATAAGTAAGAAAATATGTAAAAATATATACGTATTAATTCTCAGCACAACATACCCTTTCTTCTTACACTGTTGACATAATTAATATGAAGAATGTTCCTGATGGGCCTCAACAGGGAGGTGGGCCAATCGACCACTTTGAGAACCCTTGTTTCGATGTATGATTGCGTTGTGTGATCATATGTTAGTCCCTTGAAGAGAGAAATTAAGTGAATGTCTGTATGGTTGGATCATTTATTGTTACTAAGACGACAGTTAAACTATGTAATTTATGAAGAACCAGCACACAAAAAAACAAAATACGGATATATAGGTAATAGTCTCTTTGTTGTTGTGAATACACCTTACAATTATTTTTTTTATTTCTTTTTTTTTTTTTTTTTTTTTAAATAAAAAATATTTTTTCTTTTAAATTTTAAATAAATTTAATAAAAATTTTATTTTATTATTTTTCTACTAAAAAATTTTTCGTTTGGGACGAAGTGAAAAAAAATTTCGTTTGATTCATGACATTATAATTAGAAAAAACAATGGTAACTGATAAAAGAAATAATAAAAATAGTGTGAAATGAAATAAAAATCACGATTATCATTTATTCTTTTCATTCACATCACCCACATTGCATTAAATAAAATAACATTAAAGATATTGTTAATGTTCTACAAGCGAACAACAAAATAACAAAAAAAAAAAAGAAAATAAAACAACATTAATCAAATTTAAACGTAAATTATCTCTAATTCCAGAAAAAAATTAAAAAAAAATACAATAAGAAGTGGCCAACTTGGTCATAAAAAACAAAAAAAAAACTCGTTTAAAAAAAAAAAAAAAAACAATAAAAATTAAAAAACCAACCTTTAATTAATTTGTACAACAAACAAAAACAAGTCAAGAAAAAAACAAAAAAAAAAAAAAAAAAAAAAAAAAAATTCGTTAATTCCATTCGTTATTTAATTAACTCTCTTGAAGGCGAATTCCTGCATTGAAATCGTAGTTCAGTCCTGTTGGAGACCAAATCTCAGACACAGTAGGTGCTCCTTATTCGACCCTATCGCACACAGCCATAGTAGTATCTAACCGCTTACCAGCAGAATGTTCCGCCCTCCCCCCCACCAACCCACACCGGACCTCCACCTCCGAAATGTCTTAAAAGCACGGTGCCAGAAACGGCTAACCACTCTACATTCTCAACCTACCCACAACTTCCCGCCCCCACACGACGCCCCGCATAAAATGCAAAAGACAAAAGGAAATAGATATCAGTATAGGAAGGTCCTTCATTATATCTAAAGCGAGAGAACAGTGATAATTATTCCTTTAACAACTACCTACCGTACATATGGTTTACCAGGAATAAGGGAATCCATAGCTCATCATCTCAAATCCAAACAATTTAATATATTTCTTATTGCAAATAGCAATAATGTCAAGATATTCTTTGGAGCACAGAAAAGAGTAAATACCGTGGATTATCTGATTTCTCAACATAATAAATATTCTCTTTGTAATTCATTGATGAGATTCGTTGGTATAGAAGAAACAACATGGTAGCCATTAGTTAGTTTTTAATAACTAAATCAATTGAATGATCTGATTACGAGCATGTATATTCTAGATAACAAATGCTATCTGTAACTTTGATATAATTTGTGACTTCTTATGATACAGTATTTATTATTTTTTATATTTGACGAGCCAATCATAGTTATATCTTATGCCAGTAATATTTGTTATTTGTTTATGTGTTTAACTTCTAAACCTATAGAGAAATTAAATAAAATTAAAGGACACTAGTGTGGAGAGGTTTGTTGAGTAAAGATTTAATTAATAACACAATTATCTGAGGATTAAGTTATTCTAATACCTAATACCTATATTTTCAGTTAACACTACAGGTCTATTCCATTTGGTATCTTTATCTAAACTTAAACACTCAGGTATAATGAAATAACAAAATATTGATAAAATAACAAGCATATATATACATAAATGCAAAAGAAAAGCCACAAAAAATCATTACCAAAATCTATTAAATCAAACAAACAATTAAAGTTAAACCTGGAGACCCATCGAGCGCTCACACCTGGAGACTGAGTGCAGAAAAAACTGAGAAAAATTATTCATGGTTCATACTGTAATAAACTTGAGAGAAAAATTAAAATTACAGTAAAAAATAATGCGTAAAAATTTGATATTTCTTAAAACACCCCCAACCACAAAACAAAGCCAAACTGTAGGGTGTGAGGATTCAACTCTCATGAAAACAATAACTAAAAATTAAGGTAAAATAACAACAAATTTCAAAAATGACAATAAAAAATAGCTAGTCCAATAAGCAAGGTTATCTAAAGAACTCAGGGCGTCAAACCCATTCGGTGATGAAGCGTGAAACAAATATACTTGTAAAAAAGAATCGCATACGAAAGTATGTAGGAGTGAAAGGGTAAAACTCAAAAACCAATAATGCGAATGAAAACAAACGAAGCATAAAACAAATAAAAGGCAGACAAACAAAGAAAATAGGTAGCAGCCGAAGATCGATACAGTAAGGGCCGCCACCCGACGACACGACACGACATAAGCCAGACGAAATCGAACGCACGATACAGGAAACGACGGGGGAGGAGATGAAACGGGAGATGACTGGGAGATGTGAGGCTGCGGGTCGTGCCACCTTACAGTATTTTACCTTCCTTTCCCTCCCCTCCTCCTCTTTCCTCCCCCCGCTCTGGGTCGAAAACGCAGTGGAGACCTGAAAAATACAAAGCAGTCTGAGTCCTGGTATCCCCTTGAAGTACAAAACAAACGATGAGAAGAGTGGACATGGTATAAAAGTGTGTTCTTTCAAAGAAAACAGTAAGTATAAAATATCAAACCAGAAGCTTTGGTATTAAACGTATATATAGATGAAAAATTCATAATATTGCCCTGTTAGCCAGAAGTTTCCATCATCCATTAATCGTGAACCTCTTTAAAGTACAAGCAGTGAAATTAGCATCCTTCCCTGCTGCAAAAATTGCATCTGCAATCCTTTTAACAAACCACAGCTAACAGCCATCCTCAAAGCCAGAGTGGGCACTAGGCCGAATCACACTGGGCACAGAGGTCCCTAATGTCTGGAAACAAGCATATCCCTTTATTCCTGTGTGGCCACTAAGCAAGAAGCTCACAGAAACAATGTCCCTACACGTAGTGCAAGCTAACAGCATTACCCCATCTCAGTGTGGCATTAAGCCGAGATCGCACTGAAAAAATGGGGGTCCCTAAGCACATGGTGTGTTCGCAAAGTTGGGCCTGACTGGAATCAGAGAGGGCAGGATTTGCACACATGAGCGTCATGGCAACTGCCACCCATGGGATCATCATTTACCGGCCATCCTCGTTCTTCTGGAACAGACATCATCATCTATGCATAAGACAGGTTCTTCTGGCTGGAATTGTATGGTCGGAGGTGGTTTAGGTGAGCTCTTAGAAACCTTTGCTGGAGTCAAGATCCTGGATTTCATAGGAAACTGGCCCTAAACCGTTTGGTATCCACGAGCAGGACCCTGCCACTTTTGCGTTCCTAGTGCGGCGTGGCACCATCTCCTTTGTACCATACCTGCGCCCTAGTGTCAGGGAGGTAAAGGTTCCCCTTGCACGTCGTTGTTATAGAAACCCTCCCGTAGACACCTCTTGCAATCTCTTGGAAGTCATTGACGGCTGCACGACGGGCAGGTCCTTAGCCTTTCTTGAAAATCTTCATTTTCAGAAATATGATTCTTTTGTCAATCTCTGGTAAATATGAATGTTCCCTGTGAGCAGATACAATGGTTGTTCTCCGGTTGTTCGTGTATAGCCGTATTGGTGCCTAGACGAAGTTTTGGTACAAACTTTTGCCAAGTTCTGGTCTATCTCCAACACTGACATGTGAGCGCTTTTACATCACGGTTGGTACGCTCCACAAGGCCATTTTGCCTGCGGGTGGTACTGATGGTGATATGGTGTGTGGTACTGAAGCAACTCAACAAGTTCACTAAATATCTGTGCAATATAATGGTCTCCCATTGTCAGTTTGGATGACACGAGGTGGACCAAAGTACGTAACCCTGTGTCAAGAAGCTTGGTGTACTCTGGATTGCAGGACGATGTCCTTCATTGGAACAATCTGAATGTAGCGTGTTATGTTGGTCTTACGAAGTTTAAGGCCCATGTCTTTGGTGCGTGAACTACATATAGGGTATCAATCGAGGATTCTCTCTAAGGGGTAAGTGAAATGAGGTGTTCTGCCATAGAAACCCCCCCCCCCCCCCTAAGCTGTGCATATCACGGGATTGTTGCTTGGGTAAGACATCTTTCACTGTAATTCTGACATCCTGTAGCAATTAGGCAGTTGAACATACCACGGAGGCTCTATAAGTCCCTATGTATCCATGGATTGCATAATAGTGGTGGTGTTTGTGCCTACATTTCAGTGCTGAATTACGTAACTTCTGAGGAACTCAGAGCTGCGTAGTTTATCTTAACAGGGCGAAGTGCCTAACTGTATAAAACTCCATCCTTTAGTTCGAATTCAGACAGGGTATTGGCAGTTCGTTTAGGCACTGTTCCTTCTTGTAGGTAAGAAAGGATATCCTTAACTTGGGATCTGGCCGACTGTCTCAGCTAGATTCTATGCAGAGAGGTCATTATCATCTACAGGAGCATAGGACGTGACAATTGGTCAGTTACATAATTAGTGGGACCTTCCTTATACTTGATATCAATGTTATAAATGACAGGTCATGGGCCGTATCGTGTCATTTTAGCGGTTGATTTAGTGCGCATGTTGAAAACATAAACTTGTGGTCGATGATCAGTGAAAACAACAAATTGACGTCCGTACAAATAGGGATCATATACTCGAACTCCTTCAGACCACTGCAAGGTGTTGCTTCACAATCAATTGTTGGATATCGTTGTTCAGCATCCCGCAACTTTTGCTGTATTATGCAATGGCATTGATGTACTTTGGTCTCTTTCTCGCTCGGAGATGGGCAGCTCCAAAGTGCAAGACTGCTAGCATCAGTATGGATCTAAAAGGGTTTTGTGAAATCTGGTTTGCTTCTGAATAGTGCTGTCATAAGTTTATTCCTTCAGTGGTGCACAAAAGCTAGTGATGTGGTGCTCTCCCATTTCCATGATGTCCTTTTGTCAACGCAGGTGAAGTGGTGGCGGCAATGTTGGTAACCTCAATGTGCTTCGGTAGAAACCAGTTTGCACCCAGGAAAAATCGGCGCACTTCTTTATCAGTTGTTGGTGGGTGGTGGCGTCTCCAAGATGGCAGCTACTTTGTTATGATCTGGTGCCCGCCTTCGTGAGAGTTGGTAAACCAGAAAGTTGATGTTTGTGGAGGCAAAAGTACACTTCTCGGCTTTCAAATTTCAGGCCGGCACCATTCAGCAACTTTAAAGTCTATTCCAAGTCCTGAGTGCTGCTTGAAAACCCCTGGGAATAGTCAACTTTATCGTCAAAGATAACCAGAGTGTGGCGCCCAAGCACTGGAGATAACAAAAGTTCATTGTGCGCTGGAAAGTGGTTGAGGCAGTGCTGAGGACAAAGGGTAGACGGCGGAACTGGAACAAGCGGTTGCCGTTCGCTAAAGGCCGTCTTCGGTCGAGTCAGCAGGGGGGGATTACTTTTTCAATAAAATAGCTGCTTAGAATCAGTGTTGTGATAGTATCAGTAGGGACCCAGCTATCCAGCAATTTATCTATAAGAGAGCAAAGGGGAGGCGTTCTGATGTTGTTACTTGATTATGTGCGGTAGTGCCAACAAAATCTCAGTGTCCTCCTTTTTCTTACTAAGACTACAGGATATGAGACAAGGTGATGTTGATGGCTCGATTACACCGAAGCCCTGGAGCATTAGAGTTGTATTGTTCTTGATTTCGTTTTGTTGTCTGCGGAGACGCCACTGGCGTGTGGACACTGGTCTGCATCGCCTTTGTCTCAATTCGGTAGGTCGGTATATCTGAATTGTGGCCACTGTCTCTCACCTACATTTAAAGAGAACATGGTAACCTTTAAGAAGTGACTGTATCTCAATCTTTTGGGAATAATTCAAGTGTCTAAGTCATAAAGCTGGACTACCATCTGGTGTTGTATTCTTATCCAATAGGCCAGCAGCCTCGGAACTGCTGCAAGGGATGTGATGGGTGGCAAATTCCTGTGAGCAATCATAGTGTTCGACCCAAAGTATTTCCAAACGTAGGTGCGATCGAATTGGTACATTCCTCACTATTAAACTCCTCGTCTGTGTATCATCATCCCTAATCTGCAGAATCAGTGGCACTGATGGACTCATATTGATCTGATTCATGCATGGAAGAGGATACTTTTTCAATTCAGCTACCGTCCCCTTAAGTGTGTTCCTTTGGGTTAGCCGTATTGTCTTTGCAGTGTAATTCAATGCCCACACGGGCATGGCGTACTGAGACAGTGTGAGTAGATAGGGCGACACACAAGCAACTGTTATGCTTTGGGCATGAAAATAAAATCTCTCTCAACTGGGACCAACTAAGCACCACGCCCTCAATGAGCGCCCTGTGTGTGGTGGGATGCTCTGTCCGTCCGTATAGGAGGTGGACAAGTTGCTGGTATCATCGTGGGTTGGATGGTCAAATAATGGTTCTTTAGAGATATTGTCTAATAATACCATTCTGCAGAGTGTGCATAGCAGTGTAGGTGATCAGGGAATGTACTACCTTCAATGTTAGACGAGCTGAATCATTCTTGGTTCTGAAGGACAAGCTGTACGAAGTTCTCCATGATAAAATTCTATTCCTAGGAGGACATCTCCTGGGAAGTTATGTTGCACACAGCAACGCGGTGACGGGTTCTAACTCTGATCAAGCAGAAGGGAAGAGTAACTCACACAGGGTATCTAATGGATTGTTGGAAACTCCTCTCAGCCACGTGAGTTGGATCTTTTCGGCACAAGTTTACATGGGGGTTATAAACTGGAGAGTCCTGGGCTTCAAAGATGGTCATCTTCAGATCTGTTCGATGAGCAAAGGACAGTACTGCCATTAAATCAGTGCAGGAGTGGCGCCGTGTGGTCGGGGCCTCATGGGAAGCGACCTTGAGTGTGGTATGGCTCGGCTTGGTACGAGCCCCTGGGTTCATATTGGCAAGGGGTTATGGGAGCAGCATCAGCTGCACTGAGAAAAGGGGGAAATCTCTGACAAAATGGGCAAGGAGCTGCGGCACTCATGCATCGACGGTTAAATTGTGGGATTGTGTATCCTCCTAATTTTGCCACGACATTATGATGTATCGTGTGTTGTTAGGCGTTTGATACTCACACATATATGGCTGCAGGTCTGGGATTTGGTTGGTTGGTTGCAACTGGCATTGGCATACTTTCCCGGCCTTGCAGGCGGCTTGTACGTTGGGTCCAGTCTTTTGGTTGTTGGATGTGAACCAGTAGTTGGGATACCGTGCGTCGAGTTCGATTAGATGCTGAGCTGCTTCGGCAATTGGCTGGACTACAATCTTCTTTGATAGACAAGAAATCACGGAGCAGGCTGGAAGGCCACTCAAGAATACCTCTTACAAGCTGCGATGGAAGTACCGATAGGCTTCCGGTGATCTCGGATAGCCTTGATAATCGCTGCCTTCAAGTTGGAGGAAAAAAGTCCATCGGGGCCTGTCCTGGGACATTCTGATGTCGTGAGTACCTTAAAAAAAATCAGCTGAAGTATACGTCCCTCTAAACTTGATTTGAGAGTTGCTTTAAATGTACTCAGTCAGTAATGTTGTCGAACACGGGGGAGTTAATGATCAACTCGGCTACCCACGAAGTTGCGCCCTGGCTCGTTTGGGGCGAATATACGCCTCTTGATGTTGTGGGACTCATGATGTTTTCGATGAGACCCGGATTCCTTTTCCTTCACTCCTGATTTTTCTTTAGGGCGAGAAGCTGGAAAATCTCCCTTAAAGTGGGAACTGTATCTTTGTGAAAACTAGGTTCATTAGTTGGTGTACTGAAACCTGTGAGGCTGACGCTCTGAGTTAACACATGAACGTGGGAGAGAGAAGCTACGCAGTGAGGTACGGGCAGCTTAATGTGGAAAGGGATGACACCTGGTTCTGTTGTTTCCTATAGCATCTGTTGGGAAACTGGTTATGGAGTAAAAGGCGTCCTGGAAACGGTGCAGTGTTCATGTTGATGGGTGTGCGTGTGCTGGGTAAATTGAAACACCAGTCTCTGAGCATTGGAGCTGGGTAAGTTCTTGCGGGCTTCCTACAAGTCGGAGTTGTGCTGCCGAAGCTGTTGTCGTAACCCTTGATATCTCACCATCTCTGTACTGCAGTGTGGTTGCCTGTGATAGGAGATCAGTGGGCGGCTTGGTAGATTTACTAGCTTCGAGGGGTGTCGGGCTAACTGTTCGGTTATCTTCAGCTGACGCGCAAGCTGTTGCACCTATTATCCCTCTGGTGACGCTCGGTCTGGGAAAGTGCTTGCCTCAGCAGGGCAAGGTTGCCGGTCTGCACCATGTCGCTGAGAGCTTCCTCGTGTTGACTGTAGAAGAAGGTCGCTTTGCTCCTTTATACTCCCTAATTCACCAACCTGAGCATTAATCTTTCTCCATAATTTCCTCGGAACATGCTGACTTCCGCCACTAACTTCCACAGCCGGTAACGTCTGGATTCGAAACGCTAGCACCAGCAACAACACGATCTGAGGGCTGGAGAAGTCACACGGACGCAGGCTGACTAGTAGAGCGGGCGTCGCGGCGTTCTAGAAGCTGCTCGTATCTCTCCTGCCTAGTTCCCTTTGGGATACTCGTAAGATACGGCAAAAGAGACGACAAAAAACACTGCACAAAGTCCAATGAAAATCCGCTTGACAGCTATGAAACATGTAGCACATTACAAAGTCAACGAGCACATCACTAAGATGCACGGGAGCACTGCGATTCACATAAGAACGAACATCAGCAAAAGAGACAGCAAAAAAAAAAAGGAAAAAGAAATCGGTGCTGATAAAAATAAAACGTTAATGTCTCAAAAAACAGTTACTAAATATATGAGCCACTAAAATTAGCTAGGCGAGTTGATGGTAAATACGGTAAAAGTCAATAAACTGTAAAAGAAGTTATTAAACATAGAACAAATATAAAACATCAACTCTTGATAACATGTCAATTAACGACTACCCTGAAATCCTGAAATTAAAGGCGAAGATAAAAATTGCAAGAAATATGTGGCTCACCAACACTACGTAAACATGCATGATATAACCTCAAAGAAATAAAAGCTAAGCTGGACGTATTAATGAAGGCAATGAGATACTTGAAATCCAACTTAAAAGTAACTTACAGCAGAGATAAAAACAAAAACATCAACAAAATGAAAAAGGTTACGTAACAAGTCCCGCGCTGCACACCAAAATATTCCTGTCGCGGGTATAAGGCTCCGTAGCCACAATATACTATAATTAGTGGGTTCCTGTCGTATTAATTTCTATGGATTGGTAGCGTGTAGAAATTAAATGACACCCCTGAGTAGATTCTTAGTCTTATCTCACCAAAATTAAGTTGCCATTTGGAAAATATAAAACCGTGAAAAAAGAAACCTTAATGAATATTCTTCAGCATCTATACTGTATAATTATAAGACTGGTTATATTATAATTAAAAATAAAGATTATGTCCAGTCTCCTACTGAAAAATAAAATACCGTCAGGAAACAGAACTAACTTGTATTATTATGTGATGTGACGCTTCGATGGGCTGAGTCTTCCATCGGCCGGCTAATTAAAAAAAAATCACACGGAGGATAAGCGAAACACCGTTGTCTGGCTCTAGAATGGATCTATTTCCCGCTCAACGCGGCATTATATTTATAACTTTCGTGACGTCATAAGCCACGTCGAACATTCGATTAATAAAAATAAAATATATACATAAATGCAAAAGAAAAGCCACAAAAATCATACAAAATCTAACTCAGGAGACAGTAAAACTGAGAAAATTATTCATTCAATACTGTAATAAACTGAGAGAAATTAAAACAGTAAAATAATGCGTAAAATTGATATTTCTTAAAACACAAAACAAAGCCACATGTAGGTGTGGAAAAATAACTAAAAATATAAGGTAAAAATTAATGAACAAAAAAAAATGCATAAACAGGTTAAAGAACTCAAAGATGAAGCGTGAACAAATATACTTGTAAAAGAATCGCAGACGAAAGTATGGAGTGAAAGGGTAAACTCAAACAAATGCGAATAAAACAAACGATAGCATAAAACAAATAAAAGGCAGACAAAAAGAAGATAAGGTAGCAGCCGAAGATCGTACAGTCAAGGCGAAACGCCGAACGCGGGAGATGACGGGAGATGACTGGGAGATGTGAGGCTGCGGGATGCCACCTTACAGTTTCCTCCCCCCCCGCTCTGGGTCGAAACGCAGTGGAGACCTGAAAAATACAAGCAGTCTGAGTCCTGACAGTACACGAAGAGTGGACATGGTATAAAAGTGTGTTCTTTAAAAGTAAGTAAAATATCCAAACCAGAAGCTTTGGATACGTATAATAGATGCAAATTATAATATTGCCCTGTAGCCAGAAGTTCCATCATCCATAATGTGAACCTCTTTAAAGTACAAGCCAGTGAAATTAGCATCCTTCCCTGCAAAAATTGCATTCTGAAAATCCTTTAACAAACCACAGCTACCAGCCATCCTCAAGCCAGAGTGGCACTAGGCCGAATCACACTGGCACAGAGGTCCCTAATGTCTGATAACAGCATCCTTATTCCTGTGTGGCACTAAGCCAAGAGCTCACAGAAACAAGGTCCCTACACGAGTGCAGCTAACAGCATACCCCATCTCAGTGTGGCATTAAGCCGAGAAATCGCACTGAAAATGGGGGTCCCCTAAGCACATGGTGTGTCGCAAGTTGGCTGACTGGAATCAGAGAGGGGCAGGATCTTGCACACATGACGTCAGGACTGCCAGCCATGGATCATCATTTTACCGGCCCATCCTCGTCTTCTGGAACAGCATCATCATCTGCATAAGACAGTTCTTTCTGGTGGAATGTATGGTCGGAGGTGGTTAAGGTGAGCTCTTAGAACCTTGCTGGAGTCAAGATCCTGGATTTCAAGGGAAACTGGCCCTAACCGTTTGGTAACACGAGCAGGACCCTGCCACTTTGGTCCTAGTGGGCGCGGCACCATCTCCTTGTACCATACCAGCTGCCCTATGTCAGGAGTAAAGGTTCCCCTTGCACGTCTGTTATAGTACCTCCGTAGACACCTCTTGCATGCTCTTGAAGCATTGACGGCTGCACGACGGGCAGATCCTTAGCCTTTCTTGAAAATCTTCATTTTCAGAAAATAATGCTTCATTCGTCAATCCCTACTGGAAAATATGAATGTCTCCCTGTGAGCAGATACAATGGTGTTCTCCGGTTGATCGGTGTATAGCCGAATTGAGTGCTAGACGAAGTTCTGGTACAAACTTTGCCAAGTTCCTGGTCTATCTCCAACAACTGACCTGAGAGCCGCTTTTACAACACGGTTGGTACGCTCCACACAGGCCATTTGCCTGAGGGTGGTACCTGATGGTGAAATGGTGTGTGGACTGAAGCACACTCAACAAGTTCGCTAAATATCTGTGCAATAAATTGTCTCCCATTGTCAGTTTTGGATGACACGAGGTGGACCAAAGTACGTCACCCAGTGGTCCAAGAAAGCTTGGTGTACTCTGGAGGCAGTGATGTCCTTCATTGGAACAATCTGAATGAAGCGTGTAATGTTGGTCGACGATGGTTTAAGGCCCATTTCATTGGTGCTTGACCTAAATCTAGGATATCCATCGAGATTCTCTCTAAGTGGGTAAAGAGCAAGAGGTGCTTCTGCCATAGAAACAACGCTGAGCAACTCCACGGGATTGTGTGGCATGTAAGACATCTTTCCACGTAATTCCTGACATCCTGTAGCATATTAGGCCAGTAGAACATACCACGGAGGTTCTCATAAGTCCTTGTATCCCTGGATGCATAGCTAGTGGTGGTGTATGTGCTACTTTCAGTGCTGAATTACGTAACTTCTGAGGAACACTCGAGCTGGTAGATTATCTTAACAGGCAAGTGCCTCAAACGAGTATAAAACTCCATCCTTTAGTTCGAATTCAGACAGGGGTATTGGCAGCTTCCTGTCTAGGCACTGTTCCTTCTTGTAGGTAAGACAGGATATCCTTAAACTTGGGATCCTGGCGCTGTTCCTCAGCTAGATTCTCTGCAGATAGGTCATTAACATCTACAGGAGCAATCTGACGTGACAATAGGTCAGGTAACATAATTAGTGGGACCTTCCTTATACTTGATATCAAAGTCATAAAATGACAGGTCATGGCGTTATCGTGTCATTCGCGGTGATTTAGTGCGCTGCTTGAAAACATAAACTAGAGGTCGATGATCAGTGAAAACAACAAATTTACGTCCGTACAAATAGGATCAAATACTCGAACTCCTTCAACCACTGCCAGTGCTTCACAATCAATTGGTGGATATCGTGTCTCAGCATCCCTCAACTTTCTGCTGTAATATGCAATGGCATGAGGTACCCTTGGTCCATCTTTCTGGAGAAGGACAGCTCCAAGAGCAAGACTGCTAGCATCAGTATGGGAGCTCAAAGGGTTTTGTGAAATCTGGTTGCTTCAGAATAGGTGCTGTCATAAGTTTTCCTTCAGTGTTGCAAAAGCTCTGCTGCTGCTGCTCTTCCCATTTCCATTGATGTCCCTTTTTTCAACAGCAGGTGAAGTGGGGCGGCAATGTTGGCATAACCTTCAATGTGCTTCCGGAAGAGAAACCAGTTGCACCCAGGAAACGGCGCACTTCTTTAACAGTTCGTGGGGGTGGCGTCTCCAAGATGGCAGCTACTTTGTTATGATCTGGTGCGCCACGCCTTCGGGAGAGATGGTAAAACCCAGAAAGTTGATGCTTGTGGAGGCAAAAGTACACTTCTCGGCATTCAATTTCAGGCCGGCCACCATCTAGCAACTTTAAGGTCTCTTCCAAGTCCTGAAGGTGCTGCTTGAAACCCCGGGAATAGACAACAATATCGTCAAGATAAGCCAAGTGTGGCGCCCCAAGCACTGGAGATAAACAAAGTTCATTGTGCGCTGGAAAGTGGTTGGGGCATGCTGAGACCAAAGGGTAGACGGCGGAAACTGGAACAAGCGGTAGCCGTCGCTAAAGGGCCGTCTTGGGGTCGGTCATCAGGGTGAACTTCTACACTCCAATAGGCTGCTCAAAGCCCAGTGTTGTGAAGAGTTCAGTAGGCCCAGCTCATCCAGCAATTCATCAATACAGGCAAAGGGTAGTGTCTGATGTGGGTTACTTGATTAAGCTTGCGGTAGTCCACACAAAATCTCAGTGCTCCCCCCCCTTTTTTCTTCACTAAGACAACAGGACTGAGCCAGGTGAAGTTGATGGCTCGATTACACCAGCCCTGGCATGAGTTGCACTGTTCTCTGATTACGTTTCTTGTTGTCTGCGGAAGACGCCCACTGGCGTGTGGCACTGGTGCTGCATTTTCCTGTCTCAATTTTCGGTGTTGGTATATCGGGAAATGTGGCCCACTGTCTCTTCACCTCCATTAAAGAGAACCTGGTAACCTTTAAAAGTGACGTATCTCCATCTTTTGGGAATCATTCCAAGTGATCAAGTCAAAAGCTGGACTACCATCGGGGAGTTGTATCTTATCCAATAGGCCAGCTGCCTCGACACTGCAAGGGCATGTGATGGTGGCAACTCCCCCGTGAACATGTCATAGTTGTCGAAACCCAAAGTCTTCCAAACCGGTAGGTGCGATCGAATTGGTCTTTCCTCCCAATTAAACTCCTCGTCCTGGGGTATCATCACCAACCCTGCAGAATCAGTGGCACCTGATGACCCTCCTCTTGATCGGGAATCATCGGCCTGGAGAGAAAAAAACTTTTTCAATCTCAGCCTACCTCCCCCCAAACGTGTCCCTTGGGTTGGGCGTATTGTCTTTTTGCCGTGTCATTCATGCCCAACCTAGGCCAATGGCGTCTGAGACAGTTGTGGTAGATTAGGGCGACCCCCAGCAACTGGATGGGTTTGGGGCATGAAAAATAACATCTTCTCTCACTGGGACCCAGACTTAGCAACCACGCCCTCCCATGAAGCGCCCAGTGTGGGTGGGAGCTCTGTCGTCCGTAGGAGGTGGACAGCGCTGGAAATCTTGGGTTTGGCATTGTCAATCCTTTGGTTCCTTTGAGTCTACTCAAAAATACCAAATTCAGAGAGTGCATATTTTGGGTAGGTGACAGGGAATGTACGACCTTCAATGGTAAGACGAGCTGAATCATTCTTGGCTTCTGAAGACAAGCGTACGAAGTTCTCCTGAAAAAGTCCATAAACCTAGGAGGACATCTCCTGGAAGCTAATGTTGCAAAACAGCAAACGCGGTGTCGGAGTTCTAACTTTTGAATCAAGGCAGGAAAAGGGGAAAGTTAACCTCACACAGGGTATCTAATGCTTGTTGGACCCTCCCTCACCGCACGTGAGTAGGATCTTTACCGGCACAAGTTTCCCCTGGGGGTCTATAAACTGGAGAGGGTCCTGGGCTTCAAGATGGTCCACTTCAAGATCCAGTATCGATGAAGCAAAGGACAGTTTTGCCATTACAAATCAGTTGGCACGAGTGGGGCCGCCCCGTGGTCCTTGGGACCTTTATGGACGCGACCTTGAGTGTGGATATGGCTGGCTTGGTACGAGCTCCCTGGGTATCTTGGCAGGGGTTTCTGGGAGCAGCATCTGCCTGCACTGACGAAAGGGGCAATCTCTGACAAAATGGCCTGAGCTGGGGGCCCACTCCCTTAGCATCGAAAGGTTAAACTGTGGGGATGTGGTATCCCTCCTAACTTTTGCACGACATTCGAGGTATCGTGTGTTGTTAGGGGGATGATAACTCGCACCATCTCTGGCCAGCAGGACTGGGATTTGGTTGGTTGGTTGCAACTGGCATTGGCATACATGTCCCGAGCCCTTGCAGGACGGCTTGTGACGGTTGGGGGTCCCAGTCTTCTGGTTTGATTGGACTGTGGAACAGTGTTGGATTACCGTGCCGTGAGTTCCAGATTTCGCTTGAGGCCTTTCGGGGAATCTGGGCTGGACTATACCATCTTCTTTTATAGCCAAGAAATCACGGAGGCCAGGCGGGAAGGCCACTCCAAGAAACCCTCTTCACAAGCTGCGATGGGTCAAACCCATAGCTTCACGGTGATTTTCGGTAGCCTGATAAAACGCTGGGCCCTTCAAGTTGGAGGAAAAAGTCCATCGGGGCCTGTCCTGGGACCATCTGGATGTCGTAGAGTACCTTAAAAAATCAGCAGAAGTATACGTCCCCCTCTAAATTTCTGAGTGCTCTTTAAAATTACTCGCCAGTCTAATGTTGTCGAACAACGGGGAGTTATGATCAACTCGGCTGACCCCACGACAGTTTGCCCTGGCTGCTTGAATATACGCCTCTGATGTTGTGGGCTTAATGATGTTTTTCCCATGGCCCGGATCCATCCTTCCACTCCTGATTTTTCTTTAGGGCCGAGAAGCTGACACATCTCCCTTAAAATGAGGAACAGTTTTCTTTGGTGAACACCCTAGTTTATAGTTGGTGTACTGGAAACCTGTGAGGGCTGACGCTCTGAGTTTACCAACTTGACGTGGGGAGAAGCTACGCAGTGGAAGGTACCGGGGCAGCATAATGTGGAAGGGATGACACCGGTTCTGTTAAATTCCTAATAGCATCTGCTTGGGAAACTGGTTCTGGAGTTAAAGGCCGGCTCCTGGGAAACGGCTGCAGTGGTTCACTGTTGATGGTTTGTTGGCGTGTGCCTGGGGAATAGAAACACCAGATCTCTGAGCCATTGGAGCTCGGGTAAGTTTTGCGGGGCTTCCTCCAGTTCAGAGTTGCGCTGCCGAAGCTGTTGTCGTAACTCCCTGAATCTCACCATCTCTTGTACTGCCGTGTGGTGCCAGGGTAGGAAGATCAGTGGCGGCCCCTGCTGGTAGATTTCTAGCTGTCGCTGGGTTCGGCTAACTGCTCGGATTCTCTCAAGCTGACGGACGAACAGTTTGCACCAATTCACCTCTCTGGCTGACGCTCGGTCTGGGAAGTGCTTGCCTCTGCAGGGGCAAGGTTGCCGGTTCTGCACCATGTCGCTGAAGAGCTTCCCTCGTGTTGTTTGTAGTCGAAGGTCGCTTTGCTCCTTAACTCCCTAAATTCACCAACCAGAGCATTAATCTTCTCCATAATTTCCTCGAACATGCTGACTTCCGCCACCATAACTTCCACAGCTCGGCTAACGGTCTGGATTCGAAACCACTAGCACCAGCAACAACACGATCTAAACCGGGCTGGAGAAGTCACACCGAGACGCAGGCTGACTAGTAGAGGGCGGGCGTCGCGGCGTTCTAGAAGCTGCTCGTTTCTCTCCTGCCTAGTTTTCCCTTTGGCATACTCGTAAGATAACGCAAAAAGAGTGACAAAAACACTGCCCCAAAGTCAAATGAAAATCCGCTTGACAGCTATGAAACCATGTAGCACATTACAAAGTAAAACAGAGCACATCACTAAGATACACGGAGCACTGCGAATTCACATAAGAACGAACATCAGCAAAAGAGACCGCAAAAAAAAAAAGGAAAAAAAGAAATCGGTGCTGATAAAAATAAATACGTTAATTTCATAAAACAGTTACTAAACTATATGGAGGCCCACTAAAATCTAGCTAGGCGAGTTGATGGTAAATAGGGGTAAAAGTCAATAAACGTAAAAGAAGTTATTAAACACAGAACAAAAATAAAACATCAACTCTTGATAAATGTCAATAAAACGACTACCCTGAAATCCTAAAAATTAAAGGCGAAGATAAAAATTGCAAGAAATATGTGGCTCACCAACAACCTACAATAAACATGCATGATATAACCTCAAAGAAATAAAAGCTAAGGCTGGCCCGTATTAATGAAGGCAAGGAGATACTTTAAATCCAAACTTAAAAGTAACTTACAGCAGAGATAAAAACACAAAAAACATCCAACAAAATGAAAAAGGTGACGTAACAAGTTCCCGCCGCTGCACACCAAAATATTCCCCGGGCGCGGGTATAGGCTCCGTAGCCACAATATACTTTTAATTAGTGGGTTCCTGTCGTAATTAATTTCTATGGATTGGTAAGCGTGTAGAAATTAAATGACCACCCCTGGATAGATTCTTAGTCTTATCTCACCAAAAATTAAGTTGCCATAGGAAAATATTAAACCGTGAAAAAAAAACCTTAATGAATATTCTTCAGCATCATAATACTGTAAAAATCATAAAAGACTGGTTATATTTATAATTAAAAATAAAGAATAATGTCCAGCTCCTATGAAAAATAAATACCGTCAGGAAACAGAAAATTAACTTGTTTATTATGTGATGTGACGCTTCGATGGGCTTTAGTCTCCATCGGCCGGCTAATTAAAAAAAAATCCACACGAGGATAGCGAAACACCGTTGTCTGGCTCAGAAAAGGACTATTTCCCGCTCAAACGCGCTTATATTTATTAAACTTTCGTGACGTCATAAGCCACGTCGAAAAATATTGATAAAATAACAAGCATATATATACATAAATGCAAAAGAAAAGCCACAAAAATCATACAAAATCATAATCAGGAGACAGTAAAACTGAGAAAATTATTCATTCATACTGTAATAAACTGAGAGAAATTAAAACAGTAAAAATAATGCGTAAAAATTTGATATTTCTTAAAACAAAAACAAAGCCACTGTAGGTGTGGAAAAATAACTAAAAATTAAGGTAAAAATTAATGACAATAAAAAATAGCATAACAGGTTAAAGAACTCAAAGATGAAGCGTGAACAAATATACTTGTAAAAGAATCGCATACGAAAGTATGGAGTGAAAGGGTAAACTCAAACAAATGCGAATGAAACAAACGAAGCATAAAAATAAAAAAAAAAAAAAAAAAAAAAAAAAAATAAAAAAAAAAAAAAAAAATAAAAAAAAACCAAATACAAGGCAGACAAAAAGAAAATAAGGTAGCAGCCGAAGATCGTACAGTAAGGCGAAACGCACGAGACCGACGAGATGAACGGGAGATGACTGGGAGATGTGAGGCTGCGGGATGCCACCTTACAGTTTCCTCCCCCGCTCTGGGTCGAAACGCAGTGGAGACCTGAAAAATACAAGCAGTCTGAGTCCTGACAGTACACGAAGAGTGGACATGGTATAAAAGTGTGTTCTTTAAAAGTAAGTATAAATATCAAACCAGAAGCTTTGGATACGTATAATAGATGAAAATTATAATATTGCCCTGTAGCCAGAAGTTCCATCATCCATAATGTGAACCTCTTTAAAGTACAAGCAGTGAAATTAGCATCCTTCCCTGCAAAAATTGCATTCTGCAATCCTTTAAACAAATACCACAGCTAACAGCCATCCTCAAGCCAGAGTGGCACTAGGCCGAATCACACTGGCACAGAGGTCCCTAATGTCTGATAACAGCATCCCTTATTCCTGTGTGGCACTAAGCCAAGAGCTCACAGAAACAAGGTCCCTACACGAGTGCAGCTAACAGCATACCCCATCTCAGTGTGGCATTAAGCCGAGATCGCACTGAAAAATGGGGGTCCCTAAGCACATGGTGTGTCGCAAGTTGGCTGACTGGAATCAGAGAGGGCAGGATCTTGCACACATGACGTCAGGACTGCCACCCATGGATCATCATTTACCGGCCCATCCTCGTCTTCTGGAACAGCATCATCATCTGCATAAGACAGTTCTTCTGGTGGAATGTATGGTCGGAGGTGGTTAAGGTGAGCTCTTAGAACCTTGCTGGAGTCAAGATCCTGGATTTCAAGGGAAACTGGCCCTAACCGTTTGGTAACACGAGCAGGACCCTGCCACTTTGGTCCTAGTGGGCGTGGCACCATCTCCTTGTACCATACCAGCTGCCCTATGTCAGGAGTAAAGGTTCCCCTTGCACGTCGGTTATAGAACCTCCCGTAGACACCTCTTGCATCTCTTGAAGCATTGACGGCTGCACGACGGGCAGTCCTTAGCCTTTCTTGAAAATCTTCATTTTCAGAAAATAATGCTTCATTTGTCAATCCTACTGGAAAATATGAATGTCTCCCTGTGAGCAGATACAATGGTTGTTCTCCGGTTGATCGGTGTATAGCCGAATTGAGTGCTAGACGAAGTTCTGGTACAAACTTTTGCCAAGTTCCTGGTCTATCTCCAACAACTGACCTGAGAGCCGCTTTTACAACACGGTTGGTACGCTCCACAAGGCCATTTGCCTGAGGGTGGTACCTGATGGTGAAATGGTGTGTGGACTGAAGCAACTCAACAAGTTCACTAAATATCTGTGCAATAAATTGTCTCCCATTGTCAGTTTGGATGACACGAGGTGGACCAAAGTACGTCACCCAGTGGTCCAAGAAAGCTTGGTGTACTCTGGAGGCAGTGATGTCCTTCATTGGAACAATCTGAATGAAGCGTGTATGTTGGTCTACGATGGTTAAGGCCCATTTCATTGGTGCTTGACCTACATCTAGGATATCCATCGAGATTCTCTCTAAGGGGTAAAGAGCAAGAGGTGCTTCTGCCATAGAAACACGCTGAGCAACTCCACGGGATTGTTGGCATGTAAGACATCTTTCCACGTAATTCCTGACATCCTGTAGCATATTAGGCCAGTAGAACATACCACGGAGGCTCTCATAAGTCCTATGTATCCCTGGATGCATAACTAGTGGTGGTGTATGTGCTACTTTCAGTGCTGAATTACGTAACTTCTGAGGAACACAGAGCTGGTAGATTATCTTAACAGGCAAGTGCCTCAAACAGTATAAAACTCCATCCTTTAGTTCGAATTCAGACAGGGGTATTGGCAGCTTCCGTCTAGGCACTGTTCCTTCTTGTAGGTAAGACAGGATATCCTTAAACTTGGGATCCTGGCGCTGTTCCTCAGCTAGATTCTCTGCAGAGAGGTCATTAACATCTACAGGAGCAATCTGACGTGACAATAGGTCAGGTACATAATTAGTGGGACCTTCCTTATACTTGATATCAAAGTCATAAAATGACAGGTCATGGGCGTATCGTGTCATTCGCGGTGATTTAGTGCGCTGCTTGAAAACATAAACTAGAGGTCGATGATCAGTGAAAACAACAAATTTACGTCCGTACAAATAGGGATCAAATACTCGAACTCCTTCAACCACTGCCAGTGCTTCACAATCAATTGGTGGATATCGTGTCTCAGCATCCCTCAACTTTCTGCTGTAATATGCAATGGCATGAGGTACCTCTTGGTCATCTTTCTGGAGAAGGACAGCTCCAAGAGCAAGACTGCTAGCATCAGTATGGAGCTCAAAGGGTTTTGTGAAATCTGGTTGCTTCAGAATAGGTGCTGTCATAAGTTTCTCCTTCAGTGTTGCAAAAGCTTGCTGCTGGTGCTCTTCCCATTTCCATTGATGTCCCTTTTTCAACAGCAGGTGAAGTGGGGCGGCAATGTTGGCATAACCTTCAATGTGCTTCCGGAAGAAACCAGTTGCACCCAGAAAACGGCGCACTTCTTTAACAGTTCGTGGGGGTGGCGTCTCCAAGATGGCAGCTACTTTGTTATGATCTGGTGCCACGCCTTCGGGAGAGATGGTAAAACCCAGAAAGTTGATGTTTGTGGAGGCAAAAGTACACTTCTCGGCATTCAATTTCAGGCCGGCCACCATCAGCAACTTTAAAGTCTCTTCCAAGTCCTGAAGGTGCTGCTTGAAACCCCGGGAATAGACAACAATATCGTCAAGATAAGCCAGAGTGTGGCGCCCAAGCACTGGAGATAACACAAAGTTCATTGTGCGCTGGAAAGTGGTTGGGGCAGTGCTGAGACCAAAGGGTAGACGGCGGAACTGGAACAAGCGGTAGCCGTCGCTAAAGGCCGTCTTAGGTCGGTCATCAGGGTGAACTTCTACACTCCAATAGGCTGCTCTAGCATCCAGTGTTGTGAAAGTATCAGTAGGGCCCAGCTCATCCAGCAATTCATCAATACGAGGCAAAGGGTAGGCGTCTGATGTAGTTACTTGATTAAGCTTGCGGTAGTCCACACAAAATCTCAGTGCTCCTCCCTTTTTCTTCACTAAGACTACAGGACTGAGCCAAGGTGAAGTTGATGGCTCGATTACACCAGCCCTGAGCATAGAGTTGTACTGTTCTCTGATTACGTTTCTTGTTGTCTGCGGAAGACGCCACTGGCGTGTGGACACTGGTGCTGCATCTCCTGTCTCAATTCGGTGTTGTATATCTGGAATGTGGCCCACTGTCTCTTCACCTCCATTAAAGAGAACCTGGTAACCTTTAAGAAGTGACTGTATCTCCATCTTTTGGGAATCATCCAAGTGATCAAAGTCAAAAGCTGGACTACCATCTGGAGTTGTATTCTTATCCAATAGGCCAGCAGCCTCGACAGCTGCAAGGGCATGTGATGGTGGCAACTCTCCTGTGAGCAAGTCATAGTTGTCGAACCCAAAGTCTTCCAAACCGTAGGTGCGATCGAATTGGTCTTCCTCCCAATTAAACTCCTCGTCCTGTGTATCATCATCCCAATCTGCAGAATCAGTGGCACCTGATGGACCCTCATCTTGATCAGAATCATCGCCTGGAGAGTATACTTTTTCAATCTCAGCTACCGTCCCCAAACGTGTCCCTTGGGTTAGCCGTATTGTCTTTGCAGTGTCATTCAATGCCCACACAGGGCAATGGCGTCCTGAGACAGTTGTGAGTAGATAGGGCGACACACAAGCAACTGATGCTTTGGGCATGAAAATAACATCTCTCTCACTGGGACCAGACTTAGCAACCACCCCCTCCATGAAGCGCCCAGTGTGTGGTGGGAGCTCTGTCGTCCGTAGGAGGTGGACAGTAGCTGGTAACATCTTGGGTGGCATTGTCAATCCTGGTTCTTTAGAGTCTACGTCAATAATACCAATCTGCAGAGAGTGCATATCAGTGTAGGTGACAGGGAATGTACGACCTTCAATGGTAAGATGAGCTGAATCATTCTTGGCTTCTGAAGACAAGCTGTACGAAGTTCTCCTGAAAAAGTCCATACCTAGGAGGACATCTCCTGGGAAGCTAATGTTGCACACAGCAACGCGGTGTCGGAGTTCTAACTCTGAATCAAGGCAGAAGGGAAGAGTAACCTCACACAGGGTATCTAATGGCTTGTTGGACACTCCTCTCAGCACGTGAGTAGGATCTTTACGGCACAAGTTTCCATGGGGGTCTATAAACTGGAGAGTCCTGGGCTTCAAGATGGTCACTTCAGATCCAGTATCGATGAAGCAAAGGACAGTACTGCCATTAAAAATCAGTGGCACGAGTGGCCGCCCCGTGTGTCCTGGGGACCTCATGGACGCGACCTTGAGTGTGCGTATGGCTGGCTTGGTACGAGCTCCCTGGGTCATCTTGGCCAGGGGTTCTGGGAGCAGCATCTGCCTGGCACTGACGAAAGGGGCAATCTCTGACAAAATGGCCAGAGCTGCGGCACTCATAGCATCGACGGTTAAACTGTGGGGATGTGGTATCCCTCCTAACTTTTGCACGACATTCTGATGTATCGTGTGTTGTTAGGCGATGATACTCACACCATCTCTGGCCAGCAGGACTGGGATTTGGTTGGTTGGTTGCAACTGGCATTGCATACATGTCCCGAGCCCTTGCAGGACGGCTTGTACGTTGGGTCCAGTCTTCTGGTTGATGGACTGTGGAACAGTGTTGGATACCGTGCCGTGAGTTCCAGATTCGCTGAGCAGCTTCGGCAATCTGGGCTGGACTACCATCTTCTTTTATAGCCAAGAAATCACGGAGCCAGGCTGGAAGGCCACTCAAGAATACCCTCTTCACAAGCTGCGATGGGTCACCGATAGCTTCACGGTGATCTCGGTAGCCTTGATAAACGCTGCCTTCAAGTTGGAGGAAAAAGTCCATCGGGGCCTGTCCTGGGACCATCTGGATGTCGTAGAGTACCTTAAAAAAATCAGCAGAAGTATACGTCCCTCTAAACTTGCTTCTGAGTGCTGCTTTAAATGTACTCCAGTCAGTAATGTTGTCGAACAACGGGGAGTTAATGATCAACTCGGCTGACCCACGACAGTTTGCCCTGGCCGCTTGAATATACGCCTCTGATGTTGTGGGCTTAATGATGTTTTCGATGGCCCGGATCCATCCTTCCACTTCCTGATTTTTCTTTAGGGGCCGAGAAGCTGACACATCTCCCTTAAAGTGAGGAACAGTCTCTTTGGTGAACACATAGTTCATAGTTGGTGTACTGGAAACCTGTGAGGGCTGACGCTCTGAGTTACCAACTTGACGTGGGGAGAAGCTACGCAGTGAAGGTACCGGGGCAGCATAATGTGGAAGGGATGACACCTGGTTCTGTTGACTTCCTATAGCATCTGCTTGGGAAACTGGTTCTGGAGTTAAAGGCCGGCTCCTGGGAAACGGCTGCAGTGGTTCACTGTTGATGGTCGTGGCGTGTGCCTGGGGAATTGAAACACCAGACCTCTGAGCCATTGGAGCTCGGGTAAGTCTGCGGGCTTCCTCCAGTTCAGAGTTGCGCTGCCGAAGCTGTTGTCGTAACCCCTGAATCTCACCATCTCTTGTACTGCCGTGTGGTGCCAGGGTAGGAAGATCAGTGGCGGCCTGCTGGTAGATTTCTAGCTGTCGCTGGGTGTCGGCTAACTGCTCGGACTTCTCTTCAAGCTGACGACGAAGCTGTTGCACCAATTCATCCCTCTCTGGCTGACGCTCGGTCTGGGAAGTGCTTGCCTCTGCAGGGCAAGGTTGCCGGTCTGCACCATGTCGCTGAAGAGCTTCCTCGTGTTGCTGTAGTCGAAGGTCGCTTTGCTCCTTATACTCCCTAAATTCACCAACCAGAGCATTAATCTTCTCCATAATTTCCTCGAACATGCTGACTTCCGCCACCATAACTTCCACAGCTCGGCTAACGTCTGGATTCGAACCGCTAGCACCAGCAACAACACGATCTGACCGGGCTGGAGAAGTCACACGAGACGCAGGCTGACTAGTAGAGCGGGCGTCGCGGCGTTCTAGAAGCTGCTCGTATCTCTCCTGCCTAGTTCCCTTTGGCATACTCGTAAGATACGGCAAAAGAGACGACAAAAACACTGCACAAAGTCCAATGAAAATCCGCTTGACAGCTATGAAACCATGTAGCACATTACAAAGTCAACAGAGCACATCACTAAGATGCACGGGAGCACTGCGATTCACATAAGAACGAACATCAGCAAAAGAGACAGCAAAAAAAAAAAGGAAAAAGAAATCGGTGCTGATAAAAATAAATACGTTAATGTCTCAATAAAACAGTTACTAAACTATATGAGCCACTAAAATCTAGCTAGGCGAGTTGATGGTAAATACGGTAAAAGTCAATAAACTGTAAAAGAAGTTATTAAACATAGAACAAATATAAAACATCAACTCTTGATAACATGTCAATAAAACGACTACCCTGAAATCCTGAAATTAAAGGCGAAGATAAAAATTGCAAGAAATATGTGGCTCACCAACAACTACGATAAACATGCATGATATAACCTCAAAGAAATAAAAGCTAAGCTGGACGTATTAATGAAGGCAATGAGATACTTGAAATCCAAACTTAAAAGTAACTTACAGCAGAGATAAAAACACAAAAACATCCAACAAAATGAAAAAGGTTACGTAACAAGTCCCGCCGCTGCACACCAAAATATTCCTGTCGCGGGGTATAAGGCTCCGTAGCCACAATATACTATAATTAGTGGGTTCCTGTCGTATTAATTTCTATGGATTGGTAGCGTGTAGAAATTAAATGACACCCCTGGATAGATTCTTAGTCTTATCTCACCAAAATTAAGTTGCCATTTGGAAAATATTAAACCGTGAAAAAAGAAACCTTAATGAATATTCTTCAGCATCATAATACTGTATAATCTATAAAGACTGGTTTATATTTATAATTAAAAATAAAGAATAATGTCCAGCTCCTATGAAAAATAAATACCGTCAGGAAACAGAACTTAACTTGTATTATTATGGTGATGTGACGCTTCGATGGGCTGAGTCTTCCATCGGCCGGCTAATTAAAAAAAAATCACACAGGAGGATAGCGAAACACCGTTGTCTGGCTCAGAATGGATCTATTTCCCGCTCAACGCGCCTTATATTTATAACTTTCGTGACGTCATAAGCCACGTCGAACATCGATTAATAAAAATAAAATATATACATAAATGCAAAAGAAAAGCCACAAAAATCATACAAAATCATAATCAGGAGACAGTAAAACTGAGAAAATTATTCATTCATACTGTAATAAACTGAGAGAAATTAAAACAGTAAAAATAATGCGTAAAATTGATATTTCTTAAAACAAAAACAAAGCCACTGTAGGTGTGGAAAAATAACTAAAAATTAAGGTAAAAATTAATGACAATAAAAAATAGCATAACAGGTTAAAGAACTCAAAGATGAAGCGTGAACAAATATACTTGTAAAAGAATCGCAGACGAAAGTATGGAGTGAAAGGGTAAACTCAAACAAATGCGAATAAAACAAACGAAGCATAAAACAAATAAAAGGCAGACAAAAAGAAGATAAGGTAGCAGCCGAAGATCGTATAGTAAGGCGAAACGCACGAGACGACGGGAGATGAACGGGAGATGACTGGGAGATGTGAGGCTGCGGGATGCCACCTTACAATAATATAGATTATAATGAAAACTTGACTAAAATTAAAATGATAATAAATTGGAAACATCAAGAATAATAATAAATTCTAACAGCAAAATAAATGTAATGATAGAAATAATAAAAAAAAGTATCCTTGATTAGGTCAATGATGATATTCCCAGTAATAAAAATCATAATGATAATAAGTATAACAACGAAACAGATCAACCAATAGATAAACCAGATCTGTTATCTGCAACGTTCTTATTAATGTTACAAGGCGATATTTAAGCTCCATAATCATTATTGTTGTACCTCTATCTCTCTTATATATATATTTAAAAACTTTACTGATTACTGTCACGAATATTATTATTATCATCACTACCAATCATGAAAATAATATCATTATCTTTATCGTCATTATATAACTGTTGTTAAAACTATCAAATTTTCGAATTACAATAATGAATATAATAAATATAAAACGACACCGTAGTTGTTTCCTCGCTTTATTCTAATAACTCTTGGTATTTCGCAACCTCCTCCTGGGAATGTTGAACATAGGATAAACAACAGAGTGACTTATCGAGAGTTTCTATTCTTTATTCTAATAACTTTTAGGAGTTTGTAGTCTTCTACTGGGTATGCTGAAAATGGGATAGATAAATGGAATTTTCACATTTGCTACATCAGGAACTGGAAGAGGAATATCTTGTTCATTGAAAGAAAGGGTTGGGAACTGAGGAAGGCGAATTCCTGCATCAAAGCCGTAGTTTATCCTTGCCGGAGACAAAAGCTCGTACACGTTAGGTGATCCATATTCAACACTATCGCACACAGCCACAGTAGTAAGGAAAATTATTACCAACAGACTCTTCATGGTATCTGTAACTAGAGAACAATAATTGTAACGTATCTGAGAAGACGTCTAATATACGCCATTAATGGGAACTATGGTTTTATAGCCGCGTCCCCTGAATAACTGTATCCTAGGAATAAGGAAATGTACAATTCGTCATCTCAATGACATATAACATTTCTAAATGTGAATAGCAATAAAGCAATTGTATAATTTGCAATCCTTTAGCATTACAAAATATTCTGAATTTGGACATAAACATCCTTAAATTAACGTAGAATATCTAGCTTCCAACGATATCGACATCTTTGAAAAACATTGATGAATTTCATTCGTGTAAAAGAGACAACACGGTAGTTGTTTCAATTCTTTTTCTTAAAAAAAAGAAAAGACCATTGAAGGTTAAGACACATGTATTTTCCAAATGTTGGCAATATTAGGGGACGTTGTCTTCATGACGATGGAAAAATCCGATTGTTAACCATAATAGATTTGATCTGAAATTTTACCTTCTTGATAAAGAAGTAATCATATTCAATCATAAACTAGGAATATATATGTATTTTTTTTCTGAACCTATAGTATATAAATGAAATCGGTTGATAATATGTTAGGTATATTTGAGAAACGAAAATCGAGTTAATCACGTTTTTATTATCGGGCAATAAATAAATAATAATTTCTGCGGATGGAGACTTTTGTATTACTTCGTGGAATACAATCAATGAATATGTTTTCAGTAAACGCATGAAGTCATATTCTTTTAGGTTCTTTGTAATTTTTCTCTCATCTCTTCCTATCCTTGCCAGACGTAGTATACTACATATGCTCCTTCTGAAATACGAAACGACCATAATTTCATTCTTACTTTAGCTATTTCATTATTTAGAGACGAATTTTGATCTTTAACATCCTACTTTATACAATTTATGGGCTATTTTTTTTCTTGTGGTTCTGATTATTCTCATAAAAAAACATAATTATTGTTACTATCCCTACTATTCCTAATACAATATATTTTTTCATTAGGATAAAATGTATTTTCTTATAAAAAATATTCTATATCATTTTATCCATTACGAATATATATGTGTACACATATATATTATGTATATATATTATATTATATATATTATATAAATATTATATCATATATATACATGTATATATATATATATATATATATATATATATATATATATATATATATATATATATATATGATGTGCATTAATTATGTGTTATCAATATTTTCTGTCACAAACAAATTTACATGTATCTGTGTTCTATCTAAAACACAATAGTGACTGATTTGGTATTTGTTATGATTAACTTGTTTTTCTCCTGATTATTCACACAAAACAGGATAAAATTAATAATAGTTATTATTTTTTCTATTATAAATATATTTTTTTATTATCATGATGTGCATTTTCAATATTGTCTATTGAAAATCGAATCTATTCGTTTTCTATTTAAAACATAATAACGACTTAGTTGTGCTACAAAAATCGAAAGTAGTTTCCATTCTTTATTCTAATAACTTTTCGGTCTACAGTTTTCTACTGGGTATGCTGAAAATGGGATAAATAAATGGAATATCAACATTTGCTACATCAGGAACTGGAACAGGAATCTCTTGTTCATTAAAAGAAAGTGTGGGAAGCTGAGGAAGGCGAATCCCTGCGTTGAAACCGTAGTTCAGCCTTGCTGGAGACAAAAGCTCGTACACGGTAGGTGATCCATATTGAGCACCATTGCACACAGCAACAACATAAAATGAAAAGATGATCAACAGGCTCTTCATGATATCTGCAACGGGAGAACAGTGATTACTCCACTCCTGACAAGGCCTCTACACTATATGTACCCATTAATGGGAACTCTGCTTCCTTAACCACGTCCCCTCAAGCCAAACCAAATCGTGTATAGCACAGGTTAAATTACTTTCTTATTGCAAATTATTATGATTTGATTGTGTTCTCTCTCATCCTTTATAATTACAAATCATATTAGAAATGCAAAATCTCCGTAAATTATTCTCCATCTATCTAATTATATGTAGTATCGCCAGTAGAAAAAGGAAATATGAATAGCTACTCTTCACAGAACAGTGTGTGCTTAATCTTTGGCCATATTGGTTAAGATTTTAAGATTTACAGTAATAATAATGATAATAATTATTATAATAATTATAATAATAATGATAATGATTATAATAATAATGATAATGATTATAATAATAATGATAATGATTATAATAATAATGATAATGATTATAATAATAATGATAATGATTATAATAATAATGATAATGATTATAATAATAATGATAATGATTATAATAATAATGATAATGATTATAATAATAATGATAATGATTATAATAATAATGATAATGATTATAATAATAATGATAATGATTATAATAATAATGATAATGATTATAATAATAATGATAATGATTATAATAATAATGATAATGATTATAATAATAATGATAATGATTATAATAATAATGATAGTGATAATAATAATGATAATAATAATGATAATAATAATGATAATAATAATGATAATAACAATGATAATAATAATGATAATAATAATGATAATGATAATAATAATAAAAAAATAAAAATAATAATGATAATAATAATAATGATTATAACAATAATCTTAACAAAATAACGATGATGATGATTGTAATAGTAATGACCAAACTGATAATACAAATGTTGATAGTAATAGTATTAGTAATAGCAGAACAACATTGGTCATTAAAAAAAAACGATTTTTATTCATCAAAAGAAATAATAATAGTAATGAAGATTGTGATAATGATAATGTTAGTATATTTAATGATAATGATGTTAATAATATGGAACAATATGCATATCAAAAGTATGAAAAATATAATTTAATAATTATAATAAGAAATACAATATCTAGGATGAAATGATAATTACCCTAATAAGATAAGAATAACACCAATAACACGGATAAAAATATTGAGTATACTGAAAAACTGGCAGTGATAATCATGATTTGTCAAATTAATTGTATCTTTCTTGGCATAAGCCTGACAGTCAATCAGTCTATTCTAAACGATTTATTGAAATTATATGAATATCCATAAATAAAAGGCATTATCGAAAAAAGTTACTTTCTAAAAGACTAATCACAATAACGTATAACTGAAATATTAAAGCACAGCCTTATTCACAGCAGGAATGCAATCTTTGTCATGGCGTTTCAACCTTTTCTGAAACTTTTTCCTTAGACGTAGTATACTACATACGCTCCGTCTGAAATACGTAACTACCATTATTTCATTCTTACTTTGGATATCTTGTTATATAGACGAATTTTGATCCTTAACATCCTACTTTCTACAATTTATGGGCATTTTATTACGATTAGGGGTACTTTTAGATTTTTTTCTTGTGGTTCTGATTATTCTCATAAAAAAATCACAATAATTGATTCTATCCCTACTATTCCTAATACAATATATTTTTCCATTAACATAAAATTTATTTTCTTATAAAAGATATTCTATTGTCTATCCAAATACATAATAAAAGTAATAAAGGTTATCATTTTATCCATTACGAATATATATATATATATATATATATATATATATATATATATATATATATATATATATATATATGTACACATATATATTATGTATATATATTATATCATATCTGTTATATTATAAATACTATATGATATATATGTATTGCATTATAAATACTATATCATATATGTATATATATGTATATATATATATATATATATATATATATATACATATGTAATATATATATAAATATATATATATATATATATATATATATATATATATATATATATATATATATATTATCATTATGATGTGCATTAATTATGTGTTATCAATATTTTCTGTCAAAAACAAATTTACATGTGTCTGTTTTCTATCTAAAACACAATAGTGACAGACTGATCTGGTATTTGTTATGATTAACTTGTTTTTTTCCTGATTATTCACATAAAAAAGATAAAAGTAATAATAGTTATTATTTTTTATATTATAAACATATATATATATTTTTTATTATCATGATGTGCATCTTCAATATTGTCTATTGAAAAACGAATCTATTCGTTTTCTATTTAAAACACAATAACGACTTAGTTGGTATGCAAAAATCGAAAGTTGTTTCCATTCTTTATTCTAATAACTTTTAGGAGTCTGCAGTTTTCTACTGGGTATGCTGAAAATGGGATAAATAAATGGAATTTCAACATTTGCTACATCAGGAACTGGAACAGGAATCTCTTGTTCATTAAAAGAAAGTGTGGGAAGCTGAGGAAGGCGAATCCCTGCGTTGAAACCGTAGTTCAGCCTTGCTGGAGACAAAAGCTCGTACACGGTAGGTGATCCATATTCAGCACCATTGCACACAGCACCAATATAAAAAGAAAAGACGATCAACAGGCTCTTCATGATGTCTTCAACGAGAGAACAGTGATTACTCCACTCCTGACAAGACCTCTACACTATATGTACCCATTAATGGGAACTATGCTTCCTTAACCACGTCCCCTCAAGCCAAAACAAATCGTGTATAGCAGAGGTTAAATTACTTTCTTATTGCAAATTATTATGGTTTGATTGTGTTCTCTCTCATCCTTTGTAATTGCAAATCATATTAGAAATGCAAAATCCCCGTAAATTATTCTCCATATATCTAATTTTATGTAGTATCGCCAGTAGAAAATGAAATATGAATATGATAGCTACTCTTCACAGAACACTGTGTGCTTAATCTTTGGCCATATTGGTCAAGATTTTAAGATTTACAGTAATAATAATAATAATTATAATAATGATAATAATAATGATAATGATTATAATAATAATGATAATGATTATAATGATAATGATAATGATTATAATAATAATGATAATGATTATAATAATAATGATAATGATTATAATAATAATGATAATGATTATAATAATAATGATAATGATTATAATAATAATGATAATGATTATAATAATAATGATAATGATAATGATAATGATAATGGTAATAATAATGATAATAATAATGATAATAATAATGATAATAATAATGATAATAATAATGACAATAATAATTATAATAATAATAATAATAATAATGATAATAATAATAATGATAATAATGATTATAACTATAATGATAATAATAATGATAATAATAATGATAATAATAATGACAATAATAATTATAATAATAATAATAATAATAATGATAATAATAATAATGATAATAATGATTATAACTATAATGATAATAAATTAACGATGATGATTATTGTAATAGTAATGACCAAACTGATAATACATAGGTCATTGAAAAAAATGATTTTTACTCATCAATAGAAATAATAGTAATAGTGAAGATTGTGATAATGATAATGTTAGTATATATAATGATAATGATGTTAATAATATGGAACAATATGCATATCAAAAGTTTGAAAAATATAATTTAATAATTATGATAAGAATTACATTATTTAGGATAAAAGGATAATGACCGTAATAAGATAAGAATAACACCAATAACACGGATAAAAATATTGAGTATACTGAAAAAACTAGCAGTGATAATTATGATTTGTCCAATTAATTGTATCTTTTTTGGCATATGTTTGACAGTCAATAAGTCTATTCTAAAACATTTATTGAAATTATATGAATATCTATAAATAAAAGACATCATCGAAATAGTTACTCTCTAAAAGACGAATGAAAATAACATACTTTATAACTGAAATGTTAAAGCACAGCCTTAATCACAGTACGAATGGAATCTTTGTCATGGCGTTTCAACCTTTTCTGAAACTTTTTCCTTAGACGTAGTATACTACATACGCTCCGTCTGAAATACGTAACTACCATTAATTCATTCTTACTTTTGATATCTTGTTATATAGACGAATTTTGATCTATAACATCCTACTTTATACAATTTATGGGCATTTTATTACGATTAGGGGTACTTTAAGATTATTTTTTCTTGTGGTTTTGATTATTCTCATAAACAAATTATTGGTACTATCCCTACTATTCCTAATACAATATATTTTCCATTAGCATAAAATTTATATTCTTATAAAAAATATTTTATTGTCTATCCAAATACATAATAAAATTAATAATGGTTATCATTTTATCCATTACGAATATATATGTGTACACATATATATTATGTATATATATCATATTACATATATTATATTATAAATACTATATCATATATATTATTTCATAAATACTATATCATATATATATTTTATCATAAATACTATATATATATATATATATATATATATATATATATATATATATATATATATATATATATGTATATATATATATAATGTTATATATTATATATATATATATATATATAATATATATATTCCGCATATATATATATATATATATATATATGTGTGTGTGTGTGTGTGTGTGTGTGTGTATATATATTATCATTATGATGTACATTAATTATGTGTTATCAATATTTTCTGTCAAAAACAAATCTATTTGTTTTCTATCTAAAACACAATAGTGACAGACTGATTTGGTATTTGTTATGATAACTTGTTTTTTTTCCTGATTATTCACATAAAAAAGATAAAATTAATAATAGTTATTATTTTTTCTATTATAAATATATTTTTCTATTATCATGATGTGCATCTTCAGTATTGTCTGTTGAAAAACGAATCTATTCGTTTTCTATTTAAAACATAATAACGACTTAGTTGGGATACAAAAATCGAAAATAGTTTCCATTCTTTATTCTAATAACTTTTAGGAGTCTGCAGTTTTCTACTGGGTATGCTGAAAATGGGATAAATAAATGGAATATTAACATTTGCTACATCAGGAACTGGAACAGGAATCTCTTGTTCATTAAAAGAAAGTGTGGGAAGCTGAGGAAGGCGAATCCCTGCGTTGAAACCGTAGTTCAGCCTTGCTGGAGACAAAAGCTCGTACACGGTAGGTGATCCATATTCAGCGCCATTGCACACAGCAACAATATAAAATGAAAAGATGATCAACAGGCTCTTCATGATGTCTGCAACGAGAGAACAGTGATTACTCCACTCCTGACAAGACCTCTACACTATATGTACCCATATATGTACCACTATAGTATATGTACCCGTTAATGGGAACTATGCTTCCTTAACCACGTCCCCTCAAGCCAAAACAAATCTTATTGCAAATTATTATGATTTGATTGTGTTCTTTCTTATCCTTATAATTGCAAATCGTATTAGAAATGCAAAATCGCCGTAAATTATTCTCCATCCATCTAATTTTACGTAGTATCACCAGAAGAAAATGAAATATGAATATGATAGCTACTCTTCACAGAACGCTGAGGTGCTTAATCTTTGACCATATTGGCCAATATTTCAAGATTTACAGTAACAATAATGATAATAATAATCATGATAGTAATGATAATGATAATTATGATAATTATGATAATAATGATAATGATAGCTATGATAATAATCATAATGATAATTATAATAATCATAAAAATAATTATGATAATCATAATAATAATTATGATAATCATAATAATAATTATGATAATCATAATAATAATTATGATAATCATAATAATGATTATGATGATTATAATGATGATTATAATAATAATGATAATAATAATGATAATAATCATTGTGATAATAATGATAAAAAAAATAATAATGATAATAATACTGATAATAATACTGATATTGATAACACTACTGATAATGATAATAATACTGATAATGATAATAATACTGATAATAAGACTGATAATGATAATAACAATACTGATAATGATAATAACAATACTGATAATAATGATAATAACAATACTGATAATAATGATAATAACAATACTGATAATAATAATAATAATACTGATAATAATAATAATAATATTGATAATAATAATAATAATACTGATAATAATAATAATACTGATAATAATAATAATACTGATAATAATGATAATACTGATAATAATAATAATACTGATAATAATAATAATACTGATAATAATGAGAATAGATATAATAATAATAATGATAATAATAATGATAATAATAAATATCAATGATGGTGATTGCAATAGTAATGACCAAACTGATAATACAAATGTTGATAGTAATAGTATTAGTAATAGCAGAACAACATAGATCATTAAAATACAAACAAAAATGATTGTTATTCATTAAAGGAAATAATAGTAGTAAACATTGTGATAATGATAATGTTAGTATAAATAATGATAATGATAATGTTAGTATAAATAATGATAATGATAATGTTAGTATAAATAATGATAATGATAATGTTAGTATAAATAATGATAATGATAATGTTAGTATAAATAATGATAATGTTAATATAAATAATGATAATGTTAATATACATAATGATAAGGTTAAAGATAATAGTAAATATAAAGATAATGTTAAAAATAATAGTAAACATAATGATAATGTTAAAAATAATAGTAAACATAATGATAATGATGCTAATAATATGAAACAATATGCATATGAAAAGCATGAAAAATATAATTCAATAATTATGATAAGAATTACAATATCTAGGATAAAATGATAATGACCCTGATAAGATAAGAATAACACCAATAACACGGATAAAAATAATGAGTATACTGAAAAACTGGCAGTGACAGTTATGATTTATCAAATTAAATGTATCTTTCTTGGCATATGTCTGACAGTCAATCAGTCTATTCTAAACGATTTATTGAAATTATATGAATATCTATAAATAAAAGCCATTATCGAAAAAGTTACTTTCTAAAAGACGAATCATAATAACTTATAACTAAAATATTAAAGCACAGCCTTATTCACAGTACGAATGGAATCTTTGTCATGACGTTTCAACCTTTTCTGAAACTTTTTCCTTAGACGTAGTATACTACATATGCTCCGTCTGAAATACATAACTACCATTATTTCATTCTTACTTTGGATATTTATTATATAGACAAATTTTGATCTATAACATCCTACTTTATACAATTTATGGGCATTTTATTACGATTAGGGGTACTTTAAGATTGTTTTTCTTGTGTTTTTTATTATTTTCATAAAAAAATCATAATTATTGTTACTATCCCTATTCCAAATACAATATATTTTTCATTAGCATAATATTTATTTTCTTTAGAAAATAATCTATTGTCTATCAAAATATATAATAAAAGTAATAATGGATATCATTTTATCCATTACGAATATATATGTGTACATATGAATATTATGTATATGTATATTATATATATTATATTATAAATACTATATCATATATATTATATCATAAATACTATATTATATATATAGAGTATATATATATATATATATATATATATATATATATATATATATATATATATATATATATATATATATGTATATTATCATTATGATGTGCATTAATTATGTGTTATCAATATTTTCCGTCAAAAACAAATCTATCTGTTTTCTATCTAAAAAAACAATAGTGACAGACTGATTTGGTATTTATTATGATTAACTTGTTTTTCTCCTGATTATTCACATGAAAAAAGATAAAAGTAATAATAGTTATTATTTTTTTCTATTATAAATGATGTGCATTTTCAATACTGTCTGGTGAAAAACGAATCTATTCGTTTTTTATTTAAAACAATAACGATTTAGTTGGTATGCAAAAATCGAAAGTTGTTTCCATTCTTTATTCTAATAACTTTTAGGAGTCTGCAGTTTTCTACTGGGTATGCTGAAAATGGGATAAATAAATGGAATTTCAACATTTGCTACATCAGGAACTGGAACAGGAATCTCTTGTTCATTAAAAGAAAGTGTGGGAAGCTGAGGAAGGCGAATCCCTGCGTTGAAACCGTAGTTCAGCCTTGCTGGAGACAAAAGCTCGTACACAGTAGGTGATCCATATTCAGCACCATTGCACACAGCAACAATATAAAATGAAAAGATGATCAACAGGCTCTTCATGATGTCTGAAACGAGAAAACAGTGATTACTCCACTCCTGACAAGACCTCTACACTATATGTACCCATTAATGGGAACTATGCTTCCTTAACCACGTCCCCTCAAATCCAAATCAAATCGTGTATAGCACAGGTTAAAATATTTCTTACTGCAAATTATTATGATTTGATCGTGTTCTTTCTTATCCTTTATAATTGTAAATCGTTTTAGAAATGCAAAATCGCCGTAAATTATTCTCCATCTATCTAATTTTAAGTATTATCGTAAGAAGAAAAAGAAATATGAATATAATAGCTACTCTTCACAGAACGCTGTGGTGCTTAATCTTTGGCCATATTGGCCCAAATTTTAAGATTTAAGATTTATCATAATAATGATAATGATAGTTATGATAATAATCATAATGATGATTATAATAATCATAATGATAATTATGATAATCATAGTAATGATTATGATGATTATAATTATAATGATAATAATACTGATAATAATCATGATCATAATGATAATAATCATGATCATAATGATAATAATAATGATAATAATCATTGTGATAATAATGATAATTATAATAATAATAGTAATAATAATAATAATAATACTTATAATAATACTGATAGTAATACTGATAATAAAACTGATAATAATACTGATAATAATACTGATAATAAAACTGATAATAATACTGATAATAATAATGATAATAATGATTATACCAATAATGGTAATAATGATTATAACAATAATGATAATGATGATAATAATAATGGTAATAATGATAATAATGATTATAACAATAATGATAATGATGATAATAATGATAACAATGATTATAACAATAATGATAATAACAAAATAACGATAATGGTGATTGCCATAGGGATGACCAAACTGATGAAATAAATGTTAATAGTAATAGTATTATTAATAGCAGAATAACATATGTCATTAAAATACAAACAAACATGATTATTATTCATTAAAGGAAATGATAGTAGTAAACATTGTGATAATGATAATGTTAGTATAAATAATGATAATGATAATGTTAATATACATAATGATAATGTTAATATACATAATGATAATGTTAAAAATAATAGTAAACATAATGATAATGATGCTAATAATATGAAACAATATGCATATGAAAAGCATGGAAAATATAATTCAATAATTATTATTATAATTACAATATCTAGGGTAAAATCATAATGACCCTAATAAGATAATAATAACACCAATAACACGGATAAAAATAACGAGTATACTGAAAAACTGGCAGTGATAATTTTGATTTGCCAAATTAATTGTATCTCTCTTGGCATATGTCTGACAGTCAATCAGTCTATTGTAAACGATTTATTGAAATTATATGAATATCTATAAATATAAGACATTATCGAAAAAGTTACTCTCTAAAAGACGAATCACAATAACGTATAACTGAAATATTAAAGCTCAACCTTGTTCACAGTACGAATGGAATCTTTGTCATGGCGTTTCAACCTTTTCTGAAACTTTTTCCTTAGACGTAGTATACTACATATGCTCCGTGTGAAATATGTAACTACTATTATTTCATTCTGACTTTGGATATTTTATTATGTAGACGAATTTTGATCTATAACATCCTACTTTATACAATTTATGGGAATTTTATTACGATTAGGGGTACTTTAAGATTTTTTTCCCTGTAGTTTTTATTATTCTCATAAAAAATCACAATTATTGTTACTATCCCTACTATTCCTAATACAATATATTTTCCATTAGCATAATATTTATTTCTGCATAATTTCTTTTATACTTTCTATCCAGATACATAATAAAAGTAATAATGGTTATCATTTCATCCATTTGGAATATATATATGTATATATATATATTATATATATATATATATATATATATATATATATATATCATATATATGTTATATATTATATATATATATCATATATATGTTATATATATATTATATATATATTATATGTATATTATATATATCATAAATATATATTATATATATATCAGATATATATTATATATATATTATATATACATTATATATTATATATATTATATGTATATTATATGTATCATAAATATATATTATATATATATATATATATATATATATATATACCTCACTTATCAGATATATATTATATATATATTATAAATATCATTTATATATTATAGATATATTATATTTATATTAAATATATATTTTATATATATTATATATATTACATATGTTATATATATCATATATAAGACCAACGCAATATATATAATATATATTATATATATTATATATACTATATATATATATATACTATATAATATATATTGTTATTATATATATAATATATATATACTCACTAATATATATTATATATATATTATATATGTTATATATATATTTTCATTATGATGTGCATTTTCATAAATTATGTTTTATCAATTTTTCTGAACGCCCAGAAACAAATCTATCTGTTTTCTATCTAAAACGCAATAGCGACCAGACTGATTTGGTATATAAAAATCGAAAATCATTGATTCATTCTTTATTCTAATAACTTTTAGGAGTCTGCAGTTTTCTACTGGGTATGCTGAAAATGGGATAAATAAATGGAATAACAACATTTGCTAAATCAGGAACAGGAACAGGAATCTCTTGTTCATTAAAAGAAAGTGTGGAAGCCTGAGGAAGGCGAATCCCTGCGTGATAAAACCGTTAGTTGGAGCCTTGCAGGAGCACAAAAAGCTCGTACACGTAGGTGATGCATATTCAGAACCATTGCACACAGACAACAATATATAAAAAAGGATAATAGATGAGATCACATACAGGCTCTTCCATGAGTCTGGAAACAAAGAGAGAAGATGGGATTACTCCTACTTCTGAGCAAGACCTCTTACACTATATAGTAACCCATTAAATGGCGAACTACTTATGCTTCCTTAACCACGTCCCTCCTCAACGCCAAATTCAAAATCGTATAGCAGAGGTTAGAATTACTTTCTTATTGGCAAATTGCTTATGAATTTAGAATTTGTGTTTTTTCTCTATCTTTATAATTGCATATCGTATTAGAAATGCTAAAAATCGCCGTAAATTCATCACATCTATCTTAATTTTACGTAGTATCGCCAAGAAGAGAAAGATTTATGAATATCGATAGACGTTACTCTTATATATAACGCTGTGGTGCATTTAATTCACGTTGGCCATTTAGGAGCCAAGATTTCAAGATTTACAGTAATTAATAATAATAGTAAATGATAATAATAATTATGATAAGCTAAAAACCAAATATAAAGATAAAGATAATACAGAATAACAATTATAAATGATAATGATAATAATGATATATCAATAATAATGTAATGATTAGCTACACTAATAATGATTATTAATAATAATGATTATATTAATATTGATTATAATAATAATGATTTTCGTACTTAATATTTATTATAATAATAATGATAATATTATATAAAGACGAAATTTGATCTTTAACATCATACTTTATACAATGTATGTGCATTTTATTATGATTAGGGTTACTCTAAGATTTTTTATTCGCATAAAAATTCATAATTATTGTTAATATCCCTACTATTCCCAATACAGTAGATTTTGCATTAGCATATTTATCTTCTTATAAAAAATATCCTATTGTCTATTGAAATACGTAATAAAAGTAATAATGGTTATAATTTTATCCATAGCATATATATATATATATATACATATATATATATATATATATATATATATATATATATATATATATATATATATATATATATAAACACATACACACACACGCACACACACACACACACACACACACACACACATATATATATATATATATATATATATATATATATATATATATATATATATATATATACAAATATATATGTTATGATGATGTGCATCTTCATTAAGTGTTATCAATATTATCTCTAAAAAAACAATCTATCTGTTTTCTATCTAAAACACAATAGCGACAGACTGACTTGGTATATAAAATCAAAAGTCGTTTCCATTCTTTATTCTAATAACTTTTAGGAGTCTGCAGTTTTCTACTGGGTATGCTGAAAATGGGATAAATAAATGGAATATCAACATTTGCTACATCAGGAACTGGAACAGGAATCTCTTGTTCATTAAAAGAAAGTGTGGGAAGCTGAGGAAGGCGAATCCCTGCGTTGAAACCGTAGTTCAGCCTTGCTGGAGAGAAAAGCTCATACACGGTAGGTGATCCATATTCAGCACCATTGCACACAGCAACAACATGAAATGAAAAGATGATCAACAGGCTCTTCATGATGTCTGAAATGAGAGAACAGTGATTACTCCACTCCTGACAAGACCTCTACACTATATGTACCCATTAACGGGAACTATGCTTCCTTAACCACGTCCCCTCAAGCCAAAACAAACCGTGTATAGCACAGGTAAAATTACTTTCTTACTGCAAATTATTATGATTTGATTGTGTTCTTTCTTACCCTTTATAATTGCAAAACGTATTCGAAATGCAAAATCGCCGTAAATTTTTCTCCATCTATCTAATTTTAAGTAGTATCGCCAGAAGAAAAAGATATATGAATATGATAGCTACTTTCCACAGAACGCTGTGGTGCTTAATCTTTGGCCATATTGGCCAAGATTTCAAAATTTACAGTAATAATAATGATAAAAATAATTATGATAGTAATGATATTGATAATTATGATAACAATGATAATGATAGTTATGATAATAACCATAATGATAATTATAATAATCATAATAATAATTATAATAATCATAATAATAATTATAATAATAATCATAATAATAATTATGATAATAACCATGATAAGAATTATGATAATAATCCTAATAATAATTATGATAATAATCATAATGATA
>NW_028234426.1:11327602-11328679 GCF_977035675.1 Penaeus japonicus | reverse complement strand
TATGATTCAGTTATACCTTATTGTGATTCGCGTCTCAGGTTATATTTTTTTTTTTGGCTTTTATTAGTTAGTTAGTTATCATCACTATTTTTTCAGTATGCTCATTATTACTATACGCATTTTTAGTGTTATTATTATCTCAGGATCATTATATTTTTCTCCTAATTGTTCTAATTCTTAGTATAATCAATAAATTTTAATATTCTTATCAGTTCGTCAAAAAAAAAAAAAAAAAAATCATTATATCTAATGTATCATAAGAGATTAAAGACTATATCCAGGAATTTAAGTTACTGATAATACATATTCTTGTAGACTTATATCATTTCCTTCTCCTTGAAGACATTTCGCAAATAAACCGATTTGAAATTCTGAAGGCTTTCGAGAATAATTACAATTTTTCTGTTTACAATAAGAAAAGTATTGATTTGTGCTAAACACAGTTGGTTTGGCCTCGAGAGAACGAAATATTCATTTGCTCATTTGTGGTAGACATCCATTTAGGGGACGCAGTTAAGAAAGCCGAGTTCCCATTAATGGGTACATATACCGTCAAAGTCTTGTCAAATATGTAGTTATCACTGTGTTCTCGTTACAGACAACATGAAGAGCCTGTTGATCATCCTTTTCTTAACTACTGTGGCTGTGTGCAATAGTGCCCAATATGGATCGCCTAACGTGTACGAGTTTTTGTCCCCAGCAAGGCTTAACTACGGTTTCAACGCAGGGATTCGCCTTCCTCTGTTTCCTACACTTTCTTTTAGAGAACAAGAGATTCCTCTTCCACTTCCTGATTTGGCAAATGTGGAAATTCCATTTGTTTATCCCATATTCAACATTCCTAGTAGAAAACTGCAACCCCCCAAAGTTTATTAGAATAAAGATTGGAAACAACTAGTCTTGTTTTTTGTACACCAGTCCAGTCTATTCATATGCCTTAACATTGGCAATACTATGATACATAATACGGTAATAACAATATTGACATTAATAGTCATGATGATAAAGTATTCTCCTCGCCACAGAGACAATGCCCTACTCTACCGACACACGCATTCGTAAAGTACATCCTCCCTC
>NW_028234426.1:11280964-11322502 GCF_977035675.1 Penaeus japonicus | reverse complement strand
AAATGGAAATGATAATTAATATGGAAATTATAATTAAAATGGAAATGATAATCAAAATGGAAATGATAATTAAAATGGAAATGATAATTAAGATGGAAATGATAATTAAAATGGAAATGATAATTAAAATGGAACTGATAATTAAAATGGAAATAATAATTAAAATGGAAATGATAATTAAAATGGAAATGATAATTAAAATGGAAATGACAATTAAAATGGAAATGACAATTAAAATGGAAATGAAATTTAAATTGGAAATGACATTTAAATTGGAAATGATAATTCAAATGGGAATGATGGTTAAAATGGAAATGATAATTCAAATGGAAATGATAATTCAAATGGAAATGATAATTCAAATGGAAATGATAATTCAAATGGGAATGATGGTTAAAATGGAAATGATAATTCAAATGGAAATGATAATTCAAATGGAAATGATAATTCAAATGGAAATGATAATTCAAACGGAAATAATTCAGATGGAAATAATAATTCAAATGGAAATGATAATTCAAATGGAAATGATAATTCAAATGGAAATGATAATTCAAATGGAAATGATAATTCAAATGGAAATGATAATTCAAATGAAATGATAATTCAAATTGAAAGGATCATTAAAATGGAAAAGTTAATTAAAATGTAATGGACAATCAAAATTAAAAGGATAATCAAAATTAAAAGGATTATTTAAATGGAAATGATATGGAAATGATAGTAAGAATTAGCCGATGGCTAAAGTTAATAAATAATAATAAAAAAAAAATAGGAAGAACAATAATCATATAAATTATATGCATAACATCACTTCTACTAGTAGTAGCAACTGCAGATAATCAATAAACTTCATTAGAAACCGCAAAGTTTGTGTGGCTCATAGCCGTATTCTAGGACATTTCCTTGATGTCGTGGCTTTCATGCATTTGTGTCAATGTCGGGTTCATGGCTCGAAAGTGGTATACTATTATCGTCATGATCATTTTGATAAATATTCTTAATGCTACCTTATGTATCATGCCAAAAAGTTAAAACAATAATGAAAGAAACTCGTTGTTTCCAATCTTTATTCTAATAAGCTTTAGGGGCTTGCAGTTTTCTGCTGTGAATGTTGAATATGGGATAAACAAATGGCATTTCCACATTCGCTAAATCAGGAACTGGAAGAGGAATCTCCTGTAAATCGCGGCCCATATGGTCAAACCATTTGACATGACAGCTCTGTGTGGGGAGTGACTATTATATTATATTTCTTGGGTATGTATTTCCGAGGGTAATTAAGATCTTCACTGATTATCACCTGATTATCAATATCATTTCTTGTTATCGTCGTATAAATAATTATCAATATTGGGATACCAGCATTATTTTTCTCGTCATTACACTTTCATCATCGATATTAGTCTCTATCATTAATTCTGATATTTAATATTTATCATTCAAATTATTTAAAAAAAAAAAGTATTCATTGTTATTGCTATCATATCAGTAGCAACATTTTATTAAATGGATATATATATATATATATATTTATATATATATATATATATATATATATATATATATAGAAATAAAAGAATATATATATATATATATATATAAATAAATAAATAAATAAATATTATATATATATATATATATATATATATATATATATATATATATATACATATATATATATATATATATATACATATATATATATATATATATATATATATATATATATATATATATATATATATCTATATATATCTATATCTATATATATATCTATATCTATCTATCTATATATATATATATATATATATATATATATATATATATATATATAAATATGTGTGTGCTTGTGTGTGTCTGTGTGTGTGTGTGTGTGTTTGTGTGTGTGTGTGTGTGTGTTTGTGTGTGTGTGTATTTATACACTCATTATATATGCAAATGTATATACAAATATATAAATATATACGTATATATCATATATATGTATATATTTATTATATATATATATATATATATATATATATATTGTAAGGGTATCCGTGGGTAGGAGTTCTTAAAAAATGCCCCGTGAGGCGGGATAAGAAATAAGGGCCAGGGATAGAGGGGCCCTGTTTACTCCATAAAACAAAACAAACAAACAAAAAATCATAAAGCCCTTCAAGCCTTTAAATGAAGAACGAGGGTCCCTATGAGGCTGTGGTTTAAACGCTTTTCTTTGGTAAATATATATATATATGTATCTCGTGTCTGGAATACCCAGCTTTTCCCTATCAATAGGCAAGAATCGGGTCAGATACAACCTTTTCTCTGCAGCGTTGTCGTCGTCACTGTAAGATCCAGGGGGAGGAACACCAAAACACACGTTCGTCTTAACACTCATTTATTCCAACAGAAACGGCGTCTTATATAGGCGGTGGCCGAACAAACAAAATGTAAATATTTTTAAAACAAATAATTATAAGAAATTCTTACTAAAATTTGATAAACAAGTTCATAAAAGGGGTGTACAGGGCTAAAGTCCATTATAAAAAATTCAAATAAAGTAAGATAAAAGAGGAAAGAACAAACAAACAAACACTTACAAAACATTTCGGTATAAAAAAAGAATATCGCTAAAATAAAACACAAATGGTTCTCCTAAATCAAATAAACATTCATGAATACATTGTTTAAAAATAATAATCATAAAACAAACATAAAACAGATCAAAATCATTAAATTAAAGGTTTTAGGTCTGTCAAATATATTTACAAAGTTACGTAAATCTTGGAAAATAAAAGCCAGTGGTAAAACATGATACTAGGAATATTAAATGACCTAAACATATGACATGAACAGATTGTCTAAGCATGTATACATTTGCTTGTTGAATGAGGTTTAGCAATCATTTAACAATACAACGTAAATAAAGCGGTCATTTGGAATGGCAAGGGTTTTCTAAAAGTCCCGACAAATAAAAGTAAACAAAGTTCTCATTCCCTAGTTCTATATGATTTAATTTGACAATAAGCATCATGACCAGATCATACAGTGGAGTGAATATACAATAATAAAAGGCATATAATGAATAAAATAAATAAGGGAGCTTCGGGCGATCCGTGTGCTGGGATTTCTCCAGGATCAGACAGATTTATTGTGGCCAAGGATAAGGCAGGATGTAGGGTCTAAAAGGGTTGGAATAGGGTCATAGGAATGGATACAAGGTTTTAGGATAAGGGGAAGGGATGTGAGAAAGATAAAGGTGCTAAATGAGGGCAGAAAAAATAGGCATACAAGTAAGATAGGCATGGAGGCTAGGAGGTAGATAAAAAAGAGAAACAAAGGATATAGAGTAAAATATATTAGGAAGTAAGACGTATATAAAGAAGAGAATAAGATAACAGAATAGTAAAGAAGGTAGGAATAAGGGTGAAGCGAAAAGACAAGAAACAAAGAACTATGCTAGGCTAACCTAGGCTAGGATAAGGGAGAAGTTGGAACATGAAAGAAATGAGCAAACAATAGGACTGCAAGATTGATAGGAATGAGAAAATAGCAGAGATGAGGGCAGAAAAAGTTTGAGGGAAAGGATATACAAGATTAAGGGCAAAGCAAAAAAGAACAGAAAGTAAACATTATAAAAAAAAAAGAGGAGAGGGAGGAGGGGAGAGTATAGTCAAGGGAACATAAAAGGTTGGATAAAACAGGAGAAATAAGAGATGGTAACAAAGGAAAAAGCATGGAGAAGAATCAGGAGACAGTATAAGTAGTGTAGGAGGGAGAAACAGAAATTAGGGAAATAAAGGCCAACAGGAGAAAGGGAGTGAGAGAGTAATGAGAAAGGAAGGGAGGAGGAGAAAGGGAGTGAGTGAGTAAGAGAAAGGAAGGGAGGAGGAGAAAGGGAGTGAGTGAGTGAGAGAAAGGAAGGGAGGAGGAGAAAGGGAGTGAGTGAGTAAGAGAAAGGAAGGGAGGAGGAGAAAGGGAGTGAGTGAGTAAGAGAAAGGAAGGGAGGAGGAGAAAGGGAGTGAGTGAGTAAGAGAAAGGAAGGGAGGAGGAGAAAGGGAGTGAGTGAGTAAGAGAAAGGAAGGGAGGAGGAGAAAGGGAGTGAGTGAGTGAGAGAAAGGAAGGGAGGAGGAGAAAGGGAGTGAGTGAGTAAGAGAAAGGGAGTGAGTGAGTAAGAGAAAGGAAGGGAGGAGGAGAAAGGGAGTGAGTGAGTAAGAGAAAGGAAGGGAGGAGGAGAAAGGGAGTGAGAAAAGGCAGAGAAGGGAGGCCTGACGGCCTCACAATCCTCCCCTGCCCAGGGTCGCAGTGGCTCACGGAGACAACAAACCTGCAAAGAGAAAAAGGAAGACCTGAGCCTGATCACTTGCCTTTAAAACTAAAAAGAAATGACCAGCTGGGCGTGCCAACACGGATCATAGATACATATGAAATATAGTTTTGGGATTGTCAATTTTAACATGGGTATCATGCAAATTCTGCGGCCTCCTTCACAGGATACTACTGCAAATGAATATCAAACACTAAACAACTCAAATTACTAGGTCGTTGTGACCATGTTAGACTCTGGTACCGTAGATCTGTGGGTAGGTTCATGATCACCGGTCCTCTCCCCGGCATCTGTTCTATGTATAGTGGGTATGAGAAGGAAGACAGGACACTGCAACGTTACTCAGCAGTCTCATCAGTGGAAGGAAGTTCACAATGGTACCGAAAGTCAGGTGCGCGAATCCCACTAAATAACGTCGCTATTTCCCGATCAGTTTCCCTCACAACACGATTCCGACTTCTTAACCGGCTGCTAACTGGTCCGTCGTCCGCTCCAGTGTCCACTGGATTCTGATCATCACTGAGCGAAAAATCAAGAGGCTCCCCCGGAGAGACGGGAACACAACCATCCTGCAGGTCTGCAAGAGCAGGCTCAAGATTTTCAGGCACGACAGGTTCTTCTTCCTCATCATCATCTTCCGATTCCTCATCTCGGAGAGCATACGAAAACTCGGCAGAAGATCTAAACGGTTTTATATGATTAAGATGAGCTCTGAGCTGAACCTCTGTATTTACATCCTTAATTAGTACAGCCACAGGTCCCAGAATAGATACGATTCTTGCTGGACCTCTCCATTTACCAGACAGAGGAGGAAGAGCACCAGCCTTCCTCAGCTCATAGTACCAAACCAACATTCCCAACTCTGGTTTGAAGTTTCCTCTCTTGCCCCGATTGTAATATTTCCCATAAGTTAGCCGCGCTTCTTTGGATGCATCAATGGCAGCGCTTCGAGCTTCCCTTAGCCTCTCCTGAAGGTTTATATTCTCCATAAACACAGCTTGGTTGGTCAGCCCTACTTGGAAGTTTGCATGCCGACCTGTCAACAGGTACAGAGGCTGTTCACCTGTTGTCCGGTGAATGGCAGAGTTTATTTGAAGCCTCACTTCTGGAACAAAGCGATGCCATGTACGGGGATTCCTGTTCACGAGAGAAGTCAAGGCAGACTTTACCACCCGATTAGTACGTTCCACCAATCCGTTTGCTTGTGGATGGTAACGGATTGTATAGTGGTTAGTGGCATACAACATGTTTGTCAATTCTTTGAACAAATGGCACGTAAATTGGACGCCATTGTCTGTCTGTATGACCCTTGGTGGCCCAAAGAGGCTTACCCATCTTTCAAAGAAAGCATGATGAACAGCTGGGGCAGTTGCCTTGCGGAGAGGCACTAACTGGAGAAATCTGGAATGCTGGTCCAGTATGGACAGACAATATCTTATGGGAATAGATGGCCCAAAGTCCATAAGATCCATCGAGACTCTTTCCAATGGAAATTCTGCCAAAGGTGCTTCAGCCATCACCACCTTTTGAGGGCTACCTCTAGTCCCTTGACAAACTGGACAATTTCCTACAAAGTCCTGCACATCCTTTAGCATGTTTGGCCAATAGTACATGGAGCGAGCATTTTCGAATGTCCTGTGGACTCCTGGATGAGATGCTAAGGGAGGTAGGTGTGAAGCTTTCAATGCAGAGTTCTTTAGGCTTGATGGAACAACCAGCTGGTAACAGATACGATCAGGCAGGTATCGTAATCTGTAGAGCACGTTGTCTTTGATTTCGAACTCTGCTAGAGAGAGTGGTAGCTTCTTCTTAGGCACTTTTCCCTCCTTTAGATAATGGAGTAAGTCTGTTAACTGAGGATCCTTACCCTGTTCTCTTACAAGATTATCTGGGTATGTGTCGGCTATCACCAGCCTGGCCACCTGGCGAGATAGCATGTCAGGTACGTGGTTCGTTGGACCCTCTTTATACCTTATTGAGAAATCGTAAAAAGATAGGTCATGTGCATATCTTGTCATTCTCGGAGATTTTGTCTTACGGGTGAACACAGGGACCAGAGGCCTATGGTCTGTGTAAACTAGAAATCTTCTGCCATACAAATACGGGTCAAAGACTCTTACGCCTTCCACAACTGCAAGAGCCTCCAGGTCAATAGTTGGATATCGGCTCTCAGAGGATCTCAACTTGCGGCTATAATATGCGATGGCATGAGGTGCTTGATCAGCATCACGCTGCATCAGGCAAGCCCCAATTGCAATACCCGAAGCATCTGTATGGAGTTCGAACTCCCTATTAAAGTCTGGTTGGCATAAAACAGGGGCAGTCACCAGCCGTTCTTTCAAGTCATCAAAGGCTGCCTGCTGCTCAGAACCCCAATGCCACTTCTGGTCTTTCTTCAGCAAGATGTGAAGAGGAGAAGCAATGGAGGCATAACCAGGGATGTGCTTCCTAAAAAACCCAGTTGCACCAAGGAAGCGCCTGACTTCCCGGACAGTGCGGGGTGCTGGTGTTTTTGAGATGGCCAATACTTTCCCTTTGTCTGGTGAAACTCCTTCAGGTGAAATAGTAAAGCCCAAGAAGTTAATGGTTGTGGCTGCAAAACTACATTTTTCTAGATTGAGCTTAAGCCCAGCTGTCTTTAATAATCCCAGAGTCTCATCCAGGTCAATGAGGTGCTGTTCAAAACTTCGGGAATAGATGATAACATCATCTAGATAGCACAACGTGTGTTTGCCTAAGACAGCAGCGAGAACTACATTGATGGTTCTCTGGAATGTAGTTGGGGCAGTGGACAGGCCGAATGGGAGTCGAACAAATTGAAAAAGCCGATACCCATCCGAAAAGGCTGTCTTAGGGCGGTCAGATTGGTCCACTTCAACAGCCCAATATGCGGCACGAGCATCCAAGGTAGTGAAAATGCTCATTGGACCTAGCTCATCTAATAACTCTTCGATGCGTGGTAAGGGGTAAGAGTCCCCTTTTGTGACGGCATTCAAGGCCCTGTAATCCACGCAGAACCTGATGCCCCCATCTTTCTTTTTCACAAGTACCACCGGGCTTAACCAAGGACTGGTCGATGGTTCGATTACGCCAGCATGGAGCATCTTGTTGCATTGTTCCCGGATTGTCTCCCGGGCAGAATGGGGTAACCTCCACTGTCGGGTGCATACAGGCTTTGCATCCCCAGTGTCTATTTGATGGCTAATGCCCGGTATCAGGCCAACCGCATCCTCTCCACCATCAAAAAGTACACTGTATTTACCAATGACTTCCGAGACCTTTCCCCTCTCTGCCTCATTTAAATGTAATAAGTCGGGTTGGACCGTTTCTTTTTCCACATTTTCGGCAGCCATACAAGTGGCAATTGCTACTGAAGGAGGTAGCACTGCTTCTTCAATATCAAAGTCATCACCAATGCCAGTATCCATTCCATAGTCATCCCAAAGAAACTCATCCTCATGATCGTTCTCATGTTCATCCTCATCCATCGCTGTCATGTCTGTCCAATGTCCTGGTCTGACAGAGTTCTGTCCACATCTGGCAGCAGCAACATTGGGAGCTCTCGCTTCCGCCTCCAATTCACAATCTTTGGGCGTAACGCTAGTGGGGGGTCTGCTCATCCCAATAGCCACTCCGTGTCCTTCGCTGGTGGGGGGTCTGCTCATCCCAACAGCTACCTTAATTGTATCATGATTATTGAAAGAACCTGGTCTGATGGGGGCAATGTCTTCCCCAGCAGCAGCATCCTTCAGTAAATCATCATCCAACTGTGAATATATATCCTCCACTTCTGATATGGTGCCCAGCCGTGTCCCATGGTTGAGAGTGATAGGGCTCGGGCTAGTATTAATGGCCCAAACACTACAAATGCGATTACGGGCGCTGGTAATGAAGTGAGGGATTGAGAGCTTCTGCGTGATGGCTGGAGTTATCATTATATTTCCATCAGCTGGTCCAGCTCTAGCTATACGAGCCTCCAAAAAGCAACCCGAATGAGGTGGAATTTCAGTTTTCTTAAGGAGATGTACTGCAACCTCTGCGGTGGACTTAGGTGACTTGGCATAGGCATCTAATACAGAGATATGTAATGATGGGGCGTTTGTGTAGATTACCGAGAACTTCCGGCCCCCTAGAGTAAGCAAGCCATGTGGGGAATCGGCTTCAGCTGAAATTGAGAAATCAACTCTTCTCAACATATCAATGCCTAGGAGAATATCGCCTGGAAAAGGGAGGTCGGTGATGATGGTACCATGGAGGAGATTACCAGCACCTAGTTGAAAAGGAAGGTTCACTTCGTACTGGGGGCGACGAAGGGATCCTGTGATACCTTGTATCATCCTTTGACTTTCGTGATAGTCAAGGTTTTTATCAGGGTCTATGCGATGTAGGGAGGAGGGCTTGATGAGTGTGGCCTCACTCCCAGTATCCAAAAAACACATAAGGGTATGGCCGTTAATACTGAGTGCCACGAGAGGTCGTCCTGGCTTCCCTTGTGCACTCAGTGATGTTGATGTCTGAGCGGGAGGGGTTTGCGTTCCGATGGTCATGACTAGTGTCCCTACTGTTCCTGTTGCCAGAGGGGCTTGGGACTCGGCCGCCCTGGCCTGGGAGAAAGGAACAATCCCTAGCCAGGTGTCCCTCCCGTCGGCATCTGTAGCACACTATACGCTGCAAGGTTTGGCCCCCTTGAGTATTACCAAGGGCTATACATTCCCTGGTATTATGCCCTGGACTCCTGTGATATTCACACCAAGTGCCTCCATTGACTTGTGGGGAACGTGGGCTTCCAATTACGGCAACAGGAACGGCAGCCCGGTTCCTTCGGCTATACCCATAATCCTCGTATTGCCGTCGTGGATAATATTCATCTGTGCCAGAGGAAGGGCGGTGATTAGAAGAGGACGCTCCGTGTTTTATACCATGGCGATTGTTCCATAATCTTTGTGCTGTCTCAGCTAATTGCATGGTAGTACAATTCTCCTTCAGAGCTAAAAAGTCCCTCATCCAGAAGGGAATGCCCGAAAGAAAAACTCGCCTTATTAGCTCTGAAGGCTCCCCTATTGCCTCTCGATGGTCGCGGCACCCTTGATACACAGACCCCTCGATCTGTAAATAGTAGTCCATTGGGGCCTGGGCATCTCCCATGGTTTGATCATAGAGGACCTTGAAGAAGTCGGCAGCTGAATAAGTGCCCCTGAACTTACGTCTGAGCTCTCGCTTAAAGATGTTCCAGTCGTCAAAGTGGTCAAAGCACTCTGAGTTTATAATAGCCTCGGCCCTTCCTCTACAATTTGCGCGGGCTGACCTAATATATGATTCACTAGACGATGGCCTGATGATGTTCTCAATTGCTCGAATCCAGGATTCTATCTCCTGATTCTTTTTCAGGGGCTCAGAAGCAGGTGCTTCACCCTTAAAATGAGGAACGGTCTCCCGAGTCATTATGTATGAAAGCCTCTGTTCAGTGGCTGTTGCTAGAGGTGACCGTGCTTCCGATTCATTGCTTGGGAAGCCAAGAGGACGTGGTCCTCTTGAGGGCAATGTGGGCTCAATAGCGTCCCGAGGTAACATCCCAACTGAGGACAGGCTAGGATTACCGAGTTGCTGCTCAGCACGCCTGCGCCGGCTCCTCTCTCCTTGCAGTTCCGCCTCTAGTTCCACTAGCCGTCTTTGGAGGCTGGTTAGTGCTTCCTCACGGGGAGGCGAATGGCTAGCAGGCCTTTCATACACTGTGGAAGGAAAGCCTCCATCACTCCTACCAGCTACGGGCACCTCCGGGTTATTAGCCTCCGGTACGTTGGGCACAGGTCTTCCCGGCCGCCCACATTCCCTGATATCGGTTTGCCCACTGTTGCTATCATCTGTGTGTGCTACAACATTACTAGTTGCACCTAGCTGCCGGTCCTCACTCCTATGCCTCTGATCTAGTTCCCCCATTTTCCGGTTAAGCTCTTCTGCTGTCCTTTGCAAAAAGCTCTCAGCATGTTTTTGAATTTGGTCCATCCTCTTTGCAATGAGACTGTCCACTCTGTCACACAATTGCTCCATAACAGTGATTTCGGCCTCCATCACTCGGACCGCCTGTGTCACCTCTGGGTTAGAGCCTCCAACCACGACTGGCAAAGTCCCTAAAGATGATCGCGACTGGGCTACAGGGGAAGTAGGCTGGCTAAGTGACTGAGACGACGTTTCCTTTTGTTTCTTAGACCGGGTGCCTGACACCATCTTCAAGGCTACTTATTACAGTATATGATTAAGTCAACCGAGGCAGAATTAATGCATGCAGCAGCGTACTTGTACGTATGGGTGTGTGTGAGTGGCAGTGTACGTGTGTGTGTGTGTGTGTGTGCGCGAGTGGGCAGTGTACGTGTGTGTGTGTGTGTGTGTGCGCGAGTGGGCAGTGTACGTGTGTGTGTGTGTGTGTGTGCGCGAGTGGGCAGTGTACGTGTGTGTGTGTGCGAGTGGGCAGTGTACGTGTGTGTGTGTGTGTGCGAGTGGGCAGTGTACGTGTGTGTGTGTGTGCGAGTGGGCAGTGTACGTGTGTGCGTGTGTGCGAGTGGGCAGTGTACGTGTGTGCGTGTGTGCGAGTGGGCAGTGTACGTGTGTGCGTGTGTGCGAGTGGGCAGTGTACGTGTGTGCGTGTGTGCGAGTGGGCAGTGTACGTGTGTGCGTGTGTGCGAATGGGCAGTGTACGTGTGTGCGAGTGGGCAGTGTACGTGTGTGCGAGTGGGCAGTGTGCGTGTGTGCGTGTGTGCGAGTGGGCAGTGTACGTGTGTGTGTGTGTGCGAGTGGGCAGTGTACGTGTGTGCGAGTGGGCAGTGTACGTGTGTGTGTGTGTGCGAGTGGGCAGTGTACGTGTGTGTGTGTGTGTGTGTGCGTGCGAGTGGGCAGTGTACGTGTGTGTGTGTGTGTGTGTGTGTGTGTGTGCGAGTGGGCAGAGTACGTGTGTGTGTGTGTGTGTGTGTGCGAGTGGGCAGTGTACGTGTGTGTGTGTGTGTGCGGGTGGGCAGTGTACGTGTGTGTGTGTGTGTGTGTGCGAGTGGGCAGTGTACGTGTGTGTGTGTGTGTGTGTGTGCGAGTGGGCAGTGTACGTGTGTGTGTGTGTGTGTGTGTGTGCGAGTGGGCAGTGTACGTGTGTGTGTGTGTGCGTGTAGAGCAACACTGCATTAATTGATACAGAAGAATAGGAATCAGCAGTGCTCACAGGTAAGTGACACAGAATCAGTTATTTTACATATCATGGGCATTGACAAGGGACGTTCATTGCACCTGCACAGGGTTCATTTTTTTCACTTAATAGCAGATAACCACAAATAACTCATGAAATTCCCGTTACTTATTAACAGCCATGCAAGGAGTACATGTATTCAAGTGCTGGTGCAGCCAAAATCATGGCCACGACAGACGAAAGGCAAGTTACTCAACTTAAAATCCCATCTGAATAAAAACAGTGAACTATATGAGGAAATTCTTCTAAACGAGTGAATCACAAGTAAAACGGGGAAAAAAGAGATCGATTCTAAATGAGAATCTAAACGAGTGAATCACAAGTAAAACGGGGAAAAAAGAGATCGATTCTAAATGAGAATCTAAACGAGTGAATCACAAGTAAAACAGGGGAAACGTAAAATAGAATCTAAATGAGGAAAGCGACAAATAAGATCAGATGCTAAACGAGTGAATCACAAGTAAAACAGGGGAAACATAAAATAGAATCCAAATGAGGAAGACGATAAACAAAAATAAAACAGCATTTCACAAACACATCTTAAGAAGGATATCGAAAATCACTCGAAGATAAATGAAGAGCTACTGCAAAAACTGACGTATGACTAAAATACAAAATTGAACATGCCCCACAAACGCAATGTCTTATGGACACATCGAAGGTCGGGTCATTTGCTACTATGTAAAATAGAAATAGCAGGTTTACTGGAGTGCATGACGGAACAGAAAAACATTGATTACCACATATACAATGTTCCTAACCCTAAACAGAGCCATAAAAGAAATCTAGCTGTGAGCGGGTATTAGCACAATAAACATCATTCATCATCACTGTAAAAGAAAAATAGGACCACGCTCATGTATCTAACTACAAGCACCTGTAGAAATAGATATGTAAACACATAAAACGCATAAAACATGTACGAGTGGCTCTTTAAGCTAGACTAACAAATATAAACTGAGCTGGGAAAGCATCTAAACCACTATAGAGTGATACTCATAAATTCCTCATAGAAATCCTCACCGCTGCCACCAAAGATGTAAGTACTTGTAAGGGTATCCGTGGGTAGGAGTTCTTAAAAAATGCCCCGTGAGGCGGGATAAGAAATAAGGGCCAGGGATAGAGGGGCCCTGTTTACTCCATAAAACAAAACAAACAAACAAAAAATCATAAAGCCCTTCAAGCCTTTAAATGAAGAACGAGGGTCCCTATGAGGCTGTGGTTTAAACGCTTTTCTTTGGTAAATATATATATATGTATCTCGTGTCTGGAATACCCAGCTTTTCCCTATCAATAGGCAAGAATCGGGTCAGATACAACCTTTTCTCTGCAGCGTTGTCGTCGTCACTGTAAGATCCAGGGGGAGGAACACCAAAACACACGTTCGTCTTAACACTCATTTATTCCAACAGAAACGGCGTCTTATATAGGCGGTGGCCGAACAAACAAAATGTAAATATTTTTAAAACAAATAATTATAAGAAATTCTTACTAAAATTTGATAAACAAGTTCATAAAAGGGGTGTACAGGGCTAAAGTCCATTATAAAAAATTCAAATAAAGTGAGATAAAAGAGGAAAGAACAAACAAACAAACACTTACAAAACATTTCGGTATAAAAAAAGACTATCGCTAAAATAAAACACAAATGGCTCTCCTAAATCAAATAAACATTCATGAATACATTGTTTAAAAATAATAATCATAAAACAAATATAAAACAGATCAAATCATTAAATTCAGGGTTTTAAGTCTGTCAAATATATTTATAAATTTACGTAAATCTTAGAAAATAAAAGCCAGTGGTAAAACATGATACTAGGAATATAAAATGACGTAAACATATGACATAAACATATTGTCTAAGCATGTATACATTTGCTTGTTGAATGAGGTTTAGCAATGATTTAACAATACAACGTAAAAAAAAAGCGGTCATTTGGAATGGCAAGGGTTCTCTAAAAGTCCCGACAAATAAAAGTAAACAAAGTTTTCATTCCCTAGTTCTATATGATTTAATTTGACAATACATATAAGCATCATGACAGATCATACAGTGGCGTGAATATACAATAATAAAAGGCATATAATGAATTAAAGAAATAAGGGAGCTTCGGGCGATCCGTGTGCTGGGATTTCTCCAGGATCAGACAGATTCGTTGTGGCCAAGGATAAGGCAGGATGTAGGGTCTAAAAGGGTTGGAATAGGGTCATAGGAATGGATACAAGGTATTAGGATAAGGGGAAGGGATGTGAGAAAGATAAAGGTGATAAATGAGGGCAGAAAAAATAAGCATACAAGTAAGATAGGCATGGAGGCTAGGAGGTAGAAAAAAAAGAGAAACAAAGGATATAGAGTAAAATATATTAGGAAGTAAGAAGTATATAAAGAAGAGAATGAGATAACAGAATAGTAAAGAAGGTAGGAATAAGGGTGAAGCGAAAAGACAAGAAACAAAGAACTATGCTAGGCTAACCTAGGCTAGGATAAGGGAGAAGTTGGAACATGAAAGAAATGAGCAAACAATAGGACTGCAAGATTGATAGGAATGAGAAAATAGCAGAGATGAGGGCAGAAAAAGTTTGAGGGAAAGGATATACAAGATTAAGGGCAAAGCAAAAAAGAACAGAAAGTAAACATTATAAGAAAAAAAAAGGAGAGGGAGGAGGGGAGAGTATAGTCAAGGGAACATAAAAGGTTGGATAAAACAGGAGAAATAAGAGATGGTAACAAAGGAAAAAGCAAGGAGAAGAATCAGGAGACAGTATAAGTAGTGTAGGAGGGAGAAACAGAAATTAGGGAAATAAAGGCCAACAGGAGAAAGGGAGTGAGAGAGTAAGAGAAAGGAAGGGAGGAGGAGAAAGGGAGTGAGAGAGTAAGAGAAAGGAAGGGAGGAGGAGAAAGGGAGTGAGTGAGTAAGAGAAAGGAAGGGAGGAGGAGAAAGGGAGTGAGTGAGTAAGAGAAAGGAAGGGAGGAGGAGAAAGGGAGTGAGTGAGTAAGAGAAAGGAAGGGAGGAGGACGAAAGGAGTGAGTGAGTAAGAGAAAGGAAGGGAGGAGGAGAAAGGGAGTGAGTGAGTAAGAGAAAGGAAGGGAGGAGGAGAAAGGGAGTGAGTGAGTAAGAGAAAGGAAGGGAGGAGGAGAAAGGGAGTGAGTGAGTAAGAGAAAGGAAGGGAGGAGGAGAAAGGGAGTGAGTGAGTAAGAGAAAGGAAGGGAGGAGGAGAAAGGGAGTGAGAAAAGGCAGAGAAGGGAGGCCTGACGGCCTCACAATATATATATATATATATATATATATATATATATGTATATATATATATATATATAATCCAAATCCGGCACTATTGCACACAGTTTTTAAGAAAAATATTGACAGGCTTTTCATGACGTCTGAAACGAGAGAACAGTGATAACTATTCTTTAACGAAACCTTTACAGTTTATGAACTGTACCCCCTAATATGTACTATGACTCCTTAACCAAGTCCATTGTATACGCATCTACCTAGAATTATTATTATAAATTAAATATGATAATCATCATTAATAAAATTAATATCGTGGGACAAACAACATGTGTATAGTTATAAGAATAATCATTGTTCTGTTTCTGAGACTTGTTTCCTGTTTGATATTTTTCTTACAATTCGGTTTTTGCCAAGATAATAATAATAAGAGCATCACTAATAAAGGCAATTATATTTACAACAATAACAAGAAATGATGACAAAAAATGAAAAGTAGTAAGGACAGTAATGATATTAATTATAATCACTTCTACTATTGGTAGTAACTATAGATAATCAATAGACTACATAACAATCCGTAAGGGTAATATTGCTCATACTAGTATTCTAAATCATTTTCTGCATGTCGTGACTTTCATGACTGTGTTGTGTCAATGTCTGGTTCATGACCATTATGATAAATGTTCTTAATGCTATTATGCATTATACCAAAATAATAATAACATTCAATAATTATAGTGAAAATGTTATTTGTAAATATTATTTCAATTAAAATGAATAGGACAATTATCATAAAGACAATTATATCTATAACAATAACATGGTAGTGATAATTATCCGATGACGAAAAAAAAGAAATAAAAAAAAAGCAGGACAATAATCATATAAATTATATTAATATCATCACTTCTACGAGTAGTAGCAACTATAGATAATCAATAGACTACATTAGAAACCGTAAGGTTTGTGTGGCTCATAGCCTTATTCTAAGACATTTCCTTAATGTCGTGGCTTTCATGCCTATGTGTCAATGTCGGGTTCATGGCTCGAAAGTGGTATACTATTATCGTCATGATCATTATGATAAATATTCTTAATGCTACCATATGTATTAATCCAAAAAGTTAATACAATAATGAAAGATTTACTCAGTGAACAAAAATCAAGACTCGTTGTTTCTAATCTTTATTCTAATAAGCTTTAGGGGTTTGCAGTTTTCTGCTGGGAATGTTGAATATGGGATAAACAAATGGAATTTCAACATTCGCTAAATCAGGAACTGGAAGAGCAATCTCCTGTTCTCCAAAAGAAAGTGTAGGAAACTGAGGAAGGCGAATCCCTGCGTTGAAACCGTAGTTCAGCCTTGCTGGGGATAAAAGCTCATACACGTTTCGCGACCCATATTCGGCACTATTGCACACTGCCACAATAGTTAAGAAAAAGATGATCAACAGGCTCTTCATGTTGTCTGAAACGAGAAGAAGGTGATAACTACACTTCTGACAAGATCTTGGCGGAATATGTACCCACTAATGGGAACTCAGCTTTCTTAACCGCGTCCCCCAAATGGTTTTGGGTGACGAACTGAACACATTTAATCTGAATAAATATGTATACATGGTAACGGAAAATGTCATGCGTCCGAATATAACAGCATCAAAAGAGAAAAGGCAAAGTATATCACTGAAAAAGAAAACATTTTACACCAAATTAAAAATAAATAAATAAATAAAATAAAAATAGTAATGCAAATAATAAACAAACAAAAGAGCAAAAGCAAAATACAATAGTATTCAGTTAGTCCGTCCCTTGAAAGCCGCATTTACAGGTGATGTCATCTGTACCAATAAACGACAGACATATAAACAATCTTTAATCTCTCCATTTTAATGGATATCTCCACAAGGACGAAAAATATAATATGATAACGAATCTTAGCACAGCTGTCATGCCAACTGGTGGTCATTTTGACCATATGGGCCGATATTTACAGTTTTACAACAATAATAATGTCAATGAAAATATCGAAGATTGTATTAGTAATAATAGATATAATAGTAATAATATATATAATGGTAATACCACTCTTAATAATAGTGATACTAACAGTAATAACAAAACCAAAATAATTATGATTAAAACGAAAATAATAATGATTTAAGAATGAAACGATTATGATAAAAGTCAATTAATTATCATATGAATGAAATAATTATGATAAAAGTCAACTAATTATCATTAGAATGAAATTATTATGATAAAAGCCAAATGATTATCTTAAGAATGAAATGATTAACATAAGAATGAAATGATTAACATAAGAATGAAATGATTATCATAAAAAATAAATGATTATCATTAGAATAAAATGATTATGATAAAAGTCAAATAGTTATCATAAGAATGAAATGATTCTAATGAAAATGATAATTATAATGAAAACGATCATTACGATAAAAACGATCAGTATAATGAAAATGATCATTATAATACAAAGAATAATCAAGTTGAAAGTGAAATATATAATGAAAATGATGATCATGATGGAAAAGCTAATTACAATAAACGGTTAATTATAGTTAACATATAAATTGCAAAGAAAATGTCAATTATAATTCATATAATGAAAATGATTATCCAAATAATAATTTTGATGACAATAATTGTAATAACTGATTTTTTTGAAAAGACACTAGTAATGAAAATGAAAATTATAATTAAAATAACATTGCTATCAAAAAGATTATTATAAATGAAATATGATTAAAATATGATAATCATCATTAGAATAATAAAGTTAATATCTTCGGACAAACAACATGGGTATTGTTATAAGAATGATTATTGTTCTGTTTCTGAGACTTGCTTCCTGTTTGATATTTTTCTTACAATTCGGTTTTTGCCAAGATAATGATAATAGCATTACTAATAAAGACAATCATATTTATAACAATAACAAGAAATGATAACAAAAAAATAAAAAGTAGTAAGGACAGTAATAATATCAGTTATAATCACTTCTACTACCAGTAGTAACTATAGTTAATCAATAGACTACATAACAAACCGTAAGGGTTGTATGGCTCATATTAGTATTCTAAATATTTTCTGCATGACTGTGTCAGTGTAAGGTTCATGACCATTATGATAGATATTCTTAATGATATGTATTATACCAAAATAATAATATACAATAATGATAGATTGGCTCGGTGTACAAAAAGCGAGACACGTTTCCGAACTTTATTCTAATAAGTTTTAGGTGTTTCCAATTTTCTACTTGGAATGTTGAATATGGGATAAACAAATGGAATTTCTACATTTGCCAAATCAGGAACTGGAAGAGGAATCTCTTGTTCTTTGAAAGAAATTGTAGGAAACTGAGGAAGGCGAATCCCTGCGTTGAAACCGTAGTTCAGCCGAGCTGGGGACAAAAGCTCATACACGGTAGGTGACCCATATTCGGCACTATTGCACACTGCCACGGTAGTTAAGAAAAAGATTACCAATAGACTCCTCATGTTGTCTGAAGCGAGATAACGGTGATAACTACAATTTTGACAAGACCTTGACGGTATATGTACCCATTAATGGGAACTCTGATTTCTTAACCGTGTCCCCCAAATGGTTGCTATAACAAATGAGGAACTGCATAACTCGTCTACTCGAGCCAGACCCAGCACGTTCATATTTTTCTTATTGTGAATAACAAAATTGCATTTATCATTCCAGAAAACATTCAAAATTGTTTTGGATTTGAGGATGTGACATAAATCTATAAGCATTTATATTATTTATGGCTTTATTTGCTGGATATAGTCTTTAACCTATTATGACAAGATATAAGAAATGTACTGATCACATTTAATCTTAAACTATACCAATAGTAGACAGACGAATAAACAGTCTTTAATCTCTCCATTTTAATTGATACCGCCGTAAGCACGAGAAATAAAATATGATAGCCACACCTCACACAGAGCTGTCTTGGCAACTGGTGGTGACTTTGACCATATGGGCATATAATTACAGATTTACAACAGCATTATTATCAATGATGATTGTACTAATACTAACCATAAAAATTGTGATATAAATGATGGTGATAATAGTATTAGTAATAGAGATAACAACAATAATAATATAATGATTGTCATAATCATGATGTTCAACAAAAATAATCATGATGAAAAAGATAATGATTATAATGAAATGATTATGATAAAAGTCAAATGATTATCATGAGAATGCAATAATTCTACCGAAAATGAGAATTGTAATGAAAAGGATCAGAATAATGAAAAGGATCAAAATAATGAAAAAGATCATTATAATGAAAAGTAAAATTATAATGAAAACGACACTCAAAATAAAAACGATCATTATAATAAAACCGGTCATTATGATAAAAGGGATCATTATAAGACAATTGAAAATCATAATAATGGAGGTGATGATTATAAGAGTTATAAAGAACATGATAATGAAAATACTAATTACAATGAAAATGTTAATTGTAAAGAAAATGTCAGTTATAGTGCTTATGACAAATATGAAAATGATTATCACTTCTACTAGTAGTAGTAACAATAGATAATCAATAGACTACATAAGAAACCATTTGGGTTGTGTGGCTCATATCCGTATTTTAGGACCATTTCTGCATGTCGTGGCTGTCATGTCCCTGACGTGTCAATGCCGTGTTCAAATGATCATAAGAATGCAATAATTCTACCGAAAATGAGAATTGTAATAAAAAGGATCAAAATAATGAAAAAGATCATTATAATGAAAAGGAAACTTATAATGTAAACGATACTCAAAATAAAAACGATCATTATAATAAAAACGATCATTATGACAAAAAAGATCATTATAAGATAATTGAAAATTATAATAATGAAAGTGAATATCATAATAGTTATAAAGAACATGATAATGAAAATGCTAATTACAGTGAAAATGTTAATTGTAAAGAAAATGTCAATTATAGTGCTTATGATAAATATGAAAATGATTATCACTTCTACTAGTAGTATTAACAATAGATAATCAATAGACTACATAAGAAACCATCTGGGTTGTGTGGCTCATATCCGTATTTTAGGACCATATCTGCATGTCGTGGCTGTCATGTCCCTGTCAATGCCGTGTTCATGTTTCGAAAGTGGTATTCAAAACTTAAAAGCGTGGCACGTCATGTGTCGATTCAGGTTTACCAACCGTTTCAAAGTTATGTTTCAGACGAATGACACTGTCCAAACGAATTCATAGGGGAAACCACAGTCACAGGAAGCAACGAATTCATAAGAGAAACTATCGTCACAGGTAGCACTAACAAAGGATAATTCAGTTTTGTTATGAATCGTTTGTTGTGCTTGAGAGGGATAGTATATTTTATATATTTACGAGTCTTTTCTTCCGGCAGTATAAAGTCTAAGGGTTTTGCTTGCCGCATTTGATTTCCACGCCATACCTGTCCCTTGAAAGCCGCGTTTACAGGTGATGTCGCCTGTACCAGTAATATACGGTTGGACAATCTTTAATCTTTCTATTTTAATGGATATCTCCGCAAGTACGAGAAATATAATATTTTAGCCAATCCTAGCACAATTGTTATTCCAAATGGTGGTCACTTTGACAATATGGGACGAGATTTATAGATTTACAATAATAATAATATCAATGAAAATAACGATGTTGATTGCATTAGTAAAATTAACCATAATAAGGATATAAATGATGGTAATAGTAGTATTAATGATAATGATACCAACAATAGCAATATAATGATTGTAACATAACCAAAATGATTATGATTAAAATGAAAATGATAATGATTATAAGAATGAAATATTAGAATAAACGACAAATTATTATCTTAGGAATGAAATTATTTTACTGAAAATGATGATTATAATGAAAAAGATTATTACAATTAAATAATAATGAAAATGATCATTGTGATAAAGAACGATCAATATAATAAAACCAATCATTGTTATAAGGATAATTATAATGAAAACGATCATTACAATTAAAATTATCATTATAAAGGAAACGATCATTATAATAAGAACGATCATGATAATAAAAATGTAATCATAATAGAAACGATCCTAATATTAAAACGATTAATATAATAAAAAAAAACGATTACAATAAAAAATATATATATATTAAAAACGATTTCTTATTAATATATAGTTTTTTATAAAAAAAAATCGATCGTTACAATAAAACTGATCACTATAAAAGCAAATTTTTAATGAAAACGATTTTAATGATAAAAACGATCATCATAATTAAATGATCATTTCAATCAATATTATAATGAAATGGTCATCTTAATGAAATGGTCACCTTAATGAAATAGATATCTTAATGAATATGGTAATTATAATGAGAATGATAATTTTAATCAAAATTATCACTATAATGAAATGGTCATCTTAATGAAATTGTCACTTTAATGAAATAGACATCTTAATGAATATGATCATTATAATGAAAAGGTCATCTTAATGAAAGTGATCATTATAATGAGAATGACTTTTTGAATGAAAATGATAACTAAAATGAAATGGCCATCTTAATGAGTATGACCATTATAATGAAATGGTCATCTTAATGAGAATGATCATTATAATGAAAATTATTATAACAAAAAGGATCAACATCTTAATGAAAGTGATCATTATAATGATAACTAAAATGAAATGGTCATCTTAATGAATATTATATTGAAAATTATCATTATAATGAAATGGTCACCTTGATGAATATGAGCATTATAATGATTCTTTTCATTATAATTAAAAGGATCGTTATAATGATCCTTTTCATTATAATGAAAATAATCATTATAATGAAAATGATCATTATAATGAAAATGATAATTATAATGAAAATGATCATTATAATGAAAATGATCATTATAATGAAAATGATAATTATAATGAAAATGATAATTATAATGAAAATGATAATTATAGTGAAAATGATCATTATAATGAAAATGATCATTATAATGAAAATGATCATTATAATGAAAATGATCAATATAATGAAAATTATCATTATAATGAAAATGATCATTATAAATGAAAAAAATGATAAAAATGATTTTAAAAATGAAAAATATCTTGAAAATGAAAATGAGAAGAATAAATAAAAATAGAAAAAATGAATTAATATAAAAAAATTGAAAATGATCAAAAAAATAAAAAAGAAATAAAATGATGAAAAAAATAATAAAAATGAAAATAGAAAATGATAAATAAAAAACATAAAAAATCTTGATTCAACTTATAATTATAAAAATAAAAAAAATATAATGAAAAAAAATAATTGTGAAATAAATGATAATCATAAAAAATAAATGAATCATGATTAAAAATAGTAAATGATAATGATTATGCTAAATAAAAATAAATAATAATATAACAATGAAAATGTTAATAATAATATGGTATTTGTAAACAATGGAAAAAGAAATAATAAATATCATGAAAATACAATATACAATGGACATCCAATGAGAAAAATAATTCATTGAAAATAATAATATTATTAAAAAACGATTAAAATAAAATAGATATAATAATATAATAGCACACCTAAAAAAATAATTTCATGACAAATCAACAATACTATTGTACAAGGACAATATAATTGTTTTATTTTCTAATTAATCTTAACATTTTTTTTTTTTCATCGGATTATTAACATAATAATAGAAATAAATAGCTATACTAAAAAAAAAAAGACAATTATATCTATAACAAAAAAAATGAAAATAATTAATTATGACAATGAAAATAGTAAAAAAAATGAAGAATAAAAAAGATGAGAAAAAAATATAGAAAACAAAAATCAATAAAATTATATAATATTATCACTCCAATGGCTCGTGCTAAAAGGTCAATGTCGGACCCATGACTAAAAATTTCATTCTATCTCGCTCGATCATTTCTTGTAAAATTCTAATGCTTCCATATGTATATGTAGGCAAACAATAAAAATATGATGAGAATTATGACTGATAAAATTAAGACTTAAATGTTCGAAACTTTATTCTAATATTAAGCCTAATTAAAGTTTTCTGCTGGAACTGCGAAATCATCAAAAACAAAGAAAATTTTTTTCTATTCGCTAATCTAGGACTGAATAGAATCGCCTGTTTGCTCTGAAAGAAAGTGTTGCAACTGAGGACAACTGATCCCTCCTGTTGAGAACCGTAGGAAAGCCTTGCTTCTGCAAAACCTCATACACTACAGGTTTCCCACCATCGGCCCCATTGCACTGCAACAAACTTGCCTAAGAAAAAGATGGGACAAAAGCTCTCAGCTCAGGAAACGAGCAGAGTTGATAACTACACAAGACTCAAGATCTTACACTTCTACATTACCCCAGAATGGGAACTCAGCTTTCCACTCAATGGTCCCCCCAAACGATTGGGTGGCGGACGATTAAATGGTTTTAATATAAATATATATACTTTGTTAATCTAATTACACGAAAATTTCAGAAACAAAATTGAAAAGAAAAGGTAAAAAAATAAAATAAAAAAAACAGAAACTAATGTCACAAAAAAAAAAAATAACAAAAAAAAAAAAAAAAAAAGAAAGTATATCATAAAAAATAAACCAAATTAATATTACAATTTTATTAATATGAAGCCGCAATAACAAACATAAAGAACAAAAAATGATAGTACGGATAAAATCTGACAATCTTAAATCTATCCATTTTAATTGGTAACCTCCAATAGAACAAAAAAATGATATGATAACGAATCAACTGAATCTTTGCATATCTCCACATGCGATATTAACATCCATATAATAACGAATCTCATTGAGCCGAAACATAATTTGTTAATGAAAATACCGATATATGGTATTAATAATACGAACCATAATACAACTGTTAAAAATAATGATACTAACATTGTTTATAATATAGGTAATAAATATAATTATAAAAATGAAATAATATGTAACAAAATAAAATATATTATGATTAAAACATGTAAATAATATGATACAAGCAAATAATTAATTATTAAATAGTTAAATAATTATCAAAAGAAAATAATTGAAAGAATAAATAAAATAAATAATTTATGATTAGAAAGAAATAATTATCATAAAAATGATTATACATTAATAAAATGAATATCATTCATGAGAAAAATTAAATTATCAATGAAATGATTATTATAAAAAACAAATCAAATTATTTAAAGTATGAAATAAATGATAATGATATGATCTAAATAATTACATAATGTGAAATGAAAATCGAAAAAAAAATAATATAATTAAAATTAACAATTAAAATAAAAAAATCGATTCTAAATTTAAAAAAAAAATTGATAAATAATGAAAAGAATAGTAATGCTCATAAATAGGGACTATTAAATATATTAATAATTAAATGGATTATAGATATAAATATTAGAATAAAAAATGTTAAATCTTTTAAATGTTTAAGTATTTTTCTTGCCAATAATTTTGCATATTCTTATAAATAAGATTTTGTTAATTTGTTCGGTTTAATTCAAGATAATAAATTTAAAAAATAAAAAAATAATAAAAATAAGTAATGACAGTAATATAATTAATTATAACAATAACAAGATACTATTACAAATCAAAATAATTGTATGACACCATTAAAAATCATGTGGACTGTGTGCTTATTCTAGTATTATAAAATCTAATCGTACTACGTTGGGGTCCCTTTGTGTGTGTGTGGTGTAGCATGTAAGAGATTTGATAATTATGTGCCTATCATTAATGCTATATGCTTTTATGTGTTATAATAATAATGTTCATGATATGATATGACTGTTGTTGTTTGTAAATTTTATATTAAATATAATATAATAAATAATTTAAATATAATGATAATGTTGATGATATTAATATTTAAAAAATATTGGAATGAAAATAATAATTGCGAATTGTGAATGATAATTGTGATGAAAATGATAATTGCGATGAAAATGATAATTGCGATGAAAATGATAATTGTGATGAAAATGATAATTGCGATGAAAATGATAATTGCGATGAAAATGATAATTGTGATGAAAATGATAATTGCGATGAAAATGATAATTGCGATGAAAATGATAATTGTGATGAAAATGATAATTGTGATGAAAATGATAATTGTGATGCAAATGATAATTGCGATGAAAATGATAATTGTGATGAAAATGATAATTGCGATGAAAATGACAATTGTGATGAAAATGACAATTGTGATGCAAATGACAATTGTCATGCAAATGACAATTGTCATGAAAATGACAATTGTCATGAAAATGATAATTGTCATGCAAATGACAATTGTCATGCAAATGACAATTGTCATGAAAATGACAATTGTCATGAAAATGTCAATTGTCATGAAAATGACAATTGTCATGCAAATGACAATTGTCATGAAAATGACAATTGTCATGAAAATGTCAATTGTCATGAAAATGACAATTGTCATGAAAATGACAATTGTCATGAAAATGTCAATTGTCATGAAAATGACAATTGTCATGAAAATGACAATTGTCATGAAAATGACAATTGTCATGAAAATGTCAATTGTCATGAAAATGACAATTGTCATGAAAATGTCAATTGTCATGAAAATGACAATTGTCATGAAAATGACAATTGTCATGAAAATGACAATTGTCATGAAAATGACAATTGTCATGAAAATGACAATTGTCATGAAAATGACAATTGTCATGAAAATGACAATTGTCATGAAAATGACAATTGTCATGAAAATGACAATTGTCATGAAAATGACAATTGTCATGAAAATGACAATTGTCATGAAAATGACAATTGTCATGAAAATGACAATTGTCATGAAAATGACAATTGTCATGAAAATGACAATTGTCATGAAAATGACAATTGTCATGAAAATGACAATTGTCATGAAAATGACAATTGTCATGAAAATGACAATTGTCATGAAAATGATAATTGTAATGAAAATGATAATTGTAATAAAAATGATAATTGTAATAAAAATGATAATTGTAATAAAAATGATAATTGTAATAAAAATGATAATTGTAATGAAAATGATAATTGTAATAAAAATGATAATTGTAATAAAAATGATAATTTTAATGAAAATTATAATTTTAATGAAAATGATAATTGTAATGAGAAAGATTATTGTAATGAAAATGATAATTGTAATGAGAAAGATAATTGTAATGAGAAAGATAATTGTAATGAAAATGAAATGAAAAGGATAATTGCAATGAAAAGGATAATTGCAATTAAAAGGATAATTGCAATTAAAAGGATAATTGCAATTAAAAGGATAATTGCAATTAAAAGGATAATTATAATGAAAACGATAATTAAGATAAAAACGATCAGTATAATGAAAAGAATCATTATAATACAAAGAATAATCAAATTGAAAGTGATAATTATAGGGAAAATGATGATCATGATGTAAAAGTTAATTATAATAAAAGGTTAATTATAGATAACATATAAATTGTAAAGAAAATATTAATTATAATTCATATAATGAAAATGGTTATCCAAATAATAATTTTGATGACAATAATTGCAATAACTGATTATTTTGAAAATGACACTAGCAATGATTATTATCATAAATGAAATATGATAATCATCATTAGAATAATAAAATTAATATCTTGGGACATACGTATTATAATAAGAATAATATTATGTTCTGTTTCTGAGTCTTGATTCCTGTTTGATATTTTTCTTACAATTTGCCAAGATAATAATAATAACAATAAGAGCGTTACTAATAAAGGCAATTATATTTATATTTAGGGGACGCGGTTAAGAAAGCTCAGTTCCCATTAATGGGTACATATACCGTAAAGGTCTTGTCAAAAGTGCAGTTATCACCGCTTTCTCGTTTCAGACAACATGAAGAGCCCATTGGTGATCTTTTTCTTAACTACTGTGGCTCTTTGCAATAGTGCCGAATATGGATCGCCAAGCGTGTATGAGCTTTTGTCCCCAGCAAGGCTGAACTACGGTTTCAACGCAGGGATTCGCCTTCCTCAGTTTCCTACACTTTCTTTTAGAGAACAGGAGATTCCTCTTCCAGTTCCTGATTTGGCGAACGTGGAAATTCCATTTGTTTATCCCATATTCAACATTCCCAGTAGAAAACTGCAAACCCCCAAAGCTTATTAGAATAAAGATTGGAAACTAGTCTTGATTTTTGTTGACCGAGTTAATCTTTCATTATTGAATAATATTTCTGGCATACTACATATGGTAGCATTAAGAATATTTATCATAATGATCATGATTATAAAAAGAAAATCACTTTTGAGCCGTGAACCTGACATTGGTACAACATGGGCATGAAAGCCACGACATGCAGAAAATGTCCTATATATAGTCTATTGAATATCTGTAGTTGCTACTACTAGTAGAAGTGATGATATTAGTATAATTGATATGGTTATTGTCCTTCCTTTTTTTATGTATTCATTTATTTATTTTTTGTCATCGCCTAATTATCAATATTATTTCTTGTTGTTGTAAATATAATTGTCTTTATTAGTAATACTATGATTATCATCATTGCTATAATCAGAACCGTAAGAAAAATATCAAATATTTTTCTTACCAAGAGAAAAATATCAAATAGTAAATATCAGAATAAAAACAATAATTATCCTTGTAACAATACGCATGTTTTTTGTCCCATGAAATTAATTTCATAGTTTTTATGATGATTATTATACTTATTTCATAATAATAATCTTTTTAAGTGTATTATCATAATTTTCATTTTCATTACTAGTTTATTTTCAAAATAACCATCCGTTGCTACAATTATTTTCATGAAAATCATAATTCCTTCTCCGTGAAGACACATTCGCAAATATAAACCATTTTGAAATTTCGAAGATTTTCAAGGGTGATAATTGCATCTTGCTATTATTAACCTGTGCTATACACAGTTGAACGAATTATGCATTTGCCCATTTGTGGTAAACAACCATTTGGGGGATGCGGTTAAGAAAGAAGAGTTCCCATTAATGGGTACATATACCGTAAAGGTCTTGTCAAAAGTGCAGTTATCACCTTTTTCTCGTTTCAGACAACATGAAGAGCCCATTGGTGATCCTTTTCTTAACTACTGTGGCAGTGTGCAATAGTGCCGAATATGGATCGCCTAACGTGTATGAGCTTTTGTCCCCAGCAAGGCTGAACTACGGTTTCAACGCAGGAATTCGCCTTCCTCAGTTTCCTACACTTTCCTTTAGAGAACAGGAGATTCCTCTTCCAGTTCCTGATTTAGCGAATGTGGAAATTCCATTTATTTATCCCATATTCAACATTCCCAGCAGAAAACTGTAAACCCCCAAAGCTTATTAGATAAAGATTGGAAGATAGTCTTGATTTTTGTTCACCGAGTTAATCTTTCAAGAGACGGGTTAACTGATTACTATTGTATTTTGCTCTTCTCTTTTGTTTATTTATTATTTCAATGATATACTTAATATCATAAGCAAATATAACTATGGGCAATACATATGATTGTTGGATTATATCCCGTTCCATGAAAACATTTTCACAAATCCATGACAATTGCATAGAAATTGCACATTTCCTATAAACAATAAGACAAGTATTGATTTGTACTGGTTCTGCCTCGAGTAGACGAATTATGTATTTCCTCATTTATGATAGACTGTTTTTTTTCAGTGATATACTTTACCTCTTCTTTTTTTATGCTGTTATTTGCGGACGCATGACATTTTGCGTTACCATGTATACAAATATTTTAATATAAAAATGTAATCAGCTCGCCGAAACTATATTTCTTATACATTAGTAACCCAAGAGGTTAAAGACTATATCCAGCAAATAATCCTGCAGACAATACATATGCTTGGAAAATTATATGATATCCCGCTCTGTGAACACATTTTCACAAATCCATAACAATAGCAATTCTGTAGGTTTCAAGGATAGAAATTGTACTTTTACTATTTATAATAAGAAAAGTATTAACTTGTACGAATTATGCATTTCCTCATATTTCGGGGACGCGGTTAAGAAAGCCGAGTTCCCAATAATGGGTACATATACCGCCAAGGTCTTGTCAAAAGTGTAGTTATCAGTTTCAGACAACATGCAGAGCCTATTGGTGATCGTTTTCTTAGCTAATGTGGCAGTGTGCAATAGTGCCGACTATGGGTCGCCTAACGTGTACGAACTTTTGTCTCCTGCACGGCTGAACTACGGTTTCAACGCAGGAATTCGCCTTCCTCAGCTTCCCTCACTCACTTTTAAAGAACAAGAGATTCCTCTTCCAGTTCCTGATTTGGCGAATGTGGAAATTCCATTTGTTTATCCCATATTCAACATTCCCAGTAGAAAATTGCAAACTCCCAAAACTTATTAGAGTAAAGATGGAAACAACGAGTCTCGATTTTTGTACACTAAGTCAAGCTATCATTATTATATAAACTTTTGGTAGTATATAATATATGGTACTATTTCCCTCGTCAGATATTTGTCCTACTCTACTCTACACGCAGTAATACAGTACATCCTCTCTCTCTCTCAGACGGACATATGTATATATGTATGTGTGTTTGCATACGTTTATTCTGTAATTATCCATCAAACTTTTAAGATCTTGATTTATCTAAATAATTACAATAGAATACACACTTAAATCCAAATTTTCACCATACAATTTCATAGAATGGTAGCCTAAAAGTGGCGAATAATTATAATTATTTTGACACAGCATCGCAAAAGTTTGTAAATATGGGGAATATAGATAGGGAAGTCCAGGGCCAGTGAATGTGGGTTTCCTGTAAGCACTGCCATCAATGAGGTTGATGGCAGTCTCGAGTGATCATAATCTATATTAGTCACACAACCCACATGGTTTGTTATGTAGTTATTGTTATTGATCATTCATTGTTCCTTTTAGTAGTAAAATTGATGATATTGATATAAGCATCGGATTATTATTATATTTCTGATTATCTAATTATCATTATTCAAATGAAATTGTAAATAAGGTCAGGTTAACGAAAGGTAATCAATTTAATTTTCCTTCCATGTATAATCAGAATATCATTGTTATTCATATAATTTTGGTAGCAACATTTTATTAGGTGTTTATTGTTTGAGACACACATAAGGATATACTGTATATATATATATATATATATATATATATATATATATATATATATATATATATATATATGTATGTATATATATATATATATATATGTATATATATATATATATATATATATATATATATATATATATACATACATATATACATACTAATGTTCCTCTCAATAAAACCACTGATATAATCATAAGCAATACTACCTCATCACTCTTAAACTCGTATGGTCTGAACAAGACAACTTACAAGAAACTATTGGATATAGCTGCTTACAATTCAGTGTTTACTTTTAATGACTCTGTCTACACACAGATAGACGGTGTAGCAATGGGATCGCCACTTGACCCTTGTTACGCCAACACCTTCCTTTGCCACCATTAACAAGCTTCGTTTAATAATTGTCCTTAGAATTTCAAACCTAATTTATATCGTCGTTACATGGATGATACTTTCTTACTCTGTAATGACCCCTCTCGCATTAACCCTTTCCTTTCATACTTCAATTCACAACATCCCAATATTAAATTCACTTGTGAAATTGAACAAAATAATCAACTATCATTTCCTGATACCTGCACAAATTTTCGTAAAAATTGCTTCTTCACCAGTGCTTACAGGAAACCCACATTCACTGGCCCTGGACTTCACTATCTATATTCCCCATATTTAGAAGCTAAACAACCTCACAACATATAACATAAACTTGGACCAGTTTCCATAAAGAAGTTTCATATGGGTACCCATCTTACCTATTTTATAAAGCACTACGCAATTTTCTGTGTCAGAAATTCGACCCAAAGCCTGTACCAACTACAGTCAACAAAGACATTAAATATATAAAACACATATATGGGCGGTGTTAGTTTTGATCTTTGAAAATGATTGAATAAAATCATCAGACAATGCTATCCTCAGATCTGTCTTCGGTTTGTGTTTTTTACAATTCTACAAATTTCATAAAGAAAAAAGTGTGACTCTTTTTACTTGTCCTAGCTGTCAGGCTAGGTACGTGGGGTCAACCTCACGATGGCTCCGTCACCGCATTCTCGAACACAAAGGCAAGTCAATCAGGACAGGCCTACAGCTGAGTAAACCATCCTTCTTAGCAATTAGAGAGCATTCTCACCTCCACAATCACCCTTTTAACAATACTGATTCCAAAATCTTGACCTCCTACCTTAGCAGATTTGACCTGAACATAACAGAATCACTTCACATCCTAACCATGAAACCATCACTAAACAATACTTCCACTGCAACCACCTTGTTTACCTTTTAAACTACCAACCACCCATTCCTTTGGTTAATACCTTATTTGCTATACTGCTTTTTTGTCTGTGGTCATTTGATGATTTTGTGTTTTATAATTCTATATCTTATTAATTGTATAATTTTGAATGTATTATTATTTTTTCCCCTGTTTTCTTCCTTATAAGAATTCGTTTCCAGGGGGGCTCATCTATAACCCAGTGAATATATATATATATATATATATATATATATATATATATATATATATATATATATGTATATATATATAATATATATATATATATATATATATATATATATATATGTATATATATATAATATATATATATATATATATATATATATATATATATACATAATGTGTGTGTGTATGTAGATATATGTATATGTATATATATATATATATATATAATGTGTGTGTGTATATATATATATGTATATGTATATATATACATATATATATATATATATATATATATATATACATATATATAATGTGTGTGTATGTATATATATATATATATATAATATATATATATATATATATATATATATATGTATATATATATATAATGTATGTGTATATATCTATATATATTTATATATATATATATATATATATATATATATATATATACATATATATATAATGTGCGTGTGTGTATGTATATATATTCATATATATACATATATATATATATATATATATGTATATGGATGTATGTGTATATATATAATATATATATGTATGCATATATAAATATATATATATATACATATTGTATATATATACATATATGTATAGATATATATAAATATACACCTATATATAAATACAGATATATATACATATACATATATATATATATATATATATATATATATATATACATATACATATACATATATATACATATATATACATATATATACTTATATATACATATATATACATATATATACATATATATATATATATATATATATATATATATATATATGTATGTATATATATTATATATATACATATATATACATATGCTGTTATCATTATTATGTCAAAAGTTCATACAATAACGATAGATTGGCTCAGTGTACAAAAATAAGGACTCGTTGTATGCTATCTTTATTCTAATAAGCTTTTGGGGTTTGCAGTTTTCTACTGGGAATGTTGAATATGGGATAAACAAATGGAATTTCCACATTCGCCAAATCAGGAACTGGAAGAGGAATTTCTTGTTCTTTGAAAGTAAGTGTTGGAAACTGAGGAAGACGAATCCCTGCGTTGAAACCGTAGTTCAGCCTTGCTTGGGACAAAAGCTCATACACGCTTGGCGATCCATATTCGGCACTATTACAAACAGACACAGTAGTTAAGAAAAAGATGATCAATAGGCTCTTCATGTTGTCTGAAACAAGAAAACAGTGTTAACTACACTTTTGACAAGTCCTTTACGGTATATGTACCCATTAATGGGAACTCTGCTTTCTTAACCGCGTCCCCTAAATGGCTATACACCACAAATGAGGAAATGCAGAATTCGTTCTTTAATGCCAAAACCAAATATGTATAGCACAATGTAATACTTTTCTTATTGGATAGCAAATTTGAAATTAATATCCTCGAGAACCTTCAGAATTACAAATTGATTTGGATTTTCGAAAATGTCTTCACGGAGAGGAAAATAATATAAATCTCCAAGAATATGCATTATCAGTAACTTCAATTAATGGATATAGTCTTTAGCCTCTTATGATGCCAAAACCAAATGTGTAAAGCACAATGAAGTACTTTTCTTATTGTGAATAGCAAATATGTAATTAATATCCTTGAAAACCTTCAGAATTGTATATTGAATTGGATTTTTGAAAATATATTTGTGAGTTTTTGTAGTAACGCAAAATGCGTTTATCAGGAATAATGAATGCGAATGTGCATATATATATATATATATATATATATATATATATATATATACGTATAAAAACATAAATTCTTACGTTTTTATACTAATTATGTATATAAATACACACACACACACACACATATATATACACACACACAAATATATGTATATTTATATATATGTATGTATATTTATATATATGTATGTACATTTATGTATATATGTATACATAAGTATATATATATATATATATATACATATATATATGTATATATATATGTCTATGTATACATTTGTATACATATATATATATATATAAATATATATATATATATATATGTATAAATATATGTATATATATATGTATATATATATGTATATATATGTATATATATTACATATCATATATGTAATATATATACATATATATACATATATATATACATATATATATACATATATTTATACATATATATATATATATATATATATATATATATATATATATATATATATATATATATATATAACAAGATATCGGGAAATTACATGTAATTTCAAAATAAAATTCTGATAATATGATAAAAAAAATGAAATGATGACGAATAAACAGAAAGTAGAAAATTTTAATTGAAGAGCATTCAGTTTACCTGACATTTTTGTATTTTCATTTTGAGACCAAATGTTAGATTTGATTGTAATAAAAGTACAGTATAAATGAAAAACTCTAACATCAACAAAAGCTGATAATGGCAATATTAATGATGATGAATACACTTACAAATATAAGAAATTATAATGATTATAATTAAGTGATAAAAAACAGTAACACCAGTAATAATCAAATAATAATTATGTAAATATTCATGTATTTATATATGTATATATGAATAAACACACACACACGCACGCACACACACACACACACACACACACACACACACACACACACACACACACACACGCACATATATATATATATATATATATATATATATATATATAGAGAGAGAGAGAGAGAGAGAGAGAGAGAGAGAGAGAGAGAGAGAGAGGGAGAGAGAGAGATAAAGATATATAAAATGCTGATAATATGAATTTATATATATATATATATATATATATATATATATATATATATATGTATATATATAAATATATATATATACATATATATATATATATATATATATATATATATATATATATATAGTTAAATAGATAGATATAGATACGTATATATATAATACATATATTATATATACATGTACCGATATGTTATGGATTTGTGAGAATGTTTTCACGGAGCGGGATATAACTCTACAATCATATGTATTGTATGTGGTTTTTATTTGCTGGATATACATGTAGTCTTTAACTTCTTATGACACTAAGATAATAGAAATCTACTTCTGACGAACTGTTTACATCCAATCTTGATAAATTTGTGTTCGTGGAAACGCAAAATCACATGAGTCCGAAAACAACAGCGTCAGAAAAGAAAAGGTAAAGTATAACATTGAAAAAAACGGAAATAATATTCTAGGTTCATCATTTAGCAAGAACTCGCAGAAATACACCAAATGCGAAAAAAATACATAGAATAACAATAATAATGTAAATAATAAACAGACAAAAGAGAAGAGCAAAATACAATAGTATTCAGTTAACCCGTCCCTTGAAAGCCGCGTTTACAGGTGATAATAGCCAGACAGATGAACAGTCTTTAATCTCTCCATTTTAATGGATATCGCCGCAAGGACGAGAAATATAATATGATAGCCAATCCTCACACAACTGTCATGCCAACTAGTGGTCACTTTGAAGATATGGGCCAAGAGTTACGGATTTACAACAATAATAATGTCAATGAAAATAACCATGATAATTGTATTAGTAATACTAACCATTGTAATAATGATACAAATATGGTAATAGCAGTGTTAATAAGTTCATCTTAACCAAAATAATTGCCATTAAAAGGAAAATGATAATGATTATAAGAATGAAAGTTTATGATGAACGTTATATGATTATCGTAAGAATGAACCGATTTTACTGAAAACGATGATTGTAATGAAAAAGATTATTATAATGAAAAAAAAATAAATATAATAAAAAAAATAAATATAATGAAAAGGATCATTATAATAAATATGATTATAATAAAAACGATTATTATATAAAAAATAATCATTACAATAAAAACTCTTTTTGTAATAAAAACGATCGTTATAATAAGACAATCAATACAAATAATTATAAAAACTACAATTATAATTAAATGGTCATCTTAATATGATCATTATAATGAAAATGATCGTTATAATGAAAATGATCATTATAATTTGAAAAGATGATCAACAGGCTCTTCATGTTGTTTGAAACGAGAAAATGTCAATTATTATAGGACAGTTCATGAAGATGGTCATCCAAATTATAATTTTCATGAAAATAATTGTAGCAACGGATGGTTATTTTGAAAATAAACTAGTAATGAAAATGAAAATTATAATAATACACTTAAAAATATTATTATTATGAAATAAGTATAATAATCATCATAAAAATTATGAAATTAATTTCATGGGACAAAAAACATGCGTATTGTTACAAGGATAATTATTGTTTTTATTCTGATATTTACAATTTGATATTTTTCTCTGGGTCTTATTTCCTATTTGATATTTTTCCTTCAGTTCTGATTATAGAAATGATAATGATAATAGTATTACTAATAAAGACAATTATACTTACAGCAACAACAAGAAATAATATTGATAATTAGGCGATGACAAAAAAAAAAAAAAGAATGCATAAAAAAAAAAACGAAAGGACAATAACCATATAAATTATACTAATATCATCACTTCTACTAGTAGTAGCAACTGCAGATATTCAATAGACTATATATATAGGACATTTTCTGCATGTCGTGGCTTTCATGCCCATGTTGTGCCAATGTCAGGTTCACGGCTCAAAAGTAGTTTTCTTTTCATCATCATGATCATTATGATAAATATTCTTAATGCTACCATATGTAGCATGCCAGAAAGTTTATACAATAATGAAAGATTAACTCGGTGAACAAAAATCAAGACTAGTTTCCAATCTTTATTCTAATAAGCTTTGGGGGTTTGCAGTTTTCTACTGGGAATGTTGAATATGGGATAAACAAATGGAATTTCCACGTTCGCCAAATCAGGAACTGGAAGAGGAATCTCTTGTTCTCTAAAAGAAAGTGTAGGAAACTGAGGAAGGCGAATTCCTGCGTTGAAACCGTAGTTCAGCCTTGCTGGGGACAAAAGCTCATACACGTTAGGCGACCCATATTCGGCACTATTGCACACAGCCACAGAAGTTAAGAAAAAGATCACCAATGGGCTCTTCATGTTGTCTGAAACGAGAAAGCGGTGATAACTACACTTTTGACAAGACCTTTACGGTATATATACCCATTAATGGGAACTCTTCTTTCTTAACCGCGTCCCCCAAAAGGTTGTTTACTACAAATGGGCAAATGCATAATTCGTTCACTTGAACCCTACTTTGTATAGCACAGGTTAATAATTGAAAATCTTCAAAATTTCAAAATGGTTTGGATTTGCGAATAGGTCTTCACGGAGAAGGAAATAATATAAATGTACAGAAATATGCATTATCAGTAATTAAATGCTGGATATAGTCTTTAACCTCTTATGATACTGAAGAGACTCAATTTATTTTTGACGAACTCATGACATTTTATCTTAAACTAAAATACCATGCGTGCGAAAACACGAAAGCAAAAGAGAAAAAATATATATATCTCTAAAAAAGGAAAAATACAATACTGAGTTCATCGTTTAAACAAGAACGCGGCGAACTACACCAAATTTGAAAAGAAAATGTATATCAACAGTAATAAAAATTAATGACAATTAAACAAAGGGGAAAATTCCAATTCAATACTATTCAATTAACCCTTAGAAGCCTCATTTACTGATGATTGCTGCTGTAATTAATGTGACGATGTTATTCATAGTGATATGTTGATTATAATAAAAATATTGATTATAATATAAATATTGATTATAATAAAGATATTGATTATAATAAAGATATTGATTATAATAAAATATTGATTATAATAAAGATATTGATTATAATAAAATATTGATTATAATAAAGATATTGATTATAATAAAATATTGATTATAATAAAGATATTGATTATAATAAAGATATTGATTATAATAAAGATATTGATTATAATAAAGATATTGATTATAATAAAAATATTGATTATAATAAAAATATTGATTATAATAAAAATATTGATTATAATAAAAATATTGATTATAATAAAAATATTGATTATAATAAAAATATTGATTATAATAAAAATATTGATTATAATAAAAATATTGATTATAATAAAAATATTGATTATAATAAAAATATTGATTATAATAAAAATATTGATTATAATAAAAATATTGATTATAATAAAAATATTGATTATAATAAAAATATTGATTATAATAAAAATATTGATTATAATAAAAATATTGATTATAATAAAAATATTGATTATAATAAAAATATTGATTATAATAAAAATATTGATTATAATAAAAATATTGATTATAATAAAAATATTGATTATAATAAAAAATATTGATTATAGTGAAAATATTGATTATAATAAAAATGAATACAGTGAAAATATTAATTATAGTAAAAATGTTAATTGGAGGATAAATGTTAATTATAGTGAAAAATAATTATAGTATAAATTTTAATTATAGTGAAAATATTATTTTTAAAGAAAATGTCAATGATATTGAAAATGTTAATTACAATGAAAATGTTCATAACGGTGAAAATGTTAATTACAGTAAAATTATAATTATAGCGAAATGTTAATTACAGTGAAGTGTTATTTACAGTGAGAAGTTAATTATAGTGAGAATGTTAATTACAGCGAAAATGTTAATTAGTGAAAATGTTAATTACAGTGAAAATGTTAATTACTGTGAAAATGTTAATTACAGCGAAAATGTTAATTAGTGAAAATGTTAATTACATTGTTGAAAATATTAATTATAGTGAAACTGTTAATTACAGTTGATATTGATTACAAAGAAAATGTTTGTTATAGTTATAATGAAAATATCAATTTTAGGAAAAATGTTCATCATAGTGCAAATGTTCATTATAGTGCAAATGTTCATTATAGTGCAAATGTTCATTATAGTGCAAATGTTCTTTATAGTGCAAATGATCATTATAGCGCAAATGTTCATTATAGCGCAAATGTTCATTATAGAGGAAATGTTCATTATAGTGAAAATATTCATTATAGGGTAAATGTTCATTATAGTGCAAATGTTCATTGTAGTGCAAATGTTAAATGTCATGTCTAAAACGTTTGCTATGTTGTCTCAAATTACATCACAATCATTCGCTATCACTCTTTGAACCTGTATACTGAAAACAAGTTCGACCTTCAGACCATTGGAAATTAGCATCGTGCATCAAGTTCAAGATTTTATGTGTATTCTGTTGTAATTATTCAGATAATTCATTCTTATTAGAAGCTTTGATGAACATAATAGATATGTGTGTTTGGACGTATATGGATGCATTTGTCAGCAGAGCAAATTAGTTGAATGCGAGAGAATGCACGTGCCACTTTACCTTAGACATTAGATTTAAAAGCTAAATCTATACATTTTATCACTATTATCTTCATGATTATTATGATCAATATCTTAAATGCTATTATAATTATTATGCCAAAAAAGTTTATATGATAACGATAGATTGACTCAGTGTAGAAAAATCGAGATTCGTTGTTTCCAATCTTTATTCTAATAAGCTTTTGGGGTTTGCAGTTTTCTACTGGGAATGTTGAATATGGGATAAACAAATGGAATTTCCACATTCGCCAAATCAGGAACTGGAAGAGGAATTTCTTGTTCTTTGAAAGTAAGTGTTGGAAACTGAGGAAGGCGAATCCCTGCGTTGAAACCGTAGTTCAGCCTTGCTGGGGACAAAAGCTCGTACACGTTAGGCGACCCATATTCGGCACTATTGCACACAGCCACAGTAGTTAAGAAAAAGATGATCAACAGGCTCTTCATGTTGTCTGAAACGAGAAAAAAAGTGATAACTACACTTTTGACAAGTCCTTTACGGTATTTGTACCCATTAATGGGAACTCTGCTTTCTTAACCGCGTCCCCTAAATGGCTATACACCACAAATGAGGAAATGCAGAATTCGTTTTCTCTTGCCAAAACCAAATGTGTATAGCACAATATAATTCTTTTCTTATTGTAAATAGCAAATATGTAATTAATATCCTCGAAAACCTTCTGAATTGCAAATTGATTTGGATGTTTGAAAATGTGCTCACGGAGAGGGAAATGATATGAATTTCTAAGAATATGTATCATCAGTAACTTCAGTTAGTTCAATTACTGGATATAGTCTTTAGCCTCTTATGATGCATAAGATATATGGAATTTATTTTTGACTAACTGATTACATTTAATCTTAAACTAAGAATATATTTGTGAGTTTGTGTAGAAACGCGAAATGCGTTTACCAGGAATAATGAATGCAAATGTACATATATATATATATATATATATATATATATATATATATATATATATATATATTCATTCATTCATTCATTTACATTACATATATATATATATATATATATATATATATATATATATATATATATATATTCATTCATTCATTCATTTATTTACTTATATATATATATATATATATATATATATATATATATATATATATATATATATACATACACGTGTGTGTGTGTGTGTGTGTGTATGTATACACACACACACACACACACACACACACACACACACACACACACATATATATATATATATAGATATATATATATATATATATATATATATATATATATATATATATATCTATATATATATATATATGTGTGTGTGTGTGTGTGTGTATTTATATATGTATATGTAAGTATATATATATATATATATATATACATATACATGAGTGTATATATATATATAATATATAATATATATATATATATATATATATGTATATATATGTATATATAAATATATATACATTTATATATATATATATATATATATATATATATATATATATAAATATATATAATTATAACTATATGTGTATATATATGTGTATAAATATATATATATATATATATATATATATATATATATATATATATATATATATATATATATATGTATATATATACATATATATATGTATATATATACATATATATATATGTATATATATACATATATATATATATATATATATATATATATGTATATATATACATATATATATGTATATATATACATATATATACATATATATATATATATATATATATATATATATTTATAAATTTATATATATATACATATATATCCAAAACAATATATCGGGAAATTACGTGCAATTTCAAAATAAAATTCTGATAATATGATAAAAAAAAAGATGAATAAACATAGTAGAAAGTTTTGATTTAGGAGCATTCAGTTTACCTGACATTTTTGTATTTTCATTTTAAGACCAAATGTTGAATTTAATAGTAATAAAAGTACAGTATTAATGAAAAACTGTAATATCAAGAAAAGCTGATAATGGCAATATTAATGATGATGAATATATCATAAGACAATTCATGAAAATTGTCATCCAAATGATAATTTTCATGAAAATTATTGTAGCAACGGATGGTTGTTTTGAAAATAAACTAGTAATGAATGCGTGCAAAAACAACGGTAGCAAAAAATAAAATAAGATTATCACTAAAAAAGAAAAATACAATACTGAATTCATCGTTTAAAAAAAAACGGCGAACTACACCAAATTTGAAAAGAAAATATATATCAACAATAATATTAAAAGAAGAAAAAAAAACAATAACAATTAAATAAAAGGGAATATTCCAATTCAATACTATTCAGTTAACCCTTAGAAGCCGCATTTACTGATGATGGCTCCTGTAATTAAAATGAAAATATTAAAGTGACGATGTTATCTATGATGAAATGTTAATTAGGGTGAAAATGTTGATTACTGTGAAAATGATTATAGTAAAAATATTAGTTATAGTGAAAATGCTGATTATAATGAAAATGAAAACAGTGAAAATAATAACCATAGTGAAAATGTTAATTAGAGGGTAAATATTAATTATAATAAATATGGTTATAGAATAAATTTTAATTATAGTGAAAATTTTGCTTGTTGAAAACACGTTCGCTATAGTAAAATGTTCACTATAGTGAACATTTTCACTATAGTGAATATGTTC